>NW_025335268.1:36448393-36859784 GCF_004798865.1 Varanus komodoensis | reverse complement strand
CCAGGGCAAGAAGAGAATTAGCAAGAAACGGAGAAAGCAACATCCTCCTGTGACAAAAACTTACATTATTGCCAGAGAGGGCAGAAACAAAATATAAAGACCCACTTAAGACAGTATTTCTTGGTGTATTTCTTCCCCTCCTTCCAAACAGATGACCTTTAACTTAAGCCTTTATTATGATAAAACTGATCAGCTAGGTTGGCTTTGTGATATAAATGAAGAGTATTGCATAAGTCAGTAACAAAAGACACAAGCAAACTTAGAATACTAGCCATAAGGGAAATGTGGCTTAATGATGCAACACTGATTTTGAACTAGCTAGTTCTTCCCACATCAAAAAAAGTTAGTCCACTGTAAAGGATCCTACTGCTTAAGGGCCAGTCACTTGGAACTGACACTTGTCAACCAGTCTAACCTCTTAACCTGATGCCATGTTATTGGATTAAGGGAGTGGGATTAGGATGCCCTAGCTGGGGAGACTAGGAATACATGCTTATTTCACATTTTTAGCTTAACTACCTCTTCAAGAGTATTTATATGTAAGAAAAAAGCATGGTTTACACTATAGGGAATGTTGGTCACTGTGTTCAGATAATGGTTCTTACTTTGTTCCAGCAGAATACCAGAAATTCAGCACAGACTGGGATTTTAAATGCACTATTTTGTAATTCGTGTTTTCTCAAAGTAATGTCAAAATCTTAAAAAAGCTATGAAATTCTTCAGAATGCAAAAGCAGCAGGGGCAGGCCCATACCTAGCACTTCTACATCATTTGAACCCAAGGCTCGAGTTCAAGTCCAACACAGAAATTAATGATCTGAACACCAAATATACTTTTACCGACAAGAAGAAAGCTATTGGAGCTGGGGGTTACAGAAGTGCTCTTTCATGAATTGAAGAGAGAGCAGCACAAAAATAGAACCTGCATTAAAACAGATCAGCTAAAGATCTTCCAGGTCTAGCGCTAGGGGACACAGCGAAGGTACAGCCTTTAACAAAATGGGACACAGTGTGGTACAAAGTAACCATAATTCAATATAACTCAATCATATTAGGTGCAAATGGACAGTTGATAAACATAAAGGCATAACAGAAAACATCTATCCAGTGTGAGATTTTCTCTCTCCCTCAAATACAATAGCTAGATTCAAAGGAGGACAGAGACATTTCTGAAACATCCAGAACCGTGCAGAAGAGGAAATGTCAGCAACTGTAGCTGTCCTCTCTTGCATCTAGTCAGCTTTCCCTCGTATTATTTATACACACTTATTGCACTACCTTTCTTTCTGAGATTGGCCTTTCTACACCTGTCTATTAAACCACTGAGAAAGTGTTTGCCAATCATTTTGCAAATTCCAGGGGAAGCACTTATGTGTTCCACAACAGAAAAGATGTTCTCAGGTGCCTGACAAAGCCTTTTATTATGCCTGACAGATTTTGGAAAGATCTACCTGTCCTCAGGTTCACTTATCTTTCTCCAAGTATGTTGCTGAAATTTTCCAATGCTTCTTCTGTATTAAAATGCTCTACATTTTGAACCATCAACAAGGAACATTCTTGCCAAAAGGCATGGCTTCTTTTTGATTTATCATATCTAACCTTCTATTATTCTGGGGAGGGGGGAGTTGTAGCTTACGGTATTTTTACTCTACTGTTTGAATATTATGTGTAGAAAAGCAGGATTGACATAGCACTAACAGAATATCTAAAATGTTCTAAGTGCAAAACTCTGACCGCAGGCTTTCAATCTAGGACTGTAGAATTCAGACACGTGGAAATTAGCTAAGGTTGCAAGCGAGTATCAGCTCCCTAGTAAGCCACATACACGATTTCGCAACAAGAGAGTTTAAGAGATCATTTAAGGGCACAAACTTTGTGTGCTTTTAGACAGAAAAAGGTCCCACCATTCCCAGCAAGCCCCAGCCATGCGAGTGCAGGCGATTTAGAACCGCCTCCTTATTGTATTCGCAGCAGACGCTGGCATCGAGCTTCCCGTTATGACTAAACCGCCAAGAACGTGGTCTGTTGGATGCAGCTGCCTTTAATGGAACTTACTCTTTAGCCATGCACATTAGGATTGCTGCTCCAGTCTGTACGCTCTGCACACTGACTTTCGTAATCCCTCCTAAACTTACTTCTGAATTTAAAAGAAGGGCGCGTAACTCGCAGCTCTAAGATTGGCGCGCTCTTTTTGGCCCCCTCCATCTACTCCACGCACGGAAACATTTCGCTCGCAACAGCGAGAGCCTACGGAAGCCTACGTTTCCTGTTGCCGCCGGCGCCCGGCAGCTGCAGTACCTCCTTCTGTGCTGCGGGAGGAGCTCGTACTCAAGCCGACTTGAGTCTCAGTCTCCAAGGGAAACTCAATGACGCTCTGCCTCTCTCCGCTCGTTTGTGGTCGCCTTTCCTTCAACCGCCTGTCGGAGCGTTCGCTCGCTCGTCCGCTAGGGGCCGCTCTGGCCGGCGTCTCCGCTGCTCTCCGGGAGAACTGCGCTGCTGCAAGCGAGCTAAGAGCCCTCCCGCCCGCCATATTGGTGCCCGCGCCGCAGCTATTGCGTGTTTGTCCCTGCAACGGCGACGGAGACTGCCCTGGGGCAGCTCAGCGGATCAGGGAGGATCCCCTTCCCTAACCCGTCCGCCATGGCGACGAGGTTTGGCGGCCCCTGAAGGAAAGCGGCCTTCATCACCAACGCAGGGAGCCAGCCAACCAACCCCCCCTCCCGTTCGGCTCTAGCCTTCTCCCTCCACCACAACATGGAGGCCGTGAAAGCCTTTAATAGCGAGGTCTGTGTTGGGACTCCTCGGGTCGGGAGGCGGCAGGCGGGCGGCAGGCGGCAGGGAGGGAGACACTCCTCTTCTGTCGCCTGAGAGAGGCCGGGGGCGGGAGGCTTCTTAGATTCTCTCCTCAATGTTGCGGGAAGACCGATGAAGAGAGGCCTCGGATCTTTGCTACGATCGGAAGGAGGAAGGGGGGGGTCTTCTTTCTTAGGGTGGGAGAGCCATGATTCCTATGACGACGAAGCACCAGGGAGGAGGGGGCGGAATTGGGAGGAGGGAACGAACAAGTCCAATGGTCTTCTGTGGCCCATGCAGGTTGCTCTCCAGATCGCCCTCCTTCCTGCTTGGGGTTCTGCTCTTTTCTCCCTACCTGCTGCGGCTCTTAACCTTTCTCCCTACCGCGCTTTTCGCCCCGTTTAAATACCGGCCGTGCACATCCCGCGCCGTCGCCCCCTCCCTCCCGTTGACCTGACCGGTCTGCCTTATTGGGGGAATCGTAAGGCATGCCCCCAAATGGGTGTCTACCGCAGTCAAAAACTAAAATCCGTGTACCAGTCTTTGCTTCGTAGGTTTGTTTGGGATCTCGAGAAAGCAACACTGCAGATGGTGGAAGAGACCTAATAAAGTCTGCATCTCCATTAGCCTGTTAAAGCAGCATCATCACAGGCACATCCCTCTTCTCAGGAGGGTGTCTAATGAGTTTTTTGCTGTATGTTCAGGATATTTTTCCTTTTTTAAAAAGTAGGGGTCACTTTGTTGCAGCCAATCAAAAAAACTGTGACCAATTAAAAAGTTACATAGCTAACATTAAAGGATGTGTGTTTTGGCATGTTAGTGTAACTTGGCTATTTTGTTTTACTTTGAAAAAAATACTTGGTATAGACAGAAAGGAAATACAGGTTACTAACAACCTGCATGAATAAATTCAGAGGTTTTTTTAATTGGAAGCTGTGTATTTTTAATGTGCTTTGCTATACCAGCACTGCATTGCTTTATTTAGGAAATAGATTTGATACTATTAAAAAGTAATAAATCATGTTTGAGTTATAATGAAAGGAAGTCGCAGATGCTATTCTTGCCTATCAACCAAGGGCTAGGCTACACATTACCCAGAACTTCTGTACTAGTCAAGCGGCATTTTTTAAAATCAGTATGCACATTCAGTTTACACAGATAATCTAGTTCTATGCTGATGAAATTATAGGTTATGTTGCAAGGCTGTGATCCTACATTCACTCATTTAAAAATAGACTGAAAGTTTTTAGTTTAGACATACTTGGAAGTAAGTTGCATTGAAAAGAATGGGGATTTATTCCAGAAGAACATAGCACTGTTGGAATGTCTTTCCTAAATTAAGATACCTGTACTTTGTTTCCAAACCAAAAGTTATATATGTAAAGTAGTAATAGGATAATAATAAATATTGCTACATTATTTAAAGCACTACCTGTGAAATGTTTTCAAATGATGGTTCAAAACAGAGCAGCCAGGATATTAACAGGGGCCAGTAGATATGCACATATAACACTGGCCCTTTACCATCTGCACTGGCTACTAATTGAAGTCCGGGCCCAACTTATGGTGTTGGTGATGACTTATAAAGCCCTAAATGGCTTAGGACTTGGATATCTGGAGAAGCATCTCCTTCCCTATGTGCATGTCTGCCCCTTAAGATCTGGATCAGAGGAGCCCTCCTTGAAGAAGATTAGGAGGGTGGCTACCCGGAGAAGGGTCTTTTCTGCAGTGACGCCCTGGTTATGGAATATGCTCTCCAGAAAGGTTTACCTGGTGCCAACACTTTATTCTTTTTGGTGCCAGGCCAAAAACTTTTTATTTTACCAGTATTTTGAGGTTCAGATTGTGATTTTAATAGGGGTTTTATTGTACAGAATGGATGCTGTGCTTTACTTTGTTTTATTGTAAGACCGTCCGGAGACTATTTGGTAGTGGATAGTATACAAAAGTAAATAGATAAATGCATTGTTAGCGCCTGGCAGCACAATGCTATAACCCATCTTCTCAGAATTGTTCAGTGGAGATTACTCCAGATAGATATGTATATGATCATGATTTGTAACTTGGGAGTAAGCACCATTAAAAGGAATGGGAATTTCTTCTGAGTTAGGATTGAGATCCAATGAAGCTGGTGAGATTTACATACAACTAAGCATGCATAGGATTGAGCTAGGAATTAGGCAGTGTCCAGTTTGAATTTCATCATAGCTTTGATCTCAGTAGTTATCATTGGACAATCCATAGTCTCTGTGCATCATGCACTGATCTGTACATTAGGGATAGTAGCAGTTGTCCAATCACCTTTACTGTAGGGATTACAACTTAGTCATGTATGATGTTTGAACACTTAAAACCCTGTTATAGAACAGTGTATATGCTAATTTGTCCTGAAAAAGAGAACTTTTTACATGTTTTATCTTCAGTACAATCTTAAGTTTCAAAATTAAAAGTTCTTTAGTGGAGAGTTTTGTTTGATGTGCTGTATCTTGCTTCTTAATTTGTGGATTAGAAGCAAGGAATTAACTCCAAGTGTGGATGAGAAATATAGGAAACAAACTATCATGTATTGTTTGTAATTCTTTTAGATATCTTTCAATATCTTTTGGTGTATTTGGGTAGCTTTGTCTGTTGGAAGATAAGTTTTAAAACCATACCGTTTATACTATCCTTCAGAACAGGGTGATATGATGATTGTATAGTTGCCTATGCACAGTACAGTTGTGTAGTCTGCCACAAGAATAGTATTTCTGGAAAAACTTCAACAATGCAGCAGCCTTGTAAATAAGCACAGAAAAGTTACTGGTCTACAAACATTTTTGCTTTCTTGCTGGTAGAGGAAAAATGAAGCAGGCTGCCTTCTGTACTGGGAGAGGTGGGGCTTCCCATCTCTTATAGTATAGCAGACCAACCTTTCTCTGCCAGTCTTCTTATTTGCCTGTATGCAGTTTTTTTTACTGTTTATGGTATCAGAAATATAGGTACAGTATATATGCCTATATCAGGAAAGGAGAGGTGAGCTAGTAAATCAGTCCTTTATAGTAGAATTTTCTGAGATGATCTCTCATTTTAAAGATACCCATCAAATAAAAGACCAGTTCTTGGTATTATTACAGATGGACTCTAAAATAGCACTTTTTGTTCAGTGCTGCACAGGTGGACTTGTGCCTCTCCTTCATATTCTGTATGTCCTCAGATCTTTTCACGGGATTCTAATCCTCTGGAACATAAGTTGAGGACCCAGGGAGCTGGATGGGGACTGCAAAATTACCCCCTCCGTTTTCTGCTGGTGGAATTGCTAAGCTCATACATCCTGATCAGAAACTTTCATGAATAGGGTGGTATATACATTAAATGTGTGTTCACCTGAAAACACCTATATGGTCTATGGAGCTCAACCTCTAGAGTTGATTTAATAGTTTAGAACAATAATCATATTTCTTTCCTTAACTTTGTTTTTGCACACTGAACTTGCTCCATCCAAGTGGCAGAGTTACTTCAAGAACATAAAAAAAGCCATACTGGATCAGATCAAAGGTTCATCTGGTCCAACACTCTCTACACACGATTGCAGACAGCTTCCTACAGGATCCCTCAAGCAGGATGAGTGCAAACCTCCACTTGCCCAAGCTTATTAGCAACTGGTGTATGCAGGCATGTCTCCTCTGCAAAAGGAGGCATGCCAATAAGGACTGCTAGCCAATAAGACTAGCAGTCACTAATAGCCCCCTCTCTCATGAATTTGTCCCATCTCCTTTTATAAGCATCTGACCAGCACCACTTCCTGTGGCAGCAAATTCCATGGTTTTACTATACACTATGTGAAGAAGTACTTTTTTTAATCCATCGGAACCTTCTACCAGTCAGCTTCATGGGATGACCCCCTGTTTGAGTGTTATGGGAGAGGGAGAACAATGTCACCTTTTCTACTTTCTCCAAACAATGCATTATTTTAAACCGCTTATTCATGTCTCCCCTTATATTTTTTTCTAAACTGAACAGTACTGGTTGTTGTAGCTGCTTTTCATAGTGTCCAATCGCCTGATATTTTCTGTTGCCCTTCTCTGTAGTTTTTCCAACTCAGTGTCCTGTCACATGGCATAGCTGCTCTAAGCAAGAAGTGGCAAAAAGCACTGCAAAAGTTTCTTTTGAGGAATGCTGTTAGTGAATTAGCAAATAGCTTCCCATTGCCATCCACAAGATTCCATGCTGGAACCTGTGAGAATCTGCTTGTGCACAGTACCACATTGTATCCAGCCATTCAGTGGTTTGTGTGTGCAATTTTGCTGAAGGTGCTGGAAACATAAACCACACATGCTTCCCTCCATTGCAGCTTCAGTATGAATTTCCCTCTGTTGTTAAAGGTCGGTTCATGGTATTTATGTTGAGCTTGTCCATGTTTAACACTGACCAATTTTTTTCAGAATCCGCAAATCTACCTCAAACCCCGTTTTCAAATTCTGATTAAAATGGAAATGTTGGCTAATATTAAAGTTGGTTAAGAAAAATGATAAGAGGTATTTACTTCAGGGTGGAAAGGTGGGGGAAGTAAAATAGCATTAGCTATTAAATGGTCATTAGGATGAATTGGAGATGCTGAAATGAGAACTGGTGGGAGAGAGGAAGAAATAGTAGGGGCCTAAGGACTATTCTTAGGAACATAACAGATCTATGTTGTGACTGATGGAGGAAAAGATCATAGGCAGATCTTATGTGTAGGAATATTGGACATGCCTGTAGCATGTTGTGATGTAAAAATAGTTATTTCGTTGTTGGTGTAAAAGTTTTAAGCAGATGTATGTCAAGCTTCATTTCAGACCTGCATTTTGCTTTATGATCTGTGTTTTCTATAGGGTTTTCTCATTGGCTCTAATTAATCTGTCCATAAGGACAGGATTGCACACTGTCAACTCATTCTTCTTCACAAAAGCAAATTAAAGAGAAACCCATTCTTCTTCACAAAAGCAAATTAAAGATGAATAAGATGTGCATTCATCTGAAGAAAATCAAGCAGAAAATTGCAGTGTAGTATTGGTGGTATTTAGTGCTTTTCCTTCAAGTTTTTTTCTAAATAATTTAGTAACCACTATCTTTTGGCTTACTCAGTGTATATCTTATATTAGGAACTGGGGAAGGACAGTGGCAGCTGAGACAGGAAAATGTTAGGGCTGTCATATAATGTAGGAAGTGTGTGAAACTCCCATTAGAGTTTTGCTTGCTTGGGCTACAATCCTATGCATGCTTAGCTGGGAGTAAAACCATTGTACACAATGAGACATATGTTTAACCTGCACAGAATTTACACTGTTCATTATCCTGAACACATCATTCATATGTGTATGCCAAGCTACTGCAGAAACTTATTCAAAAGTACTTTTCACTGCTCTGATTTGGTGGAAGGGCTACAATGCTTTCAGAATTAACAGTACTAGTGTAGCATTTCTGAAAATTGTGAATTAATGGGAAAGTAATATTTTTCTAATTTTATGTCTGGATGTGTTTAAAAAGCAGAAATGGGAGGATCAAAATATGTATGCATTCAGACATCAAACTTGAAGTTACTGTTTTCAAAAACATAAAATGCTGGATCAATTTTTATATGCTAACTATTTGGCATATCTAGAGAGAAGTCATATTTGTTTAAAAATTTTCATGGGCCACTTCAAATGCCCACCAGTGCATTCCTGAAAATGTCTTTAAGTTGAATTTATAAGTTTGATTACTTACATACAGTAAGTCAAATGTTTAAGTATACATACATATTTTACTTTTCTATGCATATATACCACTTAAGAAACATTTCCATATACAGTTGACCCTCCACATTCGCAGGGGTTAGAGGTGCTGGACCCCCATGAAAGTGAAAAAAATGCAAATATTTCTAGCAGTGCTGGTTAGAGGTGCAGAACCCTCCCCCTCAACCTTGACTTTTCATACTGTTGACCATACATGTACTGGATTGCTTCTCCCTCTCTTGGTCAGACCTTGGTCTGATCCAGCAGGGCTCCACTTCTTTATTTATTACATACTTATATTCTTATTCCCTGCCCTCCCTTCCATTCACTAGTGTCTCCTCTTTGCACCAAGGAAAAGCTGAAGGGATTTCCCTCTTTGAATGGGCAGGGCAAGAAGGCATGCTTTGGAGGCCTCCCTCTCTCCCCTTTCACTTCCTCTTTCTCTGTGGTGATAATGATTTTTCACAGTAGGCCAAGGGTACTAGTTTGTGTTCATTACTGTGAGCCATTTCTCTTTTAACTGAAATGTTTGAATTAATAGGCTTTATGGCAGTTCATAAGAACAGATGTTCATAACTCAGATGTTCATAACCTGGAACTGCCTGTAGTTTACATGCATGGCATTGCTGTTTAGCTTGCTTGCTTGAATTAATGGGAATATTTCTCTTTAGGAATTTTATTGTGATATATTGAGGTCTAATTTGTATAAATTTGACAAATCTTTATACCTGTTAGGAGCAGCAGAAATTAAGCCACTGCAATTTTATAATGGTGTTTCTTACTCTATCTATAGCTTATGTACCTTGTGCCAATTACTTTGTTTTAGCGACATTTGTATATAGTAGAGATTCCAGTACAGAACTCTAAAGGTTAGCAGAAGGGTTGTAAATTTGAGGGGTTCTCTCTCACCTTCATCCTTCAATACATATTTAACGTATACCTGCAGTAGCTACCCTTGATTTAATATTCTTTTATTGGTCCTTTGACTTTGATAAACTCTTACTTGCCCTCTGTTATTGATGTTCCATTTGTTTTTACTGTATAGTAAAAAGTCTATTATCAAAATAGTCTGATAATTGTGTGCGAAAAGAATATCTGAGGAGGTCCTAGAGCTCTGGAAACTTTACAGTGATTTGGAAACAACATTTTGGGAAAGGTACTTGGAACAATTGCATATGGTTGGAAACTTTTTTCCCACTCTGTGCAACTCAGTCTAGTAGATACCTACTCTTTATTGTTTGTATTGAACCCCTTAAGAACAATGCTTTGATTTATAGCAAAAAACAGCCTGAAAAAGCCTAATGTGGAGCCAGATGATACCTATTATTGGACAGTGGTCAACATTCCCTTCTGAGCAAGAAGCTTGAACAGGTGGTTGCTAGTGGTTGAACAAAATGGATTCTGTGCATCCATTTCATCATTTTTTTACGCCTGGAAACTGCTTTGGTTGTCCTGTTGAATGACAGCCCCTGGGAGTTGGGTAGCATCTTTTAGACCTCTCAGTGGCTTTTGAGACCTTCAGCCATGATATCCTTCTAGATAGGCTGTCTGGGTTGGGATTTGGAGGCACTGTGATGTTGTTTCAAGAAGGTTGTGTAGAAGAATTGATGCAGTGTACAGCAACTATGCTGTGGGGCTCCACAGGGTTTATCCTGCATGCTGTTTAACATCTAAATAAAACTGCTAAGGGAGGTTAATTGGACGTGTGAGCTGAATTTCATCAATATGTGAATGACATCCATTCCTGTCTCTACTTTTTATAGCGTCCAGGTGAGCTAGGAGCTCAGAGCCAAATCAGTGCCTGGACATTGTAATAGACTGGATAAGGGCCAGTAAACCAAGACTCAATCTAGACAAGATAGCTCCTGCCAAAGGAAGTGAGGTTGGTGACTACTAAGAGGAGGGCCTTATCTGCTCTGTTATCCTGGTCATAGAGTGAACTTTTCAGAGAGGTTCGCTTAGTGCCGCTTATTTTGGTGCTATGTGAAGACTTTCTGATTTTCCCCGGAATGTTAGCCTCCATTCAGTATTAACTTCAAACCTAGCATTGCTTTTATTTGGGGTCTTTTTGTCACCCCATCCAAACTGCCTCAGGCAAGGTAGATGCTACATATTAAAAGCCTTTGTTTGGCTGAATGTTCCCCTTCTCCCCAGAAGGCTTGCAGCACCAAAAGAATAGATTTCCATTTTCAGCTAATACAGGTAATTTAAGACTTTCTGACAGCAATGGATAATGATAACATCTGCTTAACAGTGCTTGGCCTTGACCCTTCTGAAAGTGTTTTTCCTCAATGGATTTTAGTTATTTTAGTTGGAGGCTTTAGCTTTAACTCCTGGCTTTCAAAAGAGACTAAGATGATATGAAGTTAAGTGCCTTAAAATGTGTTTTGAAGACTTTCTCTTAAGCAAATTTTGTGCTACAGGCGTATTTAGCTTTATAGAAAGAAAATTGGAAAAGGCTCAGATTGGGGGACTTTTTAACTGGTCTGAATTTGACAGTGTCCCAGAAGAGCTAAATTGTAAATCTGCTTATGTATAAATGATACAACAGAATGTGAGCCTGGGGTTGTCCAGGCACCCCATGATACAGAATCTCATTCTCTGTTTTAAATGTTGTGCTGTATTTCAATCTTTAAATTGCTCCTAGTTTTTAATTTGACTTTTACTTTTATTGTATATTGCACTTTTAAACGTTCATAGTATAGTTTATGGTTGCAATTGTCATGAACTGCCTAGAGAGCTTCAGTTATTATGAGATATAGAAAGGTAATAAATAAGGTGGAGTAAATTTTCTGCATATTAAAAAAGCTTTGTCTTGACTAGGGTTGGAACAAGCTCTCCAGAAGGCATTACTCTAGCCTCTGTGGAGTTCCTCTCATGCTTGACCTAGTCCTACAAAGTGAGCCAAACCAAGAAGTCTGCAAAGATTTGTGGACACCCAGTTTTGCAACCAGCCAACATCCCAGTGGTTGCAGGATGTGAAAGAGCGGTGGTGTCACTAGGCATGCCAGAACAGCCATTCCTGCAACTTCATTCCTCCAGAACAGCAGCTTCTTCCCTGCTCACTGCTGCAGGTAGCAGGTATGGAAGGGGGCACCAAGCTTCTTTCCTGTCTGCTAGTGCTGGCAGCAGTGGTGGACATGCAAGAGGGACTCTGCTTGCATGGCACATGGGTCTTGATTCCTGGATGTTTAATCTGCAAGGGTTTGAGGCCACATGTTCCATCTTGCAAGCTATGTAAACCATGTTATTTGCATAACTGTTTATGCCACATATGTTTATAAATTTTCAAAGGGATGAACAATTTAATCAACACTTAATATATTTAAACTTGGTAGATGAGGAGACATGCCAGAGTACAGAATCATACAAATAGCATCAGTTATATATGGCACATGTGTTTAAGTTTTCATGTGCCAGAAATAATATATAATAATAATTTATAAAATCAGACAGAAAATCAGACAGAAATCAGATAAAACGGTAATAACAAACCCACAACAATTGTAATCTTATCAGTCCAGAAGTATAACAACAGTACAAAATAAAATACAATGGAAAAGATGATGATAAAAATTTAACAGTTAAAATATTGTGTAGATAAAAATGTTTTTACCTGGCACTGAATGGAATAAAGAGTAGATTCCAGGCGTACCTCTTTGGGGTTCTATTTCTATAATCAGGGTGCCACAGCTAAAGCGGGGGAGGGTGAGGAGATTACACCCTGTTGATTATGTCAATAAACTTGTAGACAGGGGCAATCCAGTAGACCTGTTTACTTGCACTTCAAAACGTTTGATAAAATCCCTCACCAAAAACTCTGAAACAAACTAAGCAGTGATGGAATAAAGAGGAGAGTTCCTCATGGATCACTAACTGGCTAAAGAACAGAAGACAGAGGATGGGAATACATGGTAATTTCTCCCAGTGGAGAGATGTAACAAATGGGATCCCACAGAGCTCTTTATTAGGGCCAGTGCTTTTCAACCTATTCATAAATGATCTCATAGTAGGAGTAGAAAGTGAAGTGCCCAAGTTTGCTGATAACACTCAACTGCTTAGAATGGTTGAGCCCAAAAGGGATTGTGAGGCGCTCCAAAGGGATCTCTCCAAGCTGGGAGGATGGGCATCAAATGGCAAATGCAGTTAATTATAAGCACATACAGAGTAATGCATGTTGGAGCAAAAAAACCCCAACTTCAAGTAAAAGCTAATCGGATCTGAACTAGCAGTGACTGTTCAAGAAATAGAACTTGGGATAGTGGTGGACAGCTCAACAAAAACGTTGGCGTAGTGCTCAACTGCTGTGAAAAGGACAAACTCCGTGCTAGGCACAGAAACAGAATACAAAATAGAACTGCCAAAATCTTACTTTCCTTATATAAATCTCTGGTGTGAGTGTACTTGGAATATTGTATTTAGTCCCGGTTACCATAACTGAAAAAAGGCATTATTGAGTTAGAAAAAGTACAGAGAAGGGCAACAAAATGATCGGGAAACTGGAGCAGCTCCCCTGTGAGGAGTGGCTACAACTGGGGATGTTCAGTTTAGAAAAAAGGCAAGTAAGAAGAGACATGATAGAGTTGTTTAAAATAATGCATTGTTTGGGGAAAGTAGAGAGGGAGATATTTTTCTTGCTCTCCTTAACACTCAAACCTGGGGTCACCCATGAAGCTGGTTTAGGACAGATAAAAGAACTTCTTCACACAGTGTATAATTAAACTGTAGAATTCACTGCCACAGGAAGTGGTGCTGGCTACCAAACCGGATGGCTTTAAGAGTAGATTGGACAAATTCATGGGACAGGGAGGCTATCAGTGGCTACTAACCTTGCTGGCTAGGTGCTACTTCCTTTAGCAGAGGAAGCATGCCTGCATACACCAGTTGCTAAGGAACTTGGGCAGGTGGAGGTTTTGCACCCATCCTGCTCGAGGGATCCTGTGGGCAGCTGTTTGCCACTGTGTGTATGGAGTACTGGACTGGATGGACCTTTGGTCTTATCCAGCATGGTTTTTGTTACATTCATATACGTGTAAGTGAGAGGTTGGTAAGATTTACGTAGATGTTTAAAAAGTGTTTTATTCTCATTTACTTTCTTCACTTGGTTCACATTCAACACAAATGTTATCTCAAAGCCTTTGGGAGCATCACTTTGTGGAACTGTTTCTGCTCTGTGCATTTCACATGTTCCAGTAAGACAGTGGCATCATTCACAAGCAACTGTAACTCAGAACCTTTGGTTGCTAGGAACAAGCCACTGTGCTAGTTCATGAAGTTCAGCTGTTCCCACTTAATTATTACGTGACATTTATTGCATTCCATTATTTATTTATTTATTTATTAAAACATTTTTATGCCGCCCCATTCGCCGAAGCCTCGGGGCGGCTTACAACGTTAAGTTAAAAAATAATTATAACATTAAATTAAAAAAAATACAAACATTAAGTTAAAATGCAAAAATGCAAAACCCATTTGAACCCAACCTTTATTCCTCTTGTGAGGGATCCAGTGTGGCTTATATAGCTGCACTTTATCCTCACTGCAACAGCCCTTTGAAGTAGATTAGTGTGAAAGAGAGTGACTGGCCCAGCATCACCCAGTAGGCTTCATTGCTGAGTGGGAACTAGAAACTGCATCTGCTAAGTCCTCAGACCAACACTCTAAACATCACACCCACTTGGCTCCTCCTGTCAAGCAGGAAGAGCTAAACATTTAAGGCTGCTCTCAGTTAAACATGCTTCTGCCTAATCAATAATTTGTTTTGTGTTTCTCCTGATAAGCCAGAGTTGTAACACTGGAAGAGACAAGTCAGAATTTCAAGTTAAGTGAGGATGCTAGCCATCCTAGCAACGAATTATCCCTGCTTGTTTAGCTATTCCTGCTGACAGGAAGAGCCAAATGGGAATGAACTAAGAGGCGTGTTTGTTCATAATAATCCAGAGATAATAACCCATAACTCCTCTAGAGCTACTTAAAAAAAAAAAATAATGCATCGCAAGCCAGCAGTTTGAAGGAGAAAGACAGAAGCCAGTAGGAGATGTATCCTAGAGAAACCATGACCTTTCTTAGACTTGGGATGAGGCTGTGTGACAAATTCTTCAGATAAAGGGAAGGAAAGGAAAAAAAAAGCATTTCTTCTGTTTCACTTTCCAGCAAGGAAACATCTTTACAACTAGTTCCCTCCAAAAAAAAAATCCATTGGTTGTTATCTAAGATGCAGTATATTCTGACTATTGACTAGTAATGGTAGCTCGGGACCTCTTGCAACTCCATAAATCTTGAGCTAATTACTCAAGTGTTATGTGCTACAATTGAGCCTGTAATGTTGCAGGGTCCAGGATAAGTCTCCATTTCTTTTCGCAGTTATAAGGAAGCAATAGCAATAGTGGTAGTCTTCTTTTCAGATAATAGCTAATAGCATTTTGCCTGAAACTCCAAACTTAGAATACCAACTTGCAAAGATTCCCATTCTAAAAAATTAAGTTTTGCATTCCTGGGGGCGGGGGGGAAATCTAAAAATGGCCAGAAAATGCAGTATTTGGCCACTTTGTACTTAATGTTCTTCTTAAGACTCACAAAAGCACAGCATTTGTGTATCAGTTCTCTTATCAGTTGCCATTTGGAAAAAATGGTGGGGGGTATTCTTGATTATTTACTAAATTAGGAATTATTTTGGAAGAGACGACCGTGCAGGATTATGCTTGTAGATTGTGGGCCTGAAGAACTAGTTATTTGCTTTTTGCTTCTGCTTGTGTGGATCCCCCCCCACTTTAGGTATGCTGGGGCACTTGTGGAAATAATTTGACAAAGAATACTAGAAAATTTATTGGATGCAATAGTTTATGCAGTGTTTGTATTATAATGTGCTTCACAAGTGTGATCACATTTTTGGCTTTAACATATAACCTTAGAATGAAAGAAAGAAAGCTTCCTAACTATGGCTCCATTATTTTGTCTTTGTGTCAGACTCTCTGATTTCAGCCATATAGTCATGCTTGTGTGGACCCATCTCACATCTTGCTGTGTGTTATAGTACAGGGGATTGTTAGGGCTTGCTAAATTAAAGTTAATGCAGATATGCTTAATGCCACCTTGTGCTGCATGGTATTGGAAAGCCAGCAGAGATGTAGCCATCTTGGATGTAGATGTCAGCTAGTACATATTCTTTTGCAGAGATTATATGTAAAATAGTTTTAAAATGATAGGATAAGTGCAGTAGAAGATGGGACTGCTTTGCATGTTCTTCTTACCTCTTTGGCCATGGATACATGTATCAATAAGGCAGGAGCCCTGGCCTGTTCAGCCACAATGTGAACAAGTAGCATGCAGGTACATACTGGTTGGTACAGCCTTTTGTCCATGGGTAAATTAACTAGGCAGGTATAACAGAGTGTGGCATCCATACCTAGTGCTAGGTCTTTAGGTAAAGTTTGCTTTACTCTCTTATGTGAGTAGGAGGCGTAAAGCTGAAGCAAATGGACTGTTGGATGAACATTTAGGTCATTTTCATTATAGTTTAATAAGGTGGGATTCTGTGTTACATACAAACACAGCATCTGTCTCGATATTAATAACAGTGGTAAATTTTTGTCTCCACATTTTGTGTGTATAATTCTGTCAGAATTTTATTCACTATTTCGATGAACTTGTCTGTTGAGAAAAGCTAGAGGTCATGTGAAGGATGCCAAACACCAGTAAAAACGTCACTTTATTTTTTCCGATCATAATTTCACTTTCCACAATGGATGCGTGATTTAAACCCAAAGACGGCACAGTTAAGAAAAGCAGTAAAGTGACCTGCAAGTCTTTTAGGTTCCTGTCGCGTACAGGATGTTAATATAGAATCCAGCCTGATGAACCTGATCATGTAGAGCTCCTATTGTAGTCATAATTTATTGCTTACTTTTCAGTGTTCAGGTTCCAATCACATTGAGAAGGCAGATCAAAACAAAAAAACCTGTCCTTATATGAGGTGGTAGAGGAAACTAGTTTCCTGCTAATCTGTTTTTGGTCTCAATAGTTTGATCATGACATTAAAAATGAGTGTTAAGAAAAGGGATGTCTTGTTTAAACAACTCTATCCTGTTCATCAGAAGAATTACTGCATAGTAATTCTGAACTCAGTAGAACTCTCAAGTGAGATTTTGTACTAGTATGCAAAAATAATGACTACGCCTCCTATCCATATGTTTCTATGTTAGATATTTTAGTATAGTAGTGTAAAATAAAATTTAAAATATGTATCTCTAACTGCCTGGGAACAGTTCTTACTTTCCTTGGACAGTGAGGTGGAGCCAAAAATTGTCCAGTGCTTTATTTTTTCCTGGAAGATTCACATTTGTAAGTTCTTTAATTAAAAAGTATGTATATTACAAATAGTAGATAATCATGATGTATTAGGACAAAATATCATAGGATGTTTTTTAAAGCTCTGCTTACTAAATACAAGTAAATAAAAATGCTGAACTAGATCTTGCTGCTGTAGGAGTAGGCTACTTTTGATGCTCCAGACGTTTTGGCCTACAAGTTGCTCATCTCTGGTTGCATTAGAATATTTTCCAGTACAAACCGAAAAATTTCCTTTCCATTTGACCCTGCACAAATCAACTGAATTTGCATTGGATTTTTTTTCTGGAAAATCCACATCATTGTCCAAGGGCAAGAGACAGTCTATTACTTAGTCTGCACATAATGGCAACTCCTGGGTTGTTGGGGCTGCACAGAAACAAATGTGCTGCCTCCTGTTTGCTTGTGGCTTCTTACTGCTTTACAAAACAGCACAGGAATGCCCAGTTCCTTGGTTGTTTGGCACGAACCCTGGGTTGTTGAGGGGAAACAATCCAGAGTTCTAACCTAACCTAACAACAAATCATGGAGTAAAACTCTGGATTGTTTTACTCTAAAGTGAGAGTTCTAGGTTTGTACATTATTCCGGATTACCTATGGCTGTTTTCGAAACTGGATATAGAGTGGAAAAGTTGAGTGGATGAGAAGTGGCACATCTTGTGCCACTCACATACTTCTTATTTCGGCTTGTTGCCATTGTAACCTGATTGGCTTTTGTGTCACATGAATAACATCAGAATATATTTCCTTCATTAATTCTTTTACCATGGAAGACTATGGCTCACTTCTCACTCGGGCTCAGTGAGACAGGCTCAGGCATACTGTGTTATAATCAGGTGAGATAGTCATGTAAGTGCAAAACTAATATTTTGAAAAAATTGGATTAGGAGAAAACAGTTACAAGTGCTGTCTCCAACAAAATGCAGCAGCAGGTTTTGTGAAGAAACATCCTCTTTGACTTGAATAACATTTGGCTGCTGCTTCTGTAGAGTGATGCTTGTAGTACCTCTTTTGTTGAACTAATCTCTTGTGATTCTTCATTGTATTAGCATGTTGTTGATTTAAAATACAGAGGGAGTTTTAGAAGTGGTCTGCTTTCCAGATTTATAATCAGTTCAGAATGCTTTCAGATGAAAACAAAACAGGCCTTTTTTCCCTCTGGCTGCAGTTAGTGCTATCCGATTTAGTGCGTAAGTTCAACTTTTCTTGGTAGAAGGGAAGTGTTCAGATCAAATCAATCAATAAATGAACTGACTGTCTTCTTTAGAAGGAATAATTCTGTACAATAGTACTAAGAAATTTGGCCAGTGCCAAAGAAATAATTCTGTATAATAGTACTAAGAAATTTGGCCAAGTACAAAAGTACTTGGTGCCATCAGAGGAAGTAACTGTAAAGAACATCTATTACTTTAGTTGCAAGGAAGAAAAAATAACTCTAAACTACAGTTCATACTATATACTGCTTCATATTTTACAAGGTTTGTTAGTATCAAAGATTACTACTGACAAGATTACTATGCAGGAAATTCCTGTCCATTTCAGTTTTCTAGTAAAAACTGTGAACTTCAGATTGCTGAACGAGACTGTATATAGAACGGATCTTAATTAGGAAAGTAAAAATGATGCAGATTCCCCTCTGCAGATCTGCTAGTTTCAAAACACATTGAAGTGCAATTGGTAAACTAAGATGACTTCATTTTAATTTTCTTAGCCATTCAAGGAATTCCATAGTAGAGGTGGGGGGATTTTAAAATGCATAATAATGGAGAGGCAGCCAGGTAATAGATGAATTCCATAATAGAGATGGAGGATTTTAAATGCATAATGATGGAGAGGCACCCAGGTAATAGAGGTTACACACCATTGTGAAGCACATCACAAATCACAGTTCCTAGCCTCATGAGACAATACCTCATTAATAATAATTTCTATAGCACCCCACAGCCAGAGGTCTCTAGACAGATTACAACAATCCATAAAACAGACAATAAAATGCAATAAAATATTATAAAATCATTAAAAAGTTCAAAACAGCTAAAACAGACAATGAGAACCATTGGAACAAGTTGCAAAAATCCCTGTAGCAATGAAAGAAACTGGGTTGACACCTGAGGAAAACAATGAGCATATGATAATTTTATATATTAGGAATAAATGACTGAGTGGGTGATGTCAGTATCAATTAAGGTACCATCAAATATTTAATAAAATGAAATAAAATAATGCAAGCAGGTAAAAATAATTACTGTTGCACTAGATAGGCAAAGCATGACTTTAAGTCCTCAGTGTTGTGTGTTATGATCAGGTAGCTGTACTTATAGAATGGCACAGTAATCTCAGACTGTGAAATGGCAAACTCAAGTTGATAATCCACTTACATACTGGATGTGGCTTAGCCATCCAGAATGAGGAAAGATACGGCAACATGCAGTTAGAAATAAAATGGTTAAAATTTGGGAAAGTACAGATGCATTCTGGCATTTGGAATCTGCCCTCTATCCCTGTTAATTAATAGTAGTGCCCTAAAGAGATGGTGGGCTATTTTCCTTTTGTTTGGAGGTGTGCTGGTAAAAATTCTCCTATCGCTCCAGAAATTTTTGCATTTCAGAGATTTAATTCACAAAAATATTAATCTTCATGTTTAGTTTTTCAGTATTTGCAGATTATTCATTTGTTTATTAAATGATGTTTGTTTGTTTCTTGATGACACTTCAGCCCAAAAATTCTGATGATCTCTCCCAGTGGTTTCATGTAGATGTTGAAAAGCATGGGGGTAAAATTGAACCCTGTGGTACTCTATGACATAAATGCTATGGTACAGAGCGATAATCCCCCAGTACCACCATCTGTAGATAAGGAACTGTAATCAAGAAACAATTATAGAGGGGTTGATAGAAATTATACTGCCTTTGAGAAATTACTGTTTTCAGGAGTAAAAAAAGTCTCTTATACAAACTAGATAAAAATTAAAATATATTTAGATAAAATATAAATGGATACAAGCAGCAGAGGAGGTACTTTAAAAAACTGGAAAATGTAAACCATAATTTCATTTATGAAAAAATGGAATTATGTGCATTCAAGGGCTCTTAGACACTTATCAGATGTGAATAGTATGGCTCATTCACATTTTAGATGTGACAAGGTACTTGACTAAATTTGTGCAACCGCCTCTTTAATGGATCCTTGCCCTTCCTGGCTTATAAAAGCCAGCAAGGATGGAACAACTCACTGAGCCAGGGAGGTAATGAACACTTCCTTGCGAGATGAAGTTGTCCCATGCTTCCTGAAAGCAATGAGACCACTTTGGAAAAAGTCCACCCTTGACCTGGAAGACTTTAACAATTTTAGGCCAGTAGCAAACTTCCCTTTCCTGAGGAAGGTTCTAGAGAGGGTGGTTGCCAGTTAGCTCTAGTAGTTGAGACTGATTATCTAGATTCATTTCAGCTGGGATTCAGGCCTGGTTTTGGCATGGAAACAGCCTTGGTCCATGACTATGTACGACCATGTCATTTAACTTCTGGGTGAGATTATCTGGAGTTTTGGAGTGTGCAGTCTTCAGTATCCTGATGACATGCACCTGTATCTCTCCTTTTCATCTTCAGCAGGTGAGGCTGTGCTTGTGAACTGATGTGTGGCCCCAACAATGCATAGGATGAGGGTAAAAAACTGAAGCTCAATCCAGACAAGTTTGAGATGCTGTTGGTGGGTAGTTCTTCTGACCAGATGGACAGAATCCAACTTGTTCTAGCTGGAGTTGCACTCCCCTTGCAGGTTCATAGATTGTGGGTGCTTATTGAGCCATCTTTGTGACTTGAGGACCAGGTTGGTTCAGTGGATCAGAGTGAATTCTACCAGCTTTGACTAGCAGCTCAACTACATCCCTGTCTGGACAGAGATAGTATGCTATCAGTGATCTGTGCTTTGGTAATCTCTAAACTAGATTACTGCCATGCATTCTATGCAAGGCTGCCCTTGAAGATGGCTCAGAAGCTGCATCTGGTGCAGAATGTGGCATCCCGATTAATAACTTGGACCCACAGGTCCAAACACATGAGACCAGTTCTGCATTTCATTGGCAGCCTGGATGCTTCTGGTCCCAATTCAAGGTGCTGGTTTTAATCTTTAAAGCTTTAGCTGGCTTAGGAATGCAATACCTGTTGAAGTACCTTTCTCACCAGTGATCTCCTTGGACGCTACTGTTAACCTCTTCCTCTGAGTGCCAACTCTGAGGGAAGTATGGAGGGAGGGTCTTCTCTGTGATGGCCCCTTGCTAGTGGAACAATCTCCCCACTATAGCCCGCCTGGCTCCAAATTTGTCATCTTTTCAGTACCAGGTTAAGGTGGCCCTCTGCCAAGGTTTTTAAGGACATATCTGGATACCTGGAGACTTGAGGGGATTGCCTACTTGTTTTATCAAATCTTGGTTGTTTGATTTTAGGTTGTTTTAAACTTCTACTGTATTTCTGATTTTATATATTTTTTTACTTTATTTTAGTATTTGTTTTATGGACTGTTGTATACTGTCCAAGGAACTTTGACTGTGGGGCAGTATAGAAATGAAATTAATGAAATGGATAATTTTAAAATAATTTAAATTATAGTTAGTCAAAATATTTTAAAAATTACTTTATAATCAAAATAATATGTTACATTATTTATTATTTTAAATAATGTTTTTAAACTAATTTGAATCATTAAACAAAATATAATAAAATATAAATCAAATATAAAGCAGATCTTCTATATGTGGTGTTATATCCTACACATGTATGGAAAGTTTCCAGTAGGACAGATTTATGTTAGACATTTAAAACAGAAGGGAAACTTTTTTCCCTACTTTGTTGTTAGAAATTGGAAGGCGATCATAGCTATAAAAGTAATTTTTTTGTGTAATGCTGATGAATTACAATAATCTCTTTTACTATACTTACTACATATTAAAGATTATAGCGATTATACTATAATTGTAATGTACATGTTAACTGCAGCATGGATTTTGCTGGCTAAATCTTGGCAACCAGTTTAAGTACCATGAGTTGACCAATAAAAAAGAAGATATGGAGTATCATGCTCTTGAATAAAATAATGCTATAAACTTGCAGACTAGACAGATGACCTCAGGAAGTTTCAAAAACTGGGGTTCATTTATTATTGGAATAAGTACAAACCATGTAAATTAATAACAACCAGTGCTTTTTTTGTAAAAAAACAAAACAAAACAAAACGGTGCCGGAACTCATGTCGCCTCTGGCAGTAAGCACACACACCAATCCCAAGCCGAGCAGCATCCCGAGAAGCTATCTCTCACTATCAGATGGCAGATAGCAGACACAATAGCAGCCTGCAGGCACTATGTTAATGATGTTTGCTGCTGATCTGCTAGCCAAAATCACTTCGTAAAATCCATTGAAAAAAAGGTGCCGGAACACCCGTTCCGGTGCATTCTATGACAAAAAAAGCCCTGATAACAACTAAGATATTTCTACATGAATTTGAATGTATGAAAATTTGTAAACAAGAATAACAGGTAAATAAATTCTACTGTAATACAGATCAAACAAAAGTAGGCAGGCTTTAGCTGGGAAGATTATTTTTGGGAAGTATCTGCCACAAATTGAGATCACTGGGGAAGCAGCTTGGTTTAATTTTCACTCCATTTTCTCCGTAGTACACCATTCTACTTGCTTCAATAAATTAAATGACTGCTATTTAATTTATTGCCATTATTATTATAAACACTATTGCAAAAGTAAAGTCTGCTCTTCTTCCAAGCTGAAATGAGCGACAGTCTCCCATTGAGCTTCATAACTAAACTAGATTTTAGAGCTGAGTTTCCCATGTCCAAAACCAGTATTTTTTCCCTTGCCATATCGGCTTTCTCTTTCACTTGGCTTTTTCATCCTGATTACTTGTGAAAGCCATCTGCCATTATTTTGCTCCAAGTTTATCTTTCTGAAATTTGAAGAGAGCTATTTCCTGGTCTTTCTGAGCAAATGCTTTCAAATAGAGACAGTTTGATTATTAGAAAGCAAATAAAATGTTTTATTATTATACATTAGAATTTTCAATACAGGAGAATATAAAAATGGTTTTGTAATTTAATTTGTTTATTTTAATTTGTATATACCAGTCCATTCCTAGCCTCTGGGCAATTTTCAAGAAATGAAACACAACAATGATTAATAATAGACCTAAACGATATATTAAACAAAATTGACCTGAGAACTAACCTGTCAAGGCTTGTCAGAATTGACACATCTTTAATTCCCTCTTGAAGGTAGCAATCTGGGAGATCAGAGGCATCTGTCTCTGCAGACCTTTTCACAGTTTAGGGGCAACCACTGAGAAAGTCCCCTGGGTAGTTGACATTAATCTTACAGAAACAAACTTCAGAAGATTATCCCACCAAGGACCTTAGCTGGTGAGGTGGAATGTTTGAGCAGAGGTGTCCCTGAAGGCGTTTTGGACCCAAGTCATGAAGGGCTTTAAAGGTAACTGCTTGTATTGTATCTAGAAATGTATTGGCAGTCCCAGAGTTATACATGTAGTTGCCATATAAGAAACTTCAGACTTGACTAACATAGAAATAAGATTCAGTTTGGCAGGGTAATTATTTGTTCTGGGATCAAGAATAACTAATGGAATAAGTTATTCTTGTTGTTAATAATAATAAGTTATTCATTATCATTTAAGGTATGAGTCTTCATAGCTATTAAATATGGTGGGAGCTCTCTGTAGATAGGCCTGTGTTTCTGTATGGACTGGATTTATCTCTTGGTTAATCCCATTTGCCTTAAGACACATGTAGGAGTCTAATTCGGACCTGAGTATTAACAGGATTCTGTTGTGCCCCTGCCTGGACTGGATTTGATTCTGAGTTTTTGGCTTAGGCAAGTTGGTGTTCCAGTTGCTGCTGGGACTCTGTTGTGCTATGTTACCTTTTAAGTATATGTTAGCAAAATAGTAATGTCATAAATACCTAGTCTACTTGGAAGAGAAGACCTATACATTTTCACTTGTATCTTTTCAAAAAGTTTTACTCAGTTCTGAAATGTAGTTTTTCAAAGAATCGTAAGAAATTTTAGCATTCATACCAGGACTGTCTTGTCTGGGTTAACTCATGGCTGCCATGGCAAACAGGCTATTGCAAGCATAGCTATATATGTGGCACATCTCATTTGGTATTCCTGAATGACCATGGAGATGGTGATTTGAAACTGGAGAAATATTAATTTAATTCCTTTGTCATGGATGAACATTTTCTGCTCAGGTTTATGTTTCCATCAGTAACCTTCCTTCATGGGGTAGTAGGCCTATTATGTTGGCCTGCCTCCAGGGTCTTAAGTAATGAGGGATTCCTGAATAGTCTTGGGAAGTTTCCTATAGGCATGCCTGGCACAGCCTTAGTCTCAGCAGCCTTTGCAGCTCACATTGCAGTATCCATGATTGTGCTGAAGCATCTGATTTTACAATATAGAACATGCTTCGTCTTTTGGCTTTCTAGGGACTTTGATTCAGTCAAGCAGGGAAGGAGGTGACTAGAACACAGGAGGCAGCAGGGTAAGACTGACTTCACACAAAATGACAACCCATTTTGGGTTTCTGCAGTGGGCTGTTGTTTCACACAAGCCTAGATTGATTCCCACAGGGTCACAGGGCAACAATCCATCCCCAACATTGTCCAACTGAGGGTTCCCGTTTCCAAAGTTGCATGAGTGTGCATGTGGGGGGGGGGTGAGAATGATAGCAGTAAGCCATGGGTTGTTCTACCCATAATATATTGCCATATCCTCCAACCTGGGGTGGCTGACTGCATTGTGGTTTCCAGGAATTGGCTAATGAGCTACTTGGCAACAGAATCAACCACTCCTTATTGTTATTTATTTATTTATTTATTAAAACATTTTTATGCCGCCCCATTTGCCGAAGCCTCGGGGCGGCTTACAACCTAGATAAAACAATAAATTAAAATATCCATATAAAATAATCTTAATTAAAACACACATTATAAAATAAGCCGCCCTGGCCAGATAAAATTCAATTGTATTTAACATTTAAAATGTTGCTTAAATAAAAAGGTCTTAGCCTGGCGCCGAAAAACAAATAATGACGGCGCCAGGCGGACCTCTCTGGGGAGCGCATTCCATAACTTAGGCGCCACCGCTGAGAAAGCCCTTCTCCGAGTAACCACCCTCCTAATTTCTCTCCCGGAGGGCTCCCGGAGAAGGGCCTCTCCCGCCGATCTCAGGGGGCGACTGGGCAAATATGGATGTAAGCGCTCCTTCAGGTAACCAGGACCCAAGCCGTTTAGGGCTTTATAGGTCATTACCAACACCTTGAATTGGGCCCGGACTTCAATGGGGAGCCAGTGCAGCTGACGGAGAACTGGAGTCATGTGAACATAACGTCCAGTCCCCGTCAGCAGCCTGGCAGCTCTATTCTGAACCAATTGAAGTATCCGGACCGTCTTCAAGGGTAGCCCCACGTAGAGCGCGTTACAGAAGTCAAGACGGGAAGTCACCAGCGCATGAGTCACTGTTGCAAGGCAGTCGTACTCCAGGTAGGGGCGCAGCTGATGAATCAGCCGAAGCTGGAGGAAAGCGCTCCTCGCCGCTGTTGTCACCTGAGCTTCAAGTGAAAGCTCCGGGTCGAGGAGCACTCCCAAGCTGCGGACCTTGTCCCTAGGAGGGAGTGCAACCCCATTCAGGACAAGGTTCAGATCACCTTCTCCGAAGCCCGAACTGCCAACCAACAGGACCTCCGTCTTGTCTAGATTGAGCTTCAGTTTATTGGCCCTCATCCAGCCCATTACCTCGGCCAGGCACCGGTTCAGTACAGCCACTGCCTCACCTGGATTGGTGGAAAACGAGAGGTAGAGCTGGGTATCATCAGCATACTGATGGGTCCGCAGCCCACACCTCCTGATGACCTCTCCCAGCGGTTTCATGTAGATATTGAACAGTAAAGGGGACAAAATGGAACCCTGCGGTACCCCATGGCAAAGCTGCCATGGCGCAGAGCCATAGTCCCCCAACACCACCTTCTGGAATCGGTCATTGAGATAGGAGCGGAACCACCGCAAAGCGGTGCCTCCGACCCCCAATCCCTCCAGCCTATCCAGAAGGATACCATGGTCGATGGTATCGAAAGCCGCTGAGAGGTCCAGGAGAACCAACAGGGACGCACTCCCCCTGTCCTTCTCCCTGCACAGGTCATCGTACAGGGCGACCAAGGCAGATTCAGTACCGTACCCGGGTCTGAAGCCGGACTGAAATGGGTCCAGATAATCAGTTTCATCCAAGAGTGCTTGGAGTTGTCCCGCCACCACTCGCTCCAACACCTTGCCCAGAAACGGGATGTTGGCCACTGGTCTATAGTTAGCGGCCATCCCTGGATCCAGTGACGCCTTCTTCAGGACCGGTCGGACTACCGCCTCCTTTAAAGGGGCAGGCAAGTTTGCCCAGGGATCCACCATCAGGTAGCTCACAAGTGCCCAAGTGGAATCTCAGGGCAGCTGTCACTAGCATGTTGCCCTTCCTACTATGATCAGAAACCATTACTGACTTCCTGTGCCTCTTTGAATCTTGACCGTGTCTGGGGAATTAGGAGGGAAGATTTTCTTTCCTGTGTTGACAGAGGGAACAGTGTGCACATAACCTGCCTTGACTTTAGCAAAGCTTTTGACATAGTGCCCCATAACATAAGCAAACTAGCAAAAAGTGGACTAAATAGAAAAACTATTAGGTGGATCCAAAATTGGTGGCTATATCAAACACAAAGAGTGGTCATCAGTGGCACCTTCTGAAACTGGAGGGAGGTAACTGGTGGGGTGTTGTAGGGTTCATTCCTAGTCCCAGTAGTCTTCAACATCTTCGTTAACGATTTAGATGAAGTACAAGAAAAGATATTCGGGTTTGCAGATGATACAAAACTGGGTGGAATAGCAAACACCCTAAAAGACTGAATGAAGATCCAGGGTAATCTTGATAAACTTGAATGCTGGACTGAAAGCAACAGAATGAGATTCAATAGGACCAATTGCCAAGTCTTTTATCTAGGAAAAAGAAACCAAATGCATTGATACAAGATGGGGAATGTGTGGCTGAACAGAATTGAAAAGAAAAAAGACCTTGGAGTTACTGTGGACAACTGGCTAAATATGAGTCAACAATGTGATGCAGCTGCAAAAGGGAAAATGCTATTTTGGGATGCATTAACAGAAGTATTACTTCCAAATCACAAGAAGTAGTAGTTTTTCTATTCTTCGTCGTGGCCTCTGTGCATCACACATATGGGTTGCAGCACCTGCGCAGTGCCTAGGCTGGAGGATTAAAAAGCTAACGGTTTTTGGCGGGAAAACTCCGCTCGCCTCCCCCTTCGTGGTATAAATAGAGCGGAGTGTCCGCCATTTTACTCAGTCTTTGCGACCACCGTTCGCTGTGCCTTGTGCCTATTCGTCTCTCGCTATAGATCTGTGCCTCTTCGTTGTTTTTTTCTCAAAAACCTTAAACTCCTCTTGCTCCAAGTTTGTTCCTCCCGATTCTGTCCGTTTTCTTCTTAAATTCTCTTCTCTCTATATATAAAAAAGCAAAAAAAATAATTATCTTACCCTCTATACTGTCCTCTTTTCTTCATTTTTCCGCGATGGCGCAGCGGGCGGCATTCTGCAAATGTATTGAATGTGGATCTAAAATGTCACCAGTTGATCCACATGATCTATGCCTCCTCTGCCTCAGCGAGGGGCATAGGACCGACAAATGCGGTCATTGCTTGGCATTTACCAAGCAGGCACGGAAAAATGGAGCATCGTCTCAGGAAGCTGCTATGGGATCAGGCATTAATGCAGTCTGACCAACTGCTCCTACGGCCTGGTTCCTCTTTGTCTGCGCCTCCTCAGCGCTCTTCCTCCACCATGAGTGCTCGGGCAAAGCGTCCTTCCTCGACCTCTGCCGATCCTCCGCAGCATCCTTCGGACGAAGGTGCCGCTTCTATGGAGGCTCAGTCACTGCCTTCTCCCCCGGCTAAGAAATGGGAGAAGCATATGCATACCGGTCTGGATAAACCTTCCACCCATAAGAAGTTGAGGAAGGAGAAGGTGGATAAGCCCACTTGCAAGAGCAAGAAACCTGATCGCCCAAAACACTGGGGCTCAGGTTCATCAGGCTTTTCGGTACCGACGGCCACCATGGTACCGACCCCCTTGAGACCGGCCCTGCAACTCGTTATGCGGGTGATTCCACCGGGATCCCCTAGGCCGACCACTTGGCCTGAGAGCGTGCATCCCCAGCAACAGGAGGAGCTGCTTCGGCAGTCCATCTCTGATGGTGAGATCAGAGTCTCCCTGCCGAGGGACTGCTCACCAACACCTATGCCACCGACTGAACCACATGTGGCCTCACCATTACCTCCCAGATGTCGCATCTTTCATCCGAACATCGAGATGAGAGTTGGTTGATCCCGGGATATGGTGCTGCCCCCGGCTGGGGTGGTTACCAACCATATCCCTGTTTTCCTCGGGATCATAGATCACCATCAGTCCCGAGGGACGTACCATCCACCTCCAGGCGTACGGAGACAAAGCGCCCAACCTCCCCTGAAACCTCCTCCTCAAGCGAAAACCGGCCACGTTACGTGGAAGACTCCAAGGATTTGGAGGTCGACTCCACATCCCCTGGTGTGGCTGTCGCATACCAAGGGCCTGCTTCACCCGACGAACCGCATGTCTCTTTCACAGAGCTCATGTCCCGCTTAGTTCGTTCGCTTGAAATTGAAGCTCATCAACAGCCAGGCCCCTCCACAGATCGGTTTTATGATGTTGTTTGGGGAGAGCAGTCCGCATCCATAGCTCTGCCTCTTATAACTACACTCCGCCAGGCTATGGTCCAGCCCTGGGACCAACTGGCCCAACCACGAGCTATCTCCCACAGATACGAGGCCATGCATAGAGTTTGTGATGATGACATTCCCTTCCTGCTCTGTCACCCGAAACTGAACTCTCTTGTGGTTGAATCCTCCCAGGGCAGGGAGTCCAGGGGACATACCGCTCCTCGGGACAAGGAAGGGAGGAAAATCGATATGCTTGCGTGCCTTGTCTATGCGGCCTCTGGACTCAGCGTGCGCATATCGAACTACGAAGCGACACTGGCATGTTACCAGTACTTTATCATACAGAAGCTGGATAACGTTGCTTCCTCCCTTCCAGACTACCAAGCGGACCTTGCCAGGGTTTTCATTATGGAGGTGATGCAGGTGGCGGTGCAACAGTTGTCTACCGCTCGTCATCATGTAGACACCGATTCAAGGGCCCTTGTCAATGCCATCTCGTTACGCCGACATGCGTGGCTGTGCAATTGTAATTTCCCCAGTGAGATGAAGCGCAGAATCAAGGAAATGCCATTTGACGGTACCGGTCTGTTCCACCAGAAGACCAACCACAAATTAAAGGCGATTCACGAATCATGCCTAACTGCACGCCGCATGGAGCTCCTGCAAAAACGTAAGTGGCAGTGGCCTCAGTCTTCCTACTGGAACCAACCATACTATCTGCGCCAGCAAAACTACCCTCGCCAGCAATATCAACAATGGCAGCATCGTAGACAGCAAACACAACAGCGTTTTTCCCAAGGCCGTCAGCGATTCGATACTGATAAACGCCCGCGTTGATGGCTTGAGCGAACCATCCTCTCTTTCCCAACACCACCTTCCCTTCTCCCTTTTGGGAACCGGCTCCAGGGCCGACTCCCCATTTGGGAGTCCATTACATCTGATAGGTGGGTGTTATCTATCATCCAGTTCAGATATAGGATAGAATTCGATGTTATCCCTCCTTCGAGCCCGATCTGCTTCACACCTTCTTCATTGGTGCTACACGATGAGGTCTCCTAGCTACTTCTCAAGGGAGCGATTCGACAATTGTCCTGCTCGGAAGGATTGCATGGATTCTATTCCAGATATTTTACGGTCCCAAAAAGGGACGGTGGTCTTCGTCTGATCCTGGACTTACGAACTCTTAATAAGTACATTAAACCAAGGAAGTTCCGGATGACCACTTTGCAAAATATCCTTCCGTTATTGAAAAGAGAGGAGTGGTTGCCTCACTGGATTTAAAGGATGCTTATTTTCATATTTCCATCCATCCTTCACACAGACGCTTTCTACATTTTACTGTCGGATCCGACCTGTTCGAGTTTAACGTCCTACCTTTTGGCTTGGCCACAGCCCCTCGAGTCTTTACAAAGTGTTTGGCGCTGGTATGCGCACACTTGAGGACATGGGGAATACAGATATACTGATACTTAGACGACTGGCTAATCGTCTCGCAATCCGAGCAAGCTCTCCTGTCTGATATACAAATGACCTGCGCTCTACTCAATGCTCTCGGTCTCTGCATTAACTGCGACAAATTGTCCCTTATTCCCACGCAGGTCATCGATTTCATCGGGGCACGACTTGATTCGACGCAGGAAAAAGCCTTTCTCCCACCGGAACGTTAGAATACCTTATGCAGCCATATTCATCGGATTCGGCTACACGGAACGGTCCCAGCCTTATCCGTTCAGAGACTACTGGGGCATATGGCTGCTGCAGTTGCCATTGTCCCATATGCCGGACTACGTATGCGACCCATACAACTGTTTTTCAATGCTGCTTTTCAACCGCAACAAGATCCTGCCACCAAGCCGATTCGAATTCCATCTGCAATCCTTCACACTTTAACGTGGTGGACTATCACAGACAACCTGTCGATCGGCGCCCTGTTTTGACCACCTCGGCCAATGACAACTCTGTACACCGATGCATCCCTCCTTGGATGGAGTGCAGCATGTTTGGGACTTCGGGTCCAAGGTACTTGGAACCGATGAGAGGCGAGGAAACATCAACTTTCTGGAACTTCTGGCGATTTTCAATGCCCTCAAGGCTTTCGAGACTGTGTTATGCCGTCAAGTTGTCCAAATTGCATCAGACAACATAGCGGCAGTTTTCTGCATCAAGCAGGGGGGCACAAAATCCCCAGCCTTAGCATGCCTATCGATGGACATTTGGGACTGGTGCATACTGAGGAACATCATGCTTATGGCAGTTCATCTGGCTGGAACCGACAACGTTGAAGCAGATACATTAAGCAGACAGATGTCAACAATCCATAAATGGGAGTTGGACAAACAAATTTGCGAGAAACTCTTCCACTTGTGGGGTTATCTGGACCTGGACCTGTTCACCACTCGAGAGAACAGCCTGTGTACCCTATACTGTTCCAGAGCGGGCGTCAGGCCGGGATCGATGGGGGACGCTCTTATGGTCCCTTGGAGCAACATGACTTTTTATACGTTTCCCCCGATCCCACTCCTCACAAGAGTGGTTGCGAAAATAGCCCAGGACAATGCCACAGGGCTACTAGTGACTCCGTGGTGGCCGAGACAACCATGGTTTGCCACTCTTTTGCTGGTGTCCAGAAGAACGTTCCTTCATCTACCAACTCTTCCGCATGTGTTAACACAACAAAGAGGAGCACTCCGTCATCCGGATATACTGTCTCTGAAGCTGACGGCATGGCGGATCACCTGATTCACGCCACTGAGTCGGTACCGGGGACACCTCACCCTACGGGTGACCTTACTCAACAGACGGTATATGCGGCCCTGACTTCGGATTCGACAGCAACTGCCACGGTACCGATGCCTACGGACAGAGAAATTCAGGTGATTCTCAAATCTGCATTGAGACCATCCACTCGTCGTTCCTATACAGCTAAATGGAGAAGATTCTCCTCTTTTGCAGAGTGCCATTCCTTTTCCCCTGGAACGGCTTCAGTCACCAATATTTTACAATTTCTCTTGCATTTGCATCATGAGGGACTTAAACCATCATCCATCAAAGTTTATGCAGCCGCTATATCCCATTATCGTGGCACTGTCCACGGATTATCAGTCTTCTCTCAACCGCTGGTTCAGCGTTTCATTAAGGGACTACAAAATTTACATCCTTCTATTCGCCCTGCCATGCCAACGTGGAGTCTTTCCGTAGTGCTCCAAGCACTTACCAAACCACCGTTCGAGCCTTTAGCAACTGTGGACTTGCGTCTGGTGTCATGGAAAACTGCCTTTCTCGTAGCAGTTACATCAGCACGGAGAGCTAGTGAAATTTGTGCTCTCCGCATAGACCCACCATTTCTGAACTTCCATAAGGAAAAAGTCGTCCTTCAGATAGATTTCTCTTTTTTACCCAAGGTGGCCACACCGTTCCACCTGAATCTGGACATCGTTCTGCCGGCATTCTTTCCATCGTTGTTGACCCCGATAGAACGTGTTCTACACACGCTTGATGTTCGCCATTGCTTGGCCTTCTTCAGATCCCGCACTGAATCTTTTCGTACTACTAATAGACTTTTTGTTAAATACTCCGAGAGTGAAAAGGGATCACCGATAGCATCTCAGAGACTCTCTAATTGGATCGTCCAGACTATTGTCCTGGCTTATCAGCTGTGGAAAATAGAATTATCTGTCTTTCCAAGTGGCCACTCTACACGAGCAGTAGCGACCTCGTCCGCTTTTGCCGCAGGGGTTTCGATGCAAGACATCTGCAGAGCTGCCATCTGGGCTGGTCCATGTACTTTCGCCAAGCACTATCGGCTTGATGTACGTGCCAGACAAGACTGCTCTTTTGGTAGAGCTGTTCTCTCATCCATTCTTCACTGATGACACCTCCCTCCTCCGACTGCGGTAAGCTTGCAAATCACCCATATGTGTGATGCACAGAGGCCATGATGAAGAAAAGCAGGTTGCTTACCTGTAACTGATGTTCTTCGAGTGGCCATCTGTGCATTCACACAACCCACCTGCCGGCCCCATTCAGTGTCGGTGAGTGGATCTCGTTTTTCTTGGTACCGTACTATAAATTGTATCAGTACTGTTTGGGTTATGTCGCTGGGTGGTTATTGTTTTCGGTACCGAAATATAATTTGCATTGGTATCGTTGGGTTATATCGCTGACTAGATATTGTTCTCGGTACCGTACTATAATTCACATCGGTACCGTTCAGATATAATTGTGTTTTCTCATTACTTTTATTCTTAACCTCTAGAGGGCGAACGTGCAGTCTTCAAGACTGAGTAAAATGGTGGACACTCCGCTCTATTTATACCATGAAGGGGGAGGGGAGCGGAGTTTTCCCACCAAAAACCATTAGCTTTCTAATCTTCCGGCCTAGGCACTGCGCAGGCACAGCAACCCATATGTGTGAATGCACAGATGGCCACTTGAAGAACATCAGTTACAGGTAAGCAACCTGCTTTACTCCTCACTAGTCAGACTTCACCTGGAATACTGTGTTCAGTTCTGGTCACCAAGATTTAAGAAATATACAGAAAAATTAGGGTCCAGAGGAAGGCAACAAAAATGATTCAGGGTTTGGAAACCTTGCCCTGTGAGGAGAACTGAGAGAACTGGGCATATTCAGCCTTGAGAACAGAAGACTGAGGGGGGACCAGATATCACTATGTAAGTACTAGAAAGGCTGTCACAAAGAGGAAAGTAAAGATCTATTCTTGCTGATACCAGAGTTTTGGATGTGGAATAATCAATTCAAATTGCGACAACCCATATTCAGGCTAGATAGGAAAAGGTTCCTCACTGTCAGAGAAGTATGATAGTGGAACCAGCTGTCATTGCTGATGTGCACTTTGCACTCTTTCTGGAGACTAGCAGCTCAGGAAAAATACTTCTTTCCCTTTTTCTAGGGAAAGGCGTATAACCCACCTGCCCAACCTCTTTTATGTATGTCCTTTAAAAGGGGCTTTTAGCACAATTTTTCCCCCCTCTTGACTGGAGCACATGGTTATTTATGTGGGGATCATCATCTCTTGTTTTTAATTCCAGAGCTTAGGAACCTTCAGTCTCGTCTTGCTTTTGCATAGTTGTGCATTTGTGGCCAAATAATAATATGCACAATTTTTAAAAATTTAGCAACTCCTGAAATTTCCTCCAAGTACTACTCAGATACTTTGAAGAGGCTTTAATCGGCAATCCAAACAGAGATAGCAAAAGCTGACTGTTAAAGCAGACTTTGTGATTGCAGGACAGTAAGGAGACAAAAAGGTGCAGCAGGCAAAAAGCTACAGGTAGGGCAGACTAATAGGTCCTATGGTAGTGCCCTTTGGGGCAAAAACCTGTGGGGGGCACACAACAATAACCCTCCATGGCTTGTTGAGTCATAAATATGATCTCATCAAACACAGATATGATCACATTATCAAGGCTATATCTGTGGGATTTCATAAGTGTGGTTCAGGGACTGCTGCAGCCACTACCACAGGATGATGTAAAGGAACCCATGAGGCTCTTTTATGTCATGTTTGAGCAAAAGCTTAGGGAATCAACATATTTTGGTTGTTCTTGCTAGCCAACATATTACAGCCAGTCCCCAGGTTATGAACCAGTTCAATTCCTGAGAATGTCTTTAAGTAGAATTTGTATGTAAGTTGGATCGCATACATACAGGTTGTATTTAGCATGAGTAAGCCTAATGTTTGTCTTAATATAAGTATATAGTTTACCTTTCTATGCATAAAAAGCACTTAAGAAACACTTCCATATACAGTCGGTCCTCCACATTTGCAGGGCTTAGTGGTCCAGGGCCCCAGCAAAAGTGGAAAAACTGCAAATATCTTTATCCCCCCGATCTTTTCTCTTAATACTATTGACCAAATTTGTTACTCCCCCTTCGTTTCAAACCTTGGTCTGATCCAGCAGAGTTCCTGTTCTTCATCTATTAGAAGTAATACTAATTTATTATATTCTTATGTTCTTGTTTCCCGCCCTCCCTTTCATTTCCCAGTACTTCCTCTTTGCACCAAGGAAATGCCAGAAAAATTTCCCTTTCCAGATGGGTGGGGCAAGAAGGCATGCTTTGGAGGCTCTCCCTCCTTCCCTGTGGTGATGATTTTCTGCAGGAACCCGCAGAAACTAGTTTGCATTCACTCCTATGAACTGTTTGTCTTTAAGTCAAATTTTAAAATTAATAAGCTTAATGGCAGTTCATTTGCTAGTACAGATGTTCATAACGTGAAAGTTTCTAAACCATGGACAGCCTATACTACTTACCAAGACATTCCTCTCACCTCTCCCTTTCTGATAAATGTGTTGTGCCTCTGTAATGCAGCCTGATATAAAGGGAAAAGTCTCTTTCTTTCTCCAGGTCTGGGGCTGAACTTGAGAAGGGGAATTTTGCTGAATGCAAAACAAGCGCCCACCCACACCCTCAAGAGATTGGTGGGGGAAGAGAGGCTTGCCAGGCCTGTGGAGAATCCATCAGACACAGAAGCAGGTTCACAGATGTCTCTGCCTCTCTCCATTGTCTGAGCAGGTGATAGAGGTAGAGGTAGGGTTCCTCCTAAGGCTTTGAAGGGAAACCTCAGCCTCATCTTACAAGAGTCTGGCTGAGCCATTGCCATGATGAGACGCATAGGAGGAAGTGAGATTGTCAGACTGGTAACATTGTTACTATTTGTTTCAACCCTGGATACCACAGATTCTACAGGTCAGCGTAGGAGTATCTGTACTCTTGCTTTGTAGAATGAGTTTCAGTTATTGTGTGGGTTTGGGATTTGGACAAGGTGCAGAGATGATTGCAGCCAACCACATGGCTGCCCAAACCTTTCACATTGTGGCTTTAGCAGATGGTGTTGGGCTCAGGTGTTTATATGCGCCTTGTTACAAGAGGGAGAGTTCTGACCGCTTTGAAGGAGGCATTTCTAAGAAAAAAGCCTGCATGGGCTTTGAAGATTGGAAAATTATTGGCCATTTGAAAATAGTTCATCTTAAGGCAGTCCAGTAACTTAGCAGTTTGTTATCAGCACTGGTTTTGATACAGAAATTACCTTGGTTGTCCAGGATGACCCAAGCCTGGAAGATGAGAAGCAGTGTGATTCTGCTAATTCTCCTGTGCCTCTTGATGTTTTTTAGTACTATTGACTAAAGTATCCTTCTGAATAGGTTGTTTGGTTTGAGAATTGAGCCAAGAGTTTTTAAGGTTCAGTTCCTGCCTGGAGAACCGTTTTGCAAGTGGAGGTGGGGAGCTAACGCTTGACATTGCAGCATTTTTGCTTCAAGATACCCTGTAGTTCATTTTGTTTCCTATACTGTTCAGTCTCTGTAAAACCACTGAGTGAGGTCATCCAGGGTTTTTCAGGTAGATGCAACTGATATGTTAATGATACCTAGCTCTGTCTCCTTTATTTCTGACTTGGGTGAACAGTAAAATTTCTAAATGGTAGCTGGAATCAGTAATGAGTGCTAATAAACAGAACACGATCATTGACAAAATAGAAGTGCTGTTGATGGCTGGCTCTGGCAGGTGTTATTTCATCTATTCTAGATGCTGTGTTCTCCTAAAGCCTGTGTGTGCCCTGCATTCCAGTTTTATCACCGGAGGTCCAAACAGCATAGAGTGCCTAGTTATTATTACAAAAGTGCTCTACATGGATCTACCAAAATGTAGCGGCTACTAAATGGAGCAAATAGGGAGCCTCTCTTGCCAAGACTTTAAAGAGCTACCACGGTTTCTGGTATGTTTCTAAGTCCAGTTGAATGGGCTACAGACTGCCTTTTGAAACCCAACATAACATGGGACCAGGGTATCTAAAGGACCATAAGCTCGTTCAACTGCTTGTGAACTGAGATAATCTGTGGAGAACCTCTTTGGAGAGGTGCATAGTGACTAGGGATAAGGTGGTCTTATTGCAGCACCCCATTTAGGGTTACTCACCCCAGGTCAGCTTGCGTAATGCTTATGCTAATGCTAATATATTTTCGCTGCAAAGCATGAACATTCTTTCCCCCACAGGCTGCCTCATAAGATGCTTTTTTATTCTATTATTTCATGTACTGTTTTAATATGCATTTATTACTTTATGGATGTGTCATATGATCTACCCTAGAAATAGTTATTGAATATTTGCATTAATATTTGCATGTATAGCTACAAACTAAACTATAATTAATAATTTTAAACTGTTGCATTTTTAAAAGTAATTAAACTAATTTTAGTGGCTTATTCTTTCTATAATTAGCACATTTTAGATAAATCCTAGAAATGACAGTTCATCAAATCAAAATAGGTAAAGATTGGGTCTTCATATTCACATGGTTCTCAGGTTGAAAAACAGATGTGAGCAGAAAGTAAATCTAGATCTACTAGTAGCTTTCTGGTGATTTCTAGTTGATTAGCAACTCTTTCTGACTCCCAAAATTATTCCCTACCAGCCCTCTGACTTAGAGCACTGAAGCAAAGAAAGCTTGGGAATTCCAGAACAGGATTTTTGTGCAAAGCTCTATAATATCCTTTCAGTTCTGGGATTAAGAGTAGTCTATTCTAAGTATATGCCTTTTGGACAAAGCTCTAGTTGGTAGATCTAGTGAAAAACAAATTCCACAAAAGCTTGAAATCTGCTCAGCATTGTTTTGTAAGACAAGGAGAAAATAGAATCAAAACTGTGGGTATAATGGAACATAGGAGTTATAGACCATAATTCTGTGGTTGTGGGTTAAAGGTAGTATAGTCATGGTAATGGTATAGTGCACCATTCAAGATACAGAAACCACTTCCACTGCCTTTGCTCTGTCATGCTTTTTATGTTTTAGAAGTTGCTTAAAACATTAATGCTCAGTATTTAAAGTCAGATACTGAAATCTGCACTTGTGCAGTAAAAACAGATACATGCTTGAGCAAGTAGGACTTATTTAGTAGAAATGCAGTTGAGAAACTCATTCCATCTGTCTTCCTTCCCACCACCATTCAGCAACTTACTCCCATCTGTTACTGCTGGGAGAGAGAGCAAGAAATAGTATCAAGATTTGGGTGATATCAGAGGGAAGTGTACAGCAGAGTTCTTGCTCACAACTAGATTGAGTAACTGTTTAGTCCACTTGGAATTTAAGGAAACAGGACAAAAAAGGAGTGATATAGGGTGGGCAGGCTAGAAGAAGCAGACAGGGTAGGTTTAGAAATAATTTCTAGAAGCTACAGGGTTCTGAGGAACTAGTGAGGACAGGGCATTATGTGGTTTTCTTCAATGCTATATACATAATGTTGCACCAAGAGAAATACTGGCTGCCAGTTTTCAGATCAGCAAATCCTAGGTGCATGTCTTGCCATTTAAAAAGTCAAGGAGGAAATTACCAAACAGTGTGTGCTACTATTTCAATTCAGAGACCATGCAGTGTGCATATATTTTTTTTACCCCAGTCCTCCTGCCCACTGACTTTAAAGAGTCAATGTTCCATAGTGCCTGAGAGAGATTTTAATAGGACTGTAAAACTCTGCTTACAAATGCTCTTAAAAAATCCTTTTCATTTTTGTTTACAGTTATTTATTTTTCTTTCAGTTGTACTCGCTGAATGACTACAAACCTCCTATTTCAAAGGCTAAAATGACACAGATTACCAAGGCAGCAATCAAGGCTATAAAGGTAGGAAGTTGACTATATCATTTCCAAATGTCTTTGAGCTCATATTTGATTTTGTTAAAGGAATGTAATATATAGGGTTTTCAGATCATTATTTCACTTCAGGTTGGTAGTGCTAACATAACAATGCCTGCTGCACATTATATAGCAGATAGTCTGATATTCTGACTGTGATTATGGAGTTTTCCTTAATTCCCATATGAAATCGCCTGTTTGCTGCAAAGATTGTGGGTATTACCTGCCATTTAGATAGCTTTGTAGCTAGTGCTGGGGTAGAGTCAGTGTCCATGTCAGTATCAGTGAAGTAGAGAAATACAGTCTTGAGAAGCCAAATTTAGGCTGCTAAGAAAAAGATTGGAATTGGGGACTACCAAGGTGGCTTTTTGTGAAATGCTACCTGTTCTATGAGCAGAGCCAGCTAGACAGGCAAAGCTGAGGAATCTTGATGCATGAATCAATGGTGGTGTAGGAAGGAGGGATTCAGATTTGATAGGCACTGGGAAACGTTTGGGGCCTGTACAAGAGGAACAGGCTGAGCGTGATTCAAAATGGAGCCAGACTGCTGGCACAAAACATTAAAAAGGTGTCAGGGCTGCTTTTAAACTGCGCCCTGGCCAAAAACTGTCAGGAGCTGAAATCTGAAATGTTTCCAAATCTCCAAATGCAGAAGGGGAGGATTTAGCCCATGAGCATAGGGTGAAACTTGAAAACCTGTTAGGGAGGCCTAAGTGCCAAACTGAAGTTGCATAATCCAGAGATGTCTGGAGAGGGATACTATGTATAGGTGTTTCTATGCATATACTAGAAGCCTCTGAGCCAAAATGGGAGAGTTGGAGTGCTTGGTTTTAAAGGAAGATCTAGATAAAGTGGGCATCCCAGAAAGTTGGTGTAACAGAGAGAATCAGAGAGATGCCTTTATATCTGAGAACAGGGAGGTGTACTGGAGGAGGTGTCGCTTAGTATGTCAAAGATGGTATAGAGTCCAGCAAATTCAAAAACCTAAAGGCTGCAGATTTCTTTAGAAAAGCAGTGTGTTGACAATACCTGGTTTTAAAACAAATATAATCCTAAAGACATATCTTTTCCCAGACCAGATGCTCAGGATGATACTGAGAAGGAAATGAAATCAGGGAGACCTTAGAAAAGGAAGTGTTGAAATAGTAGATGACTTTAGCTACCCACACATTGACAGAAAAATGTATGCTTCTGTTCTGACCAAGAAGTTAAATTTCTCAGTGTCCTAAATAACTGTGTTCTGGAACAGTTGTTCACAAAAATAACCAGAGAGAAGGAAATTCTGGATGTAACCTAAGGTGGTGTTGGTCAGGACTCAATATGAGATAGAAATATTGTTGTACCTGTTGGAATCGATGAGCACAATGCTGTAAGTGATAGATTGCCAAAGAGGTCCAGTGCAATCGCATTTGATGTCAAAAGAAGAATTGGTAAAAGGAAATTGAAAGGTGGAATCAAGAAGCTTAAAACTTTTAAAATTATAGAATATTACTCAGAATCATGATAATAGAGGCTCAACTACTAAGTATACCACAATTAAGGATGATAGCATCAAGTCTAGGGTTAGTATCCATGGACTTCCTTTCCTCCTCAGCCTAGTCTAGCAAAGTGAGCTGAGCCAAATGGAAATCTGTGAACCCTGGTTGCACAACCAGCTAGCTTTCCTATCAGCTGCAACTACCAGAGAATGGCTGCAAGACATAGAAGAAGATGCTGCCAGTGGGCAAGCTAGGCATAATTCCTGCCAACCAACCTTCTACTCCAACCAGTGCTGGTGGTGGTAGCAGGGGCAGAAGAGGGGACCTGTGAGCAGGAGTACTTGGCAACATCCTGGCAAACAACCCCTTCTGTGTTCCAGCAACAACGCTGAATTTGGAAGAAGGCTGCTGCTTATGCAGTGCATGATGTTCGATTCCTGGCAAGTGAGCTGTGAATACTGGGAGTACTTGCCAGCAATTCAGAGCCACTGCAAAGTGGATTAGAGTCTGGAGAACCAAGACCAGAGAATCCAATGGATTCCCACCAACAAACAGATTCCTCATGCATCCCTAACCAAATCCAAGATGTTAGCAGCATGGCTCATGAGCCCTGTCAAAAAAGCTATTAGGGAGAAGTCTTCAGGAAATGAACATTTTGTCCAAATAAGGAAAACAAAAGGAGTCTTTCCTCCAGGGAGATGCAGTCAGGCAGTAAGAGTTGCAAAAAACCACTAACAATTTCAAAACCAACAATAGATTATTATGTAAATGTATCAGAAATAGGAAACTGTCTAGGGATCAATAGATGATTATGAAATTAAATGAGTACTAAAGAAGAAAGGAGATTGTGGAGAAGTTTTAAAAAGGAGATTGTAGAGCTAGAAAAGGTGCAGAAAAAGGCAACAGAGTAAAGTTTACAACAGCTGAGATTGTTTAGCCTAGAAAAATTGTGATGAAGGGGAGACAGGTTGGAGGTGTACAGTATTATGCATTGTGTGTAAAAAGTGAATAGGAAAACATTTCTTTCCTGTTATATTAGAACTCAGAGTTTTCCATGAAATTGATTGATGGGAGATTCAGGACAGATAAAAGAAAGCACTTCTTCACATAGCATGTAGTTAACCTTTTAATTCATTTCCATGAGATGCTTCTGGCCACAATCCTGATGACTATATGCTACTTCCAGTATCAGAGGTACTATACCTTTGTACACCAGTTGCTGATGAAATTGGCTAGGAAATTAACTGCTTATAGGTTATCCATAGGCACTCACTTGGCCATTGTGTAAGCAAAATGCTGGACTAGGTGGATCAGGACTAGGTCTGATCTGTCACACCTCTTCTTATATTCTTATGTCCTTAAGATAAATTGGCTTAGGAATATGCAAAGCAGTATAAATCACATACTAATGCAGCCTGGTATGTTTCTTTTTTATTTTTGTTTTAAAATAAACAGAAAACTTTTTCAAAACAAAATACAAAAGGATTTTTAAAATCCAGACTGCCAAAGAGTGAAAAATAGCTATCAGGACTAGATTCAAAAGGTCATATGATTTCTAGGTAATGTTGAAAACCAAAATGGATGACATTTGATTGTCAGAATGTGGTTAAATCTGACTAGTTAATTGCATAATTAGTCGATTTTTGTCTTTCTCATTCTTAGCTATCACAGCCAAATAGTATAATTTAGGATTAGGTATATTTGATACCTTCCACCATCAAATTAAAGGAGCCTAGTAGCTACATTCCTATAAGTAGCAAGCTTACATTTCATTTATTTATTGGTCTATTGTGCTACAAAGATAACCAACTTTTGTTCATCAAATAGCCAACACAGAAATACTAAGATCTGTATTGATTACAGCAGTATCAGCATCATTTTCCTACTAGGATGGTCAGCATGCCTCATTATTTTCCTCTGGCCATCTGAAACTGTTGAACAGGAGTCACTTGAAATTCCTTTACAGGGAGGGAGGTATTAAATAATAAGTAGGGAAGTAGATAATAAACACTTAATCCAGTTGAAGGCAGTTGCAGTATCTACATATGGAGAAATCTTGAGAGTACTTTAGAGACCAGGTTTTTACATCTTTCTTTCTACTGTTACCACTAAAATTAGTTCATTGGCATCCATTTAGGCAGCTTAAAGGCACATGCAAGGAATAGGAGTGCAGTTTTACATATTGCTGGATGAACATTTTGGAATCTCTCTTTCCCTGCACTGCTGCCCTGAGCAGACTTGTGCTTTCAGTAGGTGGAAGAACCGTGAAAAACAGAAAAATAGAGTTGTGTTAGTTCTGTTAATGGGGTCAAGTCCTCCTCATGTGAATGCTGTAAGCATATTGAAGTGGTTTGAGCTGAACACTTAGAGGGAGGTTGTTAAGGTAACGGGTGTGAATCTTTATATAGCTGCACTCAGTGTAAAAAGTCAATTTTGTTTTATTTTAGTTCTACAAGCATGTTGTACAAAGTGTTGAGAAATTCATTCAAAAGGTAAGTTACTAAACAATGCATTAATAGCTGTAGTATTTTGAATACATGCAAATCTAAATATTTAAAGATAGGTAAAAAGGCATACGTGGTGTTGAAATTAACTTCAGAGTATGTGTATGGCATCACAACCTGAAAGGTAAGGAACATGGTAGCAAAGATAGTCTTGCTTGATGTTGTAGCAGCTGTTTTATTTATATGTTAAAAAAATTAAAAGATGTATGAGGCATGTTATAATTTTGCAATATTTAAACAACTCAGTTCCATTTAACATTATATGTGTTGTATTTTGCTCAAATAATGGGTCTTTCCGGAACAGAGTTTGGGGATATACAAGGGGAAAGGCTTATAAGTTCCATCAATGTCTGCTCCACTGGTGAATGGACACAATTGGATTTCATCCTATGAAATTTAAACTTTATATGTAGAACATATGTTTATAGTCATTTGGGAGTGAAAGTTGGGCAAAATTTTCTTAGTAGTTGAAACTGAAATGGAGCCTTGCTTTTAATGTTCCATTCTGCATTGTGAGTAATGTTGTGCCATCCACACAGTGCAGTATAATTGTTTGTACTGTAAGCAAGCAGTGAAAAATGCTTCACACCCCTTGTTGTTAGAAGCTTAAGCTACTTGACCTAAATTTTGTACGAAATCAGTGAAAGAAACAGAAAATGTTAGAAATACAAGCGGCATTCAATGTATTCTCGGTATCAGGTTGATTTGCTATTGATGTGGGTAATTTAATTATTTCATTAGCTAATGACACTATCTGAGGATATACATGCAAAATTTCAAATAAGCATGATCATTAGTTCCCTAGTAGTCCTCAGTGAAAGACAACCATGATGACTGATGCGACAATGGTGAAGAAAATCGAGCACCGTACTGTGATTAAGTTCCTTACAAAACAAGGAAAAAGTCAAAAAATTATTCACAAAGAGATGGTGGCCTTTTACCAGAACTTCATTATCTACTGTTCAAAAGTGGTCAAGTGAATTTTAAAGGGGCAGAGAAAACATTGAAGATAACCTTTGCTCGGGCGGGCCAGTTACTGCCACTACGAAAGTGTGAAAAAAATTGAGAAACATGTGTTGGAAGATGCCTGAATAAAAATCAAAATGTTAGCAGAGATGACCAACCTATCCGTTGGTACCATATTTACTATTTTTCATGACCATCTTAACCTTACAAAGGTCTGTGCAAGATGGGTGCCATGAACGCTCATAGCACCTCAGAAACAAGTGCGAATCGAGTGCTGTTGGGAGTTTTTAGAGCTCTGTGGTGATGATCCATCGAGTATTTTCGACATGAACCTTGGGTTCATCACTATGATCCTGAAAGTAAGCAGGAGTCCATGCAGTGGCATAAAAATGGTGCTGACCCTCGAAAGAAATTCAAAGTCACTCCCATTGGCCAGAAAAATCATGGCCACAGTATTTTGGGACTTAAAGGGAATTTTATTGATTGAGTACACAAAAAAAGGTGAAACCATAAATGCAGCATCTTACACAACCACACTGCATAATTTAAGAGAAGCAGTTACAGAAAAAAGGTGGGAAAAACTGACCGCAGGTGTGTTGCTTCTTCATGACAATGCGCCCGTTCACACGGCGCGTGTTTCAAAGGCTGCTGTAGGAGACTGTGGTTCGAAGAAATAAACCACCCACCCTATAGCCCGGACCTGGCCCCCAGTGACTACTACCTATTCCCAAATTTAAAAAAAAGATCTTAGTGAAAAGTGATTTTTCAACGATGAAGAGCTCAAGGTGGCAATTAACGCACATTTTTTAGACGAGGAAGGGTATTTTTTTACAGGGAATTGAAAAGTTAATTTCTAAATGTAATAAGTGTATTGAAGTTATGGTGGATTACATTGAAAAATAAAAATTATTTCAATTTATTATTCCTTTTTCTTCATGCTGATACCGAGAATACATTGAATGCCCCTCATAACAATAGTACCTTAAATTGTGTTGAAATTTGCTAAATACTTTGAACTCTTTAAACAGTGCATCAGCTAAGATACTAGATTCAATTCGTTATTTCTTCCACTGCCTAGATTTCTACAATGTAAACTACAGTCAGCAAATTGTTTATATATTAAAAGACTAAATTTCTTTTGTATTCTTCTACAGTGTAAACCAGAATACAAGGTGCCTGGCTTATATGTAATTGACTCTATTGTTCGGCAGTCTCGGCATCAGTTTGGACAAGAAAAAGATGTCTTTGCACCTAGGTTTAGCAATAACATCATTAGCACTTTCCAGAATTTATACCGTTGCCCTGGAGATGATAAGGTATGGTGTCTTAAAGACTTTTTTCCTAGAAGTAAATAACCCAGTTATTGCGATTCACTTCATCTAAACTTAATTTCAATGTTATAGTTGGTCCAGCTACTTACCTATTTTTTTCTTGACAAATAACCCTGGGAAATTAAAATAGTTCCCATTGACCATTTCAGGGAAAAGTGCCTGCTTATTATGAAAAAAGTGTAGTTACCAGAGATTAGAAGTAACAGGGTTTTGCCCCCTAACTTTTTAAGTGAATTGCAGCAAAATTTAGAAATCTTGTAACAATGTTATTTTTTGGAAAAAGTATAAGAGCTATAGTTCTGTGACCTAATGAAGACTTTTGTATCATCTCACACTGCTCTTCTCCTGGCTCCTGCCTGAACAGTTTACTCCCAGACAGGAGTTGTGAGGGGCAGGTATCAGCTTGGTAACTTTTCCTTTTCTCGGGGCAGCCCTGCCATTTTCATTCCTAGCTCCCAGCAACAGCCTGGGAGTGTGCTGAGCAGGCAGGAGCCAGCAAAGTGGGCCATGGGAGGCGACAGTAGGTATAAACCACACAGGCAGAACCTGCAGCCAGCAGTTTGCTCAATGGGTAGGTAAGGCTTCAGCCAGCTTCTCCTTTTTCTGCTCAGAAGAAGCAGTTGCCTAAGCACTAGCATAGCACTTGCATAGCTCTCTCACTTTAGAGTAACACTCCCGTGTGCCACAATGCTCTGTGCTAACATGCAAGCATACCTGCCCACACCCCACCTCCTTCCTGCCCCTTCCTTGCTGTGTACGTGACCATGTCCCCCCACATGCAGGACTTGCACATGCCAGAGCCGGCTGCCTCCCTGCTGCATCCAGGCACTTGGAGGGCAGTAGCATTTGTTTGCACCACAGCTGTGGTGGCTGGGGGTGAGGGTGACAAGGCAGTCCCAGGGAATGTCAGAAGTAAGATAGGAGTAAAGGTTAGGGGCTGGGAGACAGAACAGGAGACATACTCCTTGGGACTCTCACCCTATTGGTGATCTCCTCCTTGTGTGTAGGGCAGCTTCCCTAAGAGGAGACCACTGCTTCTGTGTCTAAGCAAAGTCAGCACACTAACCAAGTGCCATTCCAGTGCACTACAGCAGCTGGACAGAAGTGCCAAGCATGGCCATCCCCAAAGTCTCTACTACTACTGCTGGTGGTATGCTATGGAGCCCCATGGCTGCTGAGACACCCATGTGGCAGGTGGGCATCTGCAAGCCGTGCACTGGCTGAGAGGAGCGGAGCAGCCAATCGGAGCACTCAAGGCTGCAAGTCTAGTTGCAAGGCAGGCTTGGACAATGAATGCTTCAGGCAGGAAGCTATAACCACTTTTGCCACAGGACTCTGTTGACAGCAGAGGCATGTTTCAGGGTTAAGATGCTAAACCAAGCCGTGCTGAAGTGTGGGGAACTATAAAAGAGATGGTTGTTTCTTTCAGTGGTTACACAGAGGTCAAGCGTACTGCGCTTCACCATGGTTGCTGGATTTGCATGTAACAACAAATCATGTCACCACAGTTACTACTGTGGTCTGTTGTTGCATGTGATCCTGCCGGGGAGAGGAAGATTAAGTTATCTGTGGAGGAGAAGAGTTTTCTTTCTATGGAGGGCAATATATCAAATTGCTAGATGTGCCAGTGGGCCCAGAAGGTTGCCTAACCTGTACTTTATTCACTGTTTCACTTTGAATGATTCTCTCAAATATGGTTTGTATATATATAATGCATAGCATGATCTCTTACCTTTTCTTTTGAATAAAGAGTCTTTCATGGGTTTGTGTAAGCATAGTTTGCTTTTATGTCTGAACTAAGTAAATTATGATTACTGTCAACATCTGGACCAAGGTTTAAAGTGGATTTGCAAATAGCAGTTTGGTGGATAGTACTAACACTGTTGCCTGAATTGGACTTATTAGCAAATGGTCTAGAAATATTGAAGGGAAGAGATACTCAGGAGAGTAAAGCAACATGTAAGACTGTAGTGCATTTCTGATCCTCCAAACCTTTGGAACTATAGGCCTACACACTTTACACGAAGATCTGTTTAGTTCTGTAAAGATTTACAGAATGCAAATTCCAGCATTACATTTTGTGTCACTTTTTATTCCTTTTAGAGTAAAATAGTTAGAGTGCTCAATTTGTGGCAGAAGAATAATGTGTTCAAAAGTGAAATTATCCAGCCACTATTGGATATGGCAGCAGGAATTCCTCCTCCTGTTGTGACCCCTGTCTTGCCTGGAACAACTGCGTCTATGAGTAACAATACACCAGGTAATAAAGAACACGATTGTATTATTTGATCTTTTGCTGCATGATTGTCATACATATACAAAATCTATTCCTTCATTAGAACGTTGCCATGGCTTTGATTTGGCGAAGCCAAATATGAAACTTGTGCTTAGGGCATAACCTTATGACTGTTTAAACAGAAAATTCTACAAATTTCAGCATTCCTCCAGCTGGCATAGCTGGTTGAAGAATGCTGGGGGCTTTAGGACTTTCTGTAGGACTTTTTTCTGTTCATCATGTGTAGGATTGTGTCCTTAATATTTTTGCAACCTGGCAATGCTTTCAACATCTGAATGAATGGGATATGGATGTCAGTCTTGAATGGCTACATATATGGATCTTTGGTACCCCTTTGTTTGATATATTGAACTCTGCATTTTATATTGCAACTGTACATTTCTTCCTGGTATATTCATGCAGGTACCTGTACTATGTCTGAAGTATGAATTTATTTCTCCAGATAGAGATAGTACTTTGATATTTTAATCCTGGCATTTTGATCCACTCATAAGTAGTATCATGATAAAGTGTAGTAATAGATCAGTCCTATGGCCCCAGATAGTCTGGACCACTTCAGAACTACTCAGAATCCCAGTTTGAAAATCAGATTCTCTTCACTGTCCCCCAGAACTGGTGTAGAAAGAACCATGCTGGGTGCTTTTTCAAGACTGCAAAAGTGACTTCAGAGTTGAGTGGGAGGGAGGGGAGGAGAAAGGCATCATCAGGACAGAGCATATCCTGACAATACCCTGACTCCCTTCCTCCCCCCCTCCAAAGCACCACAGTTACTCTAGCTGTTTTGCCTTCACTTCTGTGCTCTTCCTGATCTGCATAAGATAGAAATGGAGCCAAAACCTTTGAAGGAAAATGTCAGTTAATGTTTGTTCCTTTAACAGTTTCTTGATAGAAATAATAAACTACATCAGTACAGTATTGGATTCAAATGTACCCAAGAAAACCATACAAATTGCTGATAGTAGTTATTAAAGGTAGCACCACCTCCAATAAATTTTAGAACTACAGATATACTTTTTATCTTGTACTGTGTGTCACAAAACAAAACCCAAACCACACCTTGAAGAGAAAATGGAGGTGGGGGTGTAAGAGAAAGCAAACTTAACTATAACCATTTTTTGAATATGTGGTTAGAGCGTTGGAGTGGGACTTGGGAGATCTGGGTTCTAGTCCCCACCCAGCTATGGAGCTTCCAACCATAGCACATGCTAGTGAAGTAGTCTGAGCACAGTCAAGACTTTTCATGAGTAGGATAGACAAAGCACTTCTTTCTTCTTCCTTTTTTTCTTTTGAGGTACCAGAAGTGGTAGCCACTGTTAAGGCTGCTTTTCTTGAATGTACAGGCAAACTAGCTATATTTTTAGCGCAGGCATGGGGAACCTTTATAGGATGGCAGATCAGATGCCCTCCTCAACTTCCATAGGGTGAATGATGTCACCACATTTGGCCGCATACATTGATGTTATTTATTCTCTGGCTAAAGCACCAGTTGGAACTTCTCCATCTCATATTTTGACAGCTTGGGAAGGATGCAAGTTGAGTGAAGATGACCTGGTTCAGGTCTTCATTTCTCCATTGGAAGGCTAGAGAAGTGAATTAGCAGAGCCAGCTTCACTGCTCTCTCACATTTTCCAGACAGGAATGCAGCAGAGAATTGCAAAGAAGCCAGCTCTGTCCCTTTGCTTTTCCATCACTTTGCCATGAAGGTGCAAAGGGGATTGAACAACACTGGCATTGCTCTGCATAGCATTTTTGTAGCTAAGGAAAGGCATGTGAAGTTGCTCCTGGCTTAGGTGTGCCTGTTCTTTTCCCAGTAGGGAAGAGCCTGCAGGCACCAAACATCCCTAGCTTATTGGGGAGGAGGATGACATGCCATTCCCTTTCCGAATAGAGAAGATGAGTTAGGAGGATGGGGGAATCCCTCTGTTATCTGTAATCAGGGATAATGGAAGAACTCCTTTTCCCAGGTTTCTGGTAGCCTCCAGGTCTTGGGAAGGGCTCTGTGGAGGGAGTTCATGGGCTAGATAGCAGGCTGGAAGTTTCCCATCTCTGCCCTATCCTTAACCCCATGTTTGATTAGCCCTAAATCTAGGTTTGGGATATACCCACCATTGTGATTTTTCAGCTTCTAGTAAAATATAAGCATTTAAAGAGTTAGTGCCCACTATATTTGAAAAAGAAAACTTCACAAGCCATTATGATAGTAGAATATTATCCCTAAGTATCCACATTAGTTGTAATGTTGTTATATGGCATGGAGCATTGTTGGAAAGTCTTGGCAAACATATTCCATTGGTTACACAGAGGGGCAAGCATGTCTTTCACTCATAGTTTGTCACTGACAATCAAAACTAATAATGTATTGATTCTTTTAGGAGAATCAGTCATGCCCTGTCATTGTGCCCTGGATGTATTGTTTTCTACAATATCTTTTTAAAGAAATGTAAATTAAATGTAGATATGCATTTGTAGATATGAAGAGTATTTATACATTTAAACTGAATTTGGCATTGACCCCTAGAACTGTGCATTGTTTTTCACCTGCCCCAGTCATTCCAATATGGGTAACATTGACTTCCAGAGCCAAAAGAATTAAATTATTTCTTCATTAAATTAAGGACAGGGCCCCTGCAACTCCAAATGTCAGTTCACATTTCAGCATTATTGAGAACTAACTGTAACATGGTTTTGTGAAAAGCAAAAGTTTAAGCTATGTTTGTTCCCCATATGGTTGAGGGAAAGCAGGTGGCGCAGTGGTTTAAACTGCTGTGCTGCCGGGCTGGTAGATTGATAGGTCGCTGGTTCAAGTTTGCACAATGGGGTGAGCCCCAGTTGGTCCGTCCCAGCTCCTGCCAACCTTGCAGTTCGAACGCATGCAAATGCAAGTAGATGAAAAGGTACCAATTCGGCGGGAAGGTAACAGCGTTCCGTGCACTTCCGTGTTTAGTCATGCCAGCCACAGAGACTGTCTGCAGACAAACGCCGGCTCCCTCTGCTAGGAAACAGAGATGAGCACCGCCCCCTAGAGTCAGGCATGACTGGACTTAACCTTTACCTTTACCTTTACCTTTACTACAGCAGGAATGTAGCATGTTGGAAGATTCACCCACAGTCTTTCCCCTTCCCCTCCCCACCATCTCAGTCATTAAGACATGCATACTCACACACACATGTGTATGGGCAACAGGAGGAGGTACAGTTTTTAAATTGGGAAGGTAAGCATAAAGATGACTCTCCTCTGCAGCGTCTTCTCAATCCACATTACATTGGCATCAGCCTGCCAACTCCTGAATGGTACCCCAGGATGACCCTTCTCCTTCAGAATCTCTGGAGCACAGCAGCAGCCGCAATGTGTGATGGATGGGGCTTCATGGTGGGTGTAGTAGGGGCAGCTTTATCTGAAAGGGGAAACACAGAAGACCTGCAAGGGCTATATGTGGCCTCTAGGTTACTCAACTCTGGCTTAAGCGATTGTTTAGCAAAGCACATGCAAGTTTAACCATCCTGGATAAAGATATAAATAATTCTGGTTAGTTTGTGTTTGCCGTTTGCTGTGCTTGTCTAACAAGTATGTGAAGAATTCTTGCCTTGTTCCTTGTTTTCAGGAACTCCAGTGACACCTGCTACACCAGCCAATGTGATCCAAAATTTACCTGATCCTTGGGTTTCTCAGATAACTAATACAGATACCCTTGCTGCTGTAGCACAGATCCTGCAGAGTCCACAAGGCCAACAGGTAAAATGTGCTTCCTTTTTAAAACTTTGGTCAGAATTGTGTGATCATGCTACTTCACAGCTAGTTTCAGTCATCCATGAAGAGTATAAGAATAATTTAAGTTTTGTACATTTAATCCTGTTTTGATTCTTAGTGTATCAGGATGATTATAAAGAATTGTAATAAATAATAAATATTGCATTTGTTTTTGCATACCAGCAAATATCAAATTGCATTCTTTGCCAGTTTTCAAATCTCTGTTTCGTGTATACCAGTATGATTGCTTCTTGTTTCTTTCATTATAAACTGCAGTACAAGTTTGTGAAAAATGGTTTAAATTAAGTGTTATGTATATGGACTTGAAGTTTTTTCTGTCCTTGTCTATGTAAAACACAAGTTAATAGATGGGCATGCAACATACCATAATTATCAATATTAGAACTAATATTTAAGTCAGGATTATGTAGGTGATGCTAACAAAAATTCTGTCATATTTCTTCTCTTTACCCCATTCTAGCTTCAGCAGTTAATACAGACACTGCAAATGCAACAGCAGAAACCACAGCCTTCAATACTTCAAGCACTGGATGCTGGTCTTGTTGTTCAGCTACAAGCTCTCACTGCACAACTTACAGCTGCTGCCGCTGCTGCCAATACACTTAATCCACTAGAACAGAATGTTTCTTTTAACAAGGTAAAAGTTGATTTACCAACTTGTAAGAAACATTTTACTTCTAATGTGTGTTGTTCCATATACCCACAAACAGGTGATTGGTGTCACCACCATATGATTGGTGTGTCATTTACTTCTCTCTCTTCATTTACTTCTCTCTCTTCATTTACTTCTCTCAGTGTTGGATTATTGCTGGATTATTGGATTCATCTTTCCCTCAGATTTTTCTATTCTATTTTTCTAGCTAACAGACAGTATTATGGGTTTTACCCGTGCAGTCCTGGGGATTTGCTATTGAATCCAGTAGACTAGTTCATATAGTCTAATACACAGACGGAAAAAAATGCTTACCCTCACAAGATTTTATATGGCTGGAATCAGGTTTACATTTCTTTACCAGTGCCTATTAATACATCAGTGTAACATAAAACAAAGGATACAGATCATAGAAACTACCAGTTGGAAGAGGCCTAGAAGGCCACTGAATACAACCCCTTGCTCAGTGCAGGATTCAAGTCTTCAGTCCAGCTTCTAACTAGACCTGAGCCTGCTTAGCTTCCAAAATAGGTAGGATCTTCAGGCTATATGAGATCCTTAATGTGTATATACATACTTTTAACCACATTTAAATGATATCTGTTGCTTATCAGTAACAGATTTGTTTTGTTTTTTAAGCATGTCCAGCATTACATTTAAGTCAATCATAAGATGTAGCTCAGAAGGCACTGTTTTGTATTCATTAGTCTCTCAGTGTTATGCAATTTATTTCTGTTTTACCTATTTTACATGCTTAGTACAATGAATAAGTGAATTGGATTAAACAACTCATGGTTGCTAACTATTGTTTGATTGGGAGTAATCATGCTGGCTCCTAACACTCAGCCTTTTTGCTTTGCTGAACAACCCTGGAAGTGAGATGTTTACCATATCTGAACCCAGACTCTGCTTGTTGAAGGAACTTGCCAACCACAAACTTGTTTGTTAAAACTCCTGGTGTTTCTCTCTCTCTCGGGAACCATAGTTCTGGATTCAGATGTCATGGTGAAACACAGAGTGGAAATGCGCAAGCAGTGAGGGGTCAGCATGCTCACAGCTCACAAGCAGTGCAAACTGGGTCAATATCTAAAACATCTAATTGGTCAAATAGTTTCAAGTTTACTTGAGCAGCAACTTACTCTTTTAAAAGAATGTAATTTGTGACATTTATATGGTGGTTTGCATTTCTAATACATGGTTTGTTTTCTCCTAGAAGTTGATGGATAGATTTGGAGATTTTGGGGAAGAACCTGACATTAATGAAGAGCCTAAAAAGGAAAATCCAGCTTCTCAATTGTAAGATTTTGGTTTGTTTTGAGTTAAATATGCTCCATTTAATATGTTGATTGGAAATAGTTGAGGAAGCACATCTTCAATCCATTTTTCATGTGGATCATAATTGTTGTTAGTCGTGAAGTCATGTCCGACCCATTGCAATCCCATGGACAAGCCTGGTAACTATAGTTACCTAGTTCAGATAGAAAACGTGTTAATTGACCCAAGAAGACATCAATGGTGCATTTAGGTGGGAATGGGTGATGCAACTGTGAAGTGCACTATCACAACCCATCCAAAATGTACATGTCTTCTAATAACCTTCTTTCTACTTTATTCATAGCTAACTATATTCAATTATTGCACTAGTAAATATAACTTACATATGGATGTTTTATGCACAAAAGAAAAACAGGGTTGCAATGCATCAGAAAACAGGTCTTATAATTACATGCAGAAAAGTGGGCACTGAGTAGGTATACACCCACCCAGGCCCTAAGATCATCTACTGGGATCTTTTCCTGAGAGCCAGCTTTAAAAGAAATAAGGAAGATGGCCATGAGGAGAAAGGCCTTCTTGGCAGTGCGCCCTGGTGATGGAATCAGCTCCCTAGGGAGGTACACCTGGTGCTGACACTTTACATAATTTGACACCAGGTTAAAATCTTTTTATTTGTCCGTCATTTTAATTGTTGAATGGTAGGTTGATTTGATACTGGCTTTATCATATGATAGTTGGATACTGTGGTTCAATTGTTTTTGTTATTTACTTGTTAGTTGTTGTTGTTTACTTGATTTATGGAAGTTTATTATATTTATATATTTATGATTATTATGTACATATATTGGTTTTATGTTTTTGCTGTTTTAATCAATGTATAGCATTCTGAGAGTGTTCACTAAAGAATGGGATAAATAAATAATGAAGGGTTCAAACATGGTGTTCTGTATATGCACCTGACTTTTTTCCAATACCTCTTGTCCGGTCCTGTTCTCCCCCCGCCCCCCACTTTAGCAGCAGTCAGTATAGCATGGGGAGCTGTGGTAGACATTGAAAATTGACACCACCACACATGGGTTTCTTCAGATCCAAGCTCATCTCCTTTACCTTCATTTTCCCATCTTATAATTTGGAGTTTGGCAGTATTCTTTCTCATAAAGAGCTATGATGGTTTTTAAATAATGGATTTATTAAGAAGAATGTGTGTGTGTGTGTGGGAAAATAAGTGATTTACTTAAAGAATTCCCTTTATTGTAGCGGTTTTCCACTCACTTCATTAGAGGTGTATTTTCAGATTTCTGCAATTTCTGCTTGCTTTCAGGAATTGCTTTGTTGATACAAATGCCCTGTCTCTAAAATGTATTTCATTGTCGAACTCCGATAGCTTGTGTGCAAAGAACATTGGCTTGAATACCAGCTTGTGGAAGCAGAGTTCTGCTCTTTCTTGCTCTATTATCGTCTTCTAAAGAGAACAGTGTAAGATCCCCTGAGTGCTGCTTCTACCATTAGAAAAGTGGAATATAATTTTCTTAATAAATCAATGTGTGTTCACATTTTCTCCTTCTCACTGTAACCTCCTTGGCCAACAAAAAGCTACTCCTAAAAGTTTTGGGATCCATCTGAAACAACATGGAATCTGGCCCTGTGGTTGTAGCAAAGATGAGAATTTGGAAACTGCCCTTGCATGGACAGGAGTGGCTCCTGAACACACAACTTCTTTGGATTGAAGCCACTATCAATTTTCAATCCAAAACATAGCTTATTTATAAGGTTATTGCTATGCTCTATAAACTGATTGATCTCATTGCACATTTTAGGCCCCTTGTACCTGAATCTGTAAACAACTCGCTTTTTCATCAACTAGCTGAGCAATTACAGCAACAAAACATAGAACATCTCCGCCAACAGCTTCTTGACCAGCAGCCTCCAAAGGTATAACACTCTGCTTTTTGGACAATACAATGCTTGTTTTTTCATTTGTTTCTAAGCAGCAAAAATACTATATGCAACACACTATTTATCATAACTAATATAACTGTTTTGCTTATGAATATTTCTCAGGTAATAGAACTGGCAATTCAAAGAGCAACATTTGCACCTGAGCTTTTTTTTTTTTTTTTTTTTTTTAGTGACTTACTCTCATCAGTTGTCATCAGGAACACTTCCTTCTACTCTAAATTAGTTTGTAGGGTTGACAAAGGTGGCTTAAAGAGAATCTAGAAGAGGTAGCAGAGATATAGGATGGATACTTCAGTGACATTTCCTTCAGACTGTTCCTGATACTCAAACAGGGAGGGAGAGTTGCAAATATAATCCATGTATAATATACTTTCTAACTGAAGAACTGGATTCATTGCCTTCACTGTGGATAGATACTCCCTTTTGACCACTTTCAGAGTAGTTGTTAAAGGAGAGACAGTGTCAAAATGTTCACAAAGGGGTTTGCAACTTAGCCTTATATGAAAAATAAGTTTGCAAATGAAAAAAGGAATGCAAATTAAATCCAAGTTTGTATCATTAGAGTACAGGCTTTGGGCTTATTTGGTGTAGAATGTGAATCTCTCTTTGTGGTGCAGTGTGTATAATCCCTGGCATATTTTTATGCATTAGTGAGTAATATTCCTTTATTGTTACACAAATTGGTTCTAAAGCACAGCAACCCCACTTTATACTTTTGTAATGGTAGAAAAGAGGGTTGTACCTCATGAAAGTGTTTGACTAGGAGGATAGATAAAGACAGAATTCTTGAAAAGGATCTTGACAGCAGAAACCGTGCTAAAAGAAGAATTAGATAATAGCTAGTCACCAAAAGGAAGTATAAAGGTTTATAAAGACAATGAAAGAGCATTGGCAAGGTTTGAAATGAAAGAACAGATACAGCAATTATTGACTAATTCATTTTATGTACATATGTTGATATTGTTCAGTAAGACTTTACATTAAAAAAATAAAAGGAGCTCTTCTTTAAGGGAAAAACTGAGTAAAGCTGCCAGTAGATGTCCCCAAGCACTGCTTTTTAGCACACTTCAAACGTAGCTGAAAAATATTATTAACATAATTTCAGTTGACTTTTTTCCCATGAGGCTTTCAGTATCATTTGACAAAAGCATTCTTTAGGCATCTCAAAAGAGCAGCATGTGTACTACCTTTTCCCGTATAACCAGCTTTTATATGTAACACAAGCTTAAACCACAGAACTTTGCATTCCAGTGCAACTATGTAAGCTTTAGTTCTATCTGCTTGAGCTAGAGATCGCTTAAATTCTGTATCCCACATGTTGTCCTGGAATACAAAATTGAAGTTTGCCACACTGTCTGTCTGCTTGTTGATAGAGTCCAAAAAGCTCATCATCATAATTGTGTATTACTCATTGAATTGCTGGTACATCTTAACTTGTTGAACTAATTTGACGATTAAGTTCATAATACACCATCACAAGGATAAAATTAATAACACAGTGGATTCTTAATGAGTTGACTGTATTCCCAAATTATGTACTTGTGGGAAAATGTATGCTTTTCAAGAATTTGATTTTTAAAAAGTCATGCTTGTTAATTAAATAATTCTATCTGTAGTTTCTAATACTTACCTGCCTATAAAATTTTTGCAGTTGCATTTCTTTAGTGGCAGTCAGAATGCTGAAAAGTTTTTTAAAGGAAAATCATATTGCACTTCTCATTGTATACGCCAATTGGATTTCTGCTGTATAAAAGCACTATTGTTAAGAAATTTTTGAATTTAGCATTATTTATTATGCTAGATTGTGCTGCCTTGTTTATCTTATGTAGAATTTTAGGGACAAAATGATAATTATAACATTTTGCTTTCTAGGCAAGTCCTGAGGAAACACAAGAAGAAAATTTTGGTTCTGAACATTCAGCCTCACCATCACAAGACAGTAGCCACCAACAGTTTTTAGAAGTGGAAACTAATCTTGACAATTCAATGGATGTTCAACAGCAGGTAAAATACACAATTTCTCTTAATTAATGAAGCTTGAACTTAATGAGTAGGTTTGTACATCACACTAATCCACCTTGTAAATAATTAACAGTGCACCCGACAGAAAATCATGTTCCATCTAGTTTATCTGTCCTCTCCTTCTCCCTCTGTTCTCTGGCATAGATCCCAAGGGATTCCAGTAGCTTAAACTTCCTTGTCTCTTTTTTCTGCTGTGATTTCCTGCTTTCTACTTGACATGGCGTTTATTCCTATTTTTCCCAGAGATTGCTTTCCACAATTTCCAAGATGACAGCCAATGACATCCCCTTCAAAAAGTCCTCAGTGGCTCAATTCCTTTTAAAAATTGTTTTAAAAGCAAACATTTTTCAAAAATTACGTTGTTGGTGGAGTTGTTGTGGGGAAGTCAGTTTTTAACTTTGTGCTGTCTTCACAGCTATCAAAAGCTGAGATGTCAATGGAAAGCAAATTCTAGGTACCTGAGATAGTGGAAAAGTGCAAGCCATCCTGTTCACAGGTCCTTGGAGTTTTGACAGTTGCCAAAGCTCTAGCTTCTTCCTTTTATCTTTTGCATATATGTATATATGTGTGTCACTGTCAGAAAACGAAGAAGAAATTTGGGTATCCCCATCAAAATGTCCACATAAAAGGGATGAGTTGTTCTTTCCCCATCTTCCCAAGCATCTAGAGTTTAGAAAAGGGTGGAAAGGTGTGAGGACATTGAGAAGAGTCAGATTCAACTGAAAAAGTCTGATGGTTTTTGCTGTGAAGGGGATGATCTTCTTGACACTCCCTTTGCAAACAAAGATCACTCTTAGCTTTGCTTTCCCTTAACAGTTCACCCTTTGACACCTGTTAATAGAACACAGAGTGAAAAATGAACCCACTTGCAGCTTCTCTGGGTTAATGTGCATTATGGATGCCTTCTACACTTTGACAGCGGCCAATTCCCAGGACATTGCCCAGGTGACACTTCCCATTTTGACCTTCCAGGAATGTGCGCCTCCAAACTTGTACAGATCCAACCAGGGTTTGTTTGTTTGTTTTAGAATTAGCAAGAAAATTTCAAATATTACACACATTTTAATTAAAAAAAGTGGGACCACTGGCAGCTTCACCCCCAGTATGTGATGTGAGTACTTTGAAGGACATGTCTATGGTTGTTACCTATGTCAGAAACTGGACAGGGGAGTGTGTTGGTTTTGCTGGACCACAGTAGCTTTTAATATTTTCAACTCACCCCTTCATCCAAACCCAACCCATGCTGTTCTAGTGCTAAATTGTTGCCTGATGTCAGTTATGAACTGGATGAGGGCAAACAAACTGAAGCTTAATCTAATCAAGACAGAAGTGCTTATGGTTAGTCAAAAGGCAAATCGGGGAATAGGAATTCAATCCATGCTGCGTGGGGTTCCTCTGGAGACTCAGGCTTAACCTTAAACCTTGCTTCCCACATTTCAGCATTGGCCTGGAACACACTTGTGCAACTGATGCTAGTGTACCAACTGCACTTGATCTTAGCGTCATTTCATCTGGCATGTGTTTTGCTTCTTGCACTGGTCTGTTTCTGGACAGAAAGTACTGCATATGACCTATTAAATCTTACAGGGCTTGGGACCATGCCGCCTAAAAAACACATTCTGCCCTATGAGTCTGCCTAGGTTCTGAGTTCTTCTGGAGAAGCCCTTCCTTTGAAACCATTGCCTTCAGAGGCACAATTGGTGATAATGCAAAAGAGTCCTTTTCAATGGTTGCTCCTGGCAGTGGAACTCTTTGCAAAGCTACGCTAGGATTGCTCCCCCTTTGTTGCCAGATCCCAACAAATAGAGGCAGCCAGATTGTGACTTGGGATTTTGTTCCCTGCAGCATACTTTTGTGTAGGGCCACATCAAGAAATAAGTGTGACAGGCAAGCCACTTTGTGTGCATTGATAACTTTAGCTATGTCGAATATATTTTCCAGTACTTTTGTGTAACCATCTAATTTTTTTGTCTTCAGGACATGGATATAGATGAAGGCCAAGAGGTTGTAGAACAAGAAGTTTTTGAGCAAGAGGAAAAGAAGTCAGCAGTTCTTTCAAGATCAAGAACACATTCAAGATCTCGTTCAAGGTTTTATAACTTTCTTAATTGAGTTGACATTTTTAACTTAATGTAGTAAAACCAAATTAGGTTGTGTGTGTGTGTTTTATGGAATACTGTGCTTTTAGTGTTAGCGGTAGTAAACAAATTGTTTTACAGGTCTCCAAGAAAAAGAAGGTCCAGGTCACGATCTGGCTCTCGAAAACGTAAGCATAGAAAGCGTTCACGATCTAGATCAAGGGAAAGGAAGAGAAAATCTTCACGATCATACTCAAGTGAACGAAGAGCTCGAGAAAGGGAAAAAGAACGACAGAAAAAAGGGTTGCCTCCCATACGATCCAAAACACTAAGTGGTAGGTATCAGTCAGTTTCTACCAACAAAAAATTGCCACATTTATTAAACATTCTTTTTATAAAGCAGAGGGTTGAGTGTCAGCTCTCAGTAAATTCTTCGTCCTGTGATCTGTTGTGAAATTTCATCTGACATATTCCAAATTATTTCTTTAAAATGCTTTTGTGGTACATTTTCATTCTGGTTTGTGTTTCTTTTCTCTAATTTTCCTTCATGGAATCATAGGCTAGCAGAGTTGGAAGGGGCTAAAGGGCCATCAAGGTCCAGCCCCCTGCTCAGTGCAGGACTCCTAGTTAAACCATCCCTCTTAAGTGGCTGTTTGGTTGCATCTTGAATGCCTCTAGTATGGGAGAGCCCACAATCTCTCAGAGTAATTAGTTCTATTATCCTACTACTGTAACAGTTAGAATTTTTTTCTTGATATATACCCAAAATCTGAGCCTATTATTCTATTTCTTGCACTCTGGGATGATTGAGAAGAGCTCTTGTCCTTCCTCTTGTGACAACCCTTCAAGTACTTGTAGCATGCTCTGCCAGTCTACTACTGCGGTTTCTCAGCAGCAAAGTATGGGTTTTCAGAGGCTATCAGAGAGAGTTTGGCAGGGCTGCAGACCATGCTTTTTGTGCCCCTGATCTAGCAGGTTATTTCCATTAACGGAAGAGGAAACTAATCATTTTTCACCTATTTGTCTTCCAAGCCAAGAGACTAGAAAGTCATCTAGTCTTTTCCACAGAACTAGGAGATTCTGAAAAACAACATAGTATATTATAGCGGGCAGGGTCAGAGGAAAAATGCTTCTCTCCCTCTTCTCTTAGTGGAACAATCTGCCAAATATAAAGACATTTTGCAATTAGTCTAGATTTTGCCCTTTCTTAATCTTCTGCATCAGTAGTACTTTTTATGGTAACTTTATCTACAAGAATTATTTTTATAATCTTCTCAATTAAATGCTTCTCCTTATGCTTAGTTTTCAGCAAATTTTCTAACTGTATTAAACATAACCTGTAGGCTAAACATTCGGTGTATTAGTCATTTATATCTTAGGGATTATGCCTTGTTCTTCAATTATGAAGCAATCACTTAAGACTCTAGAAAACCATACTCTTAATTAAAAAATTATTCATTAGTGTACTGGATTCCATGCCTTGTGCAAAGTGTCAACCTGTTTCAGCTTGCCTTTAGCCAGTGCAGCAAAGTAATAGATGATTTGTGTCTTTTTTTGGCAGTCTGTAGCACCACACTTTGGGTTGGTCAGGTGGACAAAAAGGCCACACAGCAAGATTTAACCAATTTATTTGAAGAATTTGGACAAATAGAATCTATAAATGTAAGTGGAAGAATTATCTATACTTTTTAAAATAATAAATTGAATTGTTTGAGTCCAGTTTGTTTAAATTGATATATACATTTCAGTTAAAAATAAGGGTTAATAATAATTAGGTTGACTCCAGAGAAGTGTAGTTGGAGTTCATCTCACACTGAGGTTTGCTTATATCTCCATTCATATATTTAGAAATATTGTTTAGAAGGTCAGGGACCCTTTTAGAATTGTGTAGGATATAGTGCATAAATGTTAACAGTGACATAAATTTTGTTGGAGATGGGCATTTTATTCATGCAAGAGATCTTTTGTAGCCCATTTGTTAGTTTTATAAGAATAATTTTATTGTTTTTTTATATAGATGATTCCTCCTAGAGGTTGTGCATATGTCTGTATGGTTCACAGACAGGATGCTTACCGTGCTCTTCAGAAACTAAGCTCTGGATCCTACAAGATTGGATCTAAAATTATTAAGGTACGTTTTCAGTAGTATTATTTATTTTCACTGTAAGCTGAATTTTATTACACTGTTTTAGTTGTGCTTTTTACATATAATAAGGACTATATATAAACATTGTTTTTATAATCCTGTAGATTTTCCAATCAAGGTAATGTCTAGAATCAAATGGGAAGATCAGAAAATAAAAAATGAATGTGGAGATACTACAAATGAGAAACAAGAACAAATAATATATCACTGCTATTATACAAGAGAGCAAGTGGAATACTACATTGATTCTAAAAGGAAAAATAGAACTATCTTGTAAATTGATGATCCTAAATCATAAGTCAGAAATAAGATATGAATATTTATTTATTTAAAACTTTTATATGCTGTCCTCTATATGTGGCATCTCAAGATGGCTTACAAACATTAAAGTCAAAAATGAATAAACAATACAAATAGAAAGCAATATACAGCCAATAAAAATAAAGAGCCACTGATTAAAACTATTAAAATACTAATTTTTGAAATAACACTTAAATAAAAAGGATTTGACCTGATGCCAAAAAGAATATAGGCTCAGTTCCAGGCGAACATCTCCAGGGAGCGCATTCCACAATCTGAGCGCCACCACAGAGAAGGCCCTATTCCTTTTTACCTCTCTCGGGGAGGTAAAAAGGAATGCCTCTCCTGCAGATCTTAAGGGACATGAGGGCATATAAGGAAGGAGACGTTCCTTCAGGTATCCAGGGCCCCAAGCTGTTTAGGGCGTTATAGGTCAAAAAACCAGCACCTTGAATTGGAACCGAACTTCAAATGGAAGCCAGTGGAGCTGGTAAAGGACCTGTGTTATGTGAGAATAACAACTGGTCCCCATCAGCAGCCTGGCTGCTCTATTCTGCACCAGCTGAAGTATCCAGACCATTTTCAAGAGCATCCCCACATAGAGCACGTTAACAGTAATCCAACCGGGAGGTTACCAGAACATGTACTTCTGTTGCTAGGCAGTGCTTGTCCAGGTAAGGACAGAGCCGATGGACCGGCCCAAGATGTAAGAAAGCACTTCTTGCCACCACCGCACCTGGATTTCCAGTGACAGCTCCAGGTCGAGGAGTACTTCCAAGCTGTGGACCCTTGTCCTTTAGAGGGAGTGCTACCCCATCCAGGACAAGGTCAAAATGATTTACCTGAAACCTTGATCCGCCCATCAACAGGACTTCCATCTTATCTGGATTGAGGCTCAGTTTATTGGCCCTCATCCAGCCCATTACCTTGAGCAGGCACCGGTTCAGTACAGCCACCGCCTCACCTGGAGTAGATGTAAACGAAAGGTAGAGTTAGGTGTTATCAGCATACTGGTGACTCTGCAGCCCAAACCTGATGACCTCTTCCAGCAGTTTCATGTAGATGTTGAAGAGCATGGGGAACAAAGGCTCACGAACTTATTCCGTTCCATGACTCTGGTTGTGACCCAAATTGGTTGTGACCCAAGTCAAATTTCCCCATAAGAGTCAGTGTAAATAAGGTTAATCTGTTCTGTAACTTTTTTTATCAGAAATTTTGAAACAAGTGACAAAGAACAACAAAGTAACAAAGTACTGTACAGTACAGTGGAGAACACTAGCCTAGGTGGCGTGGGGGGGGAGATTATTGTTTTGAGGGAGAGTTTTACTCTATAAGGACATCGGGGAGATCTCTCTCAGGGGTTTCCTGTCTTTGTCTCTTAGCTGCAGGGTCAATTTTGGTGAAAAACCTGTTTATAGTCACTTTCCTGCGCTGCATAACCCTCCGGAAATGAGAGACCACATTATCGTTCATCAGATTCAACACTCTGTTCATTACATTTATGTTGGGGTGGTGCTTCTCAAAGAAACCCTGGCATGGGCGCGCTGCTGCATGAAAGATGGGCACAATCTCAGCCATCTCCCTCCCCCCGACCAACCAGCACAATTGCAGCCAACCCCGCCCCCCCACCCCGAGTGGGAAGATGGCCAGGATTGCGGTTGCATTCGTGCAGGAAAGAAGGGCACAGCACAACACAGCCGTGATCACGCACGTGTTCCCTGCACGAATGCGACTGTGATTGTGGCCATCTCCCCACTTGGGGAGGGGGGGAGATGGCTGCGATCTTGGTCGCCACCAAAAGCGGAATTCATGACCCAAGTCGAAATTTTCATGAAATTTTTGTTCGTGACCCAAGGCATTCATGAGCCGCTGTATTGTTATTCACTAACTCAAATTACATTTTATGTACAAGTGAAAACTGGGTTCAGAATGTTTTGCATAGGTATGCTTGCACAGTTGTTTCTACAGCTGGTTGCTCATTACACCTACACAGTTGAGTATTACATTTGAGCAGATAATTATGAAAGCAGTTCTGGAACCATGTACATAATGAGTTGTGCAAACAGAATGCACAACTCAAAAATCCAGTAAAGTTCTGCTATTGCTATTTGAGTTTTCAGACTGATACTACTGGATGTTTCCCATTATTAACTGTTACTGTTTTTGCTACTAATTAATTATAAAGTACAAGGATTTTGATAGACTTTTTAGATGAAATAAAATGAAAAGCAGTATAGAAAATAATTGTGGGTACAGTAAATTAATAGAAACTGGAGAAGAATTAAGTGGTTGCTATCTGCTTAAATAGTAAATTAAGCTTTACATGTAGAAATGGGCTGATACTTCTGAGAGTACTTACAGAGCTAAATATCAATATAATTTTACTGTTGGTGGCAGAAGTATCAACTGTAGAAAGAGAATTTCAGACAGGCAAAAAACCATTTTCATAAAGTAGCAAATGCTGAAAGTCTTTGTGCTTACATAAGTTACATAGTCTCAGTGAAGTTGTAGAAAATATGATCCTCAAGGGGGAGAAATTGCACTATAGAATCATAGACTATGTTATAATGAGATAAAGAAAATGACCTTTAGTTTGGATATGTTGCCAAGCTTTGGAGCAGTGACTTCTGTTATTTTGCAAATAGTGTTGTGTTGCAAATGGGCCTTTGGATAGTATATTTGAAGATAGACAAAAACAATGGTGCCTGGTATAGATGCTTGTTGTTGTTTATTTCCATTTCTGCTGAATTGTATTTCATTTTCAGATTGCATGGGCTTTAAATAAAGGGGTGAAAACCGAATACAAACAATTTTGGGATGTGGATCTTGGAGTTTCCTATATACCTTGGGAAAAAGTTAAATTGGATGATTTAGATGGCTTTGCAGAAGGAGGCATGATTGACCAGGAAACAGTAAATAGTGGTAAGGAAAGTGCCTTGTAATTAGCTCTTTATTTTCACATTTTCATGTTTTGCTAGATGAAAATGCATTCAAAGATGCTGAATGTATCTGTAGAAAGATAATGGCAGGTTTTTACAGGTATTGCTTCCTCTCATTCAGGGAGTTCCATTTATTTCAGTGGGACTTACTCCCTTTGACAATCTAAACACATTCACTAAAAAATAAAACCCATAAAACATGTTGTTTAGGATTGTACTTCCCATATTATATCTTCTGGAGCCTTGATAATAATTGTCACCAACATGTGTTTTGTCATAACTTCTTGAAACTGCATTCAAATAATAGAAGAATAGTAAAGAGAAAAACAGACTTGGCATTTTGGCCTTTCACTGAGAGGAGATGCATACAATTTGGTATGCCTAGTTGGAAGTTACTGTAGTTTCTTTTGATTTTGTGTAGGAGTTTGAAATCAGGTTGAGAAAGGGCATGCAAAACAACATTCTGCTTAGTTGACTGCTGCTCTGTAAATTACCTGAAGGGCTTTATAAATTGGCCGTGCTTGTCCAGTTTTTCAGAGTATATCTTTCAGAGCCTTCACTCATTACAAAGAATTAGGTCTCTAAGCTGGTATTGTGAATAAGTAGCTTCTAATTCCCCAAGGAAGTACTGATAACACTTTGCTATCCTGTTTCTTTAGAATGGGAAACTGCAAGAAGTTCAGAGCCTGTAAAAGAGCCTGTGCAAACAACCCAGAGTACAACAGTTGACAAGACCACTGCTGTCACAACACAAGCAGAATCAACATACACACAGTCTGTCACTATGTTACAGGTTAGTGTTGTACCTGATAGTATCCCTGCTTTCTTATGCAATGTCTGTGTTCAGATAAGACTTTTGTCATGGAATAATCCTGCCTCATTCTTAGAATTTTACACAGGGTCCAGAAAAACATCTTTACCTTGCAACTTTCCAACTTTCCCATTGCTTGGCTATCTTTTTTGAATTCACTAAACGTCTAGAAAAGATAGAATAGCTAAGACAATAAATAATGAGTTTTCAGCAGTGTTTTTTTTTTTTTTTTTTTATCTTTTTAAAAAAAACAAATTTTTAAAAAAAAAAAAAATAAATTTTTATCAGTTTTTTTTTTTTTTTTTTTTACTGCTTTGACGAAATACCAGATTTTAAGGACAAACAAAACAGGAAAACTCAGCTGATACGAATTTCCCTCTGTCTTATCTGGAGTGCTTCCAGATACATGTAATCATAAAAATGATGCTGTGCTTACCCTTTATTGAATTACTTGGATTTTGCAAATACTAAAGATAACTGGACAACTTTTATTTTCAGATTCCTGTAGCTCCAACTGTGCCAGCTGTTAGTTTAGTCCCACCAGCATTTCCTGTTGCAATGTCTGTTCCTCCTCCTGGCTATAGTGCAATTCCTCCACCTCCCTTCTTGAGAGCAAGCTTTAATCCTTCACAGCCACCTCCTGGTAAGTTACCTTTTTGATTTATATGCATTGGTATTTTTGTTTAATTTTCTGTTTAATATGCTATGAGTGTTGTACTTACTTTAAAAGATTGAAATCATGTTACAACCTTGTGCACATTGACTTTGCAGTAAACCCTACTGAATTAAATGGGACTTACTTCAAAGAAAGCATGAATAGGACTGTTTAAATGTAACATTTATTTCATTGTAAATGATGCAGCTAGTTCATATTAATTAGGCAGTTAAAACTTACTGATTTTTCGTGCATAGTTCAGGGTAGTGAAATGTGCTTTGATACAAATAAGGTCTCCAGAACACTTTTTGTTAGAGTTGGCTATTTATATTTACTCTGATTCCTCTAGGTTATATGCCTCCTCCTGTTCCACCTCCTGTTCCACCACCAGTTGTTCCAGCTTGTAAGTTAATTTCTTTCCTTCGTGTTTCCAGTAAAACACTGCTGTCTATGCCTGTGTAAATATTTTTATAAATACATTCCAGCCTTGTAATTGGTACTTGTGCTTAGTTGCTCAGGCTTATCCACTAGAACTGATGGCCACTAGACATAATCAACAAGCTCATGACACTCTAGCTATGTTTGGAATTTTGTGCTAATTTGCTTCTGTAGCATCCCCTCTAATTGCTGAATGGGAAGGTCAGGCCTTTACAAATAGCACTTTTCATGCAGTTTATTCCTGGAAAATAGGGACCTGCCATAAGTAATTATTACTTATATTTATGTTATTGTGTGATGCATTAAGCTACAAGTGTTACCAATAATTGCACTTTAGCATTGGTGTGCAGTGAAATAGATGTACAATTTTCATTAATGGCTGTCTATCCAAGGTTTCGAAGGAATTTCAAGGAAATTACTGCACAGAAGCACTATCAAATTATTGATTAATTGTCATAACTAACACCCTGACCAAAAAAAGCACACTCATACTAGTCAGCAGGAGCTGCACCAAGCCATAAAACAACTCTTTAAATTTGGTGTGGGCGGGGGTTAGAATACAGTTAGGGTATGTGTATTGGAAGGAGTTAGCAGTAGGAAAAATTTGAAATAATTTGTACATTGTATATTTATATGTTTGGATTGCAGCCTATTATAAATGGCACAGAAAAATGGAAATATATCTGTTGCCAACTCCTACTATAGCTTGTTCTAAAGCAAATTATTTTTGTTGCAGCACTATGCAAGTTTGCTTGTAAGGAAAAATATTAATTGTTCAGTCGTATCCTTATGAGCTTTGATAAATTCAGTTGTATTTCCTTGAAGTTTATCTGTGAAATTATTTTGTATGGCCATACATGGTGAGTTGACTTAGTAAATAGAATATTTAGTTATTTATATCTATTACTTACGATTACCAGATTTTCTATTATATATCAGTTGCACAATTTAGTTGTATTTTAAAAAGATTGCTGTATTCTCTGGATGTTTTAAAGATGGTTGTTGTGTTTTTGTTTTAACTTGAAATTGCTTTTATAGTTCTTTATCACCCTGGGGAGCCCTTTTGGGGAGAAAGGAAGTCATGAATATTTTAACTATATGTATGTCAAAATTATGTATTGTGGGTAGAGTTCTTCCTGAACACACCTCCTGAGAAGTAAGCCACATTGAACAAACTGTAACTTAATTTCCAAGTAGACATACTTAGAATTGTGCAGTAATAAGCCCTTGATTGTGTGAATTGTGTATGTACGCATTTTGTTTTTACAGCTCTTGTACAGCCTTCACTACCAATTGCGCAAGAGTCAATGAAAGATTTTAGCAGCCTTGTTCTGCCAGTGGGCACTGTTTCTAGTAGTCTTACCACTCCAACATTATCTGCTGGAGGTGTCTTCACTCCTCTTTCAAGTAACAACACTGAATTGGATGAAAACGGATCTCACCATGCAGATCTTCAAATTTCATCTAGTGAAAGCAGAGCTGGTATGTAGAACAATAAGATGGCAAACCTGTATTCACTTACATGAAAGTAATCCTTAATGGAACTTACTGCTAAGCAGACATGTGAGGTGGTACTATAGCACTTTATTCATGAAGCTGGCACAGACCAAAGTGCCAGCTTTATATGGATATTCTGAAAAGGGGGACTAATGGTGCTCTATTGATATGTTGCAAGTATTGCTGTACTGTAGAGGTTGAGGTGGGAGATCAAATATTTGAATGTACAGGAAGATTTGCTTGTTTGTTACACATGCCAACATCCAAGCAGCATGTGGGACTGCGGATCTTGACTAACATTGCTAAAACCAAGAAGCATCTCACTGCTTTTCTACTAGAGAAGTATGGGTTCAATTTATCTCAAGTGCCTTAATATCTCAAATGGAAGATAATTCCTTTCTCCCACTCCTTACCAATTTGAGTATTTTCATGAGGCTTTCATTTTTATTTTATTTATTTATTTTTGCTTTCATTAAACTTTCAGAGACCTTTTCAACAGCAGTGTTGTGTACAATTTTCATTGTAGTGCATTTTTATCTCACAGAATGACAGTAAAAATGTGAACTCTCTTTTTCTAATTTTCCCAAATAGCCGAGGCAGTTAAATCCTATTTTACAGTTTGGTTCTCTTCTTTTGGATGTTGTTCTGTATAACTTCCTGGTAAAACATTTGAAAAGTGTTAAATTCCTTCTACACCATGTCCCATTTGTGATGCTGCATATATTTTTCCAGAGTTGATTGTGATTAGAAACCAACCTACAGATACTGACCTCACTTTAATCCAACTCTGTTAACTGGAGTTGGACGGTTTCCAATAGAGGTTCACACATCACAGGTAACTTGTTTTAAAAGGAAAACACTGACCATTTTTCTGCTAATTTAAATTTTTGGTTTTGCCTTTCAGTTCAAGATGATGTTTCAAGCAGTTCTGCGCTTATTGGGGGAGTGCAGCCACCCAGTGTCTCAACCAGTTCTGGGCTTGTTGGAGGAATGCAGCCGCCTAGTGTCTCAAGTAATTCTGGGCTTGTTCAGCCTCCCAGTGTCTCAAGCAGCTCTGGACTTTTGCCAAGGGTTCAGCCATCTAGTGCTTCAAACAGCTCTGGGCTCCTGACAGGTGTACAGCCTCCAAGTGTCTCAGGCAGCTCTGGGCTTCTGACAGGACTCCAGCCTATGAGTGTCTCAAGCAGCTCCAGCCTTCTAATGGGACTTCAGCCTCCCATAGTGTCAAGTAACTCTGGGCTTTTGTCAGGAATCCAGCCACCCATTGTGTCAAGTAGTTCTGGGCTTTTGACAGCACTCCAGCCGCCCATTGCATCGAGCAACTCTGGCCTTCTGGGACTGCCGCCACCAATTGTATCAAGTGGTACTGGACTGTTAGGATTACCACCACCAAATCTTTCAAGTGGTTCTGGACTTCTAGGACTACAGCCACCCACTGGAATTCAAAATCTACCCCATTTAACTATTACTAGTCAAAGATTGCCTGGAATGCCTCTAGTAGATATCCGCTCAGGGCTAATGCCACAGCCACCTGGGCCAAGATTTCCTCTATTGCAGCCCGGAATACCACCACAGCGTAATATCCCTCCTCCAGCTATCCTTGATCCATCCCTTCCTCCACCCAGAGCTCCTTTCCTTTCAGGAGATATTTTTACTCAATCAGAGAGGCCATTTGGACCTTCTGGTAGGCAAAGTGCTGATAATATTTCTAATCCTGATAAAAGAATGCCTCTTGGAGATGACAGCATGCAGCAAGAAGGAGATAGAGACTACCGTTTTCCTCCAGTCGAAAGTAGAGAGAACCTTAATCGGTCGTCTTCAGTGGATATTAGGGATTCTGTTGGAAGGGCACCACTAGATCCAAGAGAGGGTCTGGGAAGGCCTCCAGTAGATGGAAGAGAACATCTTGCCAGGCCACATTTAGATTTAAGAGAGAACTTTGGTAGATCAGGTATGGATAACCTTGGTAGGAGAGACCATTTTGCTTTCAATTCAGATAAGCACTGGGGACAAAGAGGGGATTATGATGAAAGAGAGCACCATGCTTTTCCTATATATGGTGGTCTTAAAGGCTTCCCGGAAGATCGAGAGAGGTATCGACAAACAAACTACAGATTTGAAAGTCGAAGTGGTCCTAGCTGGAACAGGGGCCCTGAACAGGATACACACAGAGACTTTGATGACCGCCGTAGACCTTGGGAAAGGCAGAGGGACAGGGATGATAGAGATTTTAATTTTGGCAGAGAAATTAATGGAAACAGATATGGAAGAGAGAGAATACAGAACAACTGGATACCCCCTCCGCATTCAAGAGTATTTGAATATTTTGAAGGTGGCACTTCTCAACAAAAAGCTGACAGTGTACCCCAGGTTAATGGTGAAAATGCAGAGACTGAGGGTCAGCCATCTGCTGTGCAAGTACAGGATGAATCGGAACTTTATGAAAAGCTGACAACTTCAAGTGACACAAAAAAAGAGAAGAGTGACACAGAAGCTGAATTAGGAAGTGAACCAGTGGTAGAAAGCACAGAAACTGAGGGGACATAATCATCACTCAGTAGGTAAAAAGATACCTTTTGTAAAGTTGTCATCTCTCTCTGTAATAGATGAATGGCTGACTGGACCTTAGTAGTTCCCTTTTGTCTGCCAGAATTAAGTTAATCTAATGTTCATGTTCATCTTTCACATAAATAGCTGTACAACTGACCTGTATAGAATATTGTTCTTAATTTGAACATGGTAGGTAAACTTTCTTTTCAAAATTTTCTGACAAAAAGCAAATGTGCCCCACTTGCTTTTACTTCACAAGGATAAATAACAGCTTGTCAAACAAAACAAAGACTTCCTATGGAAGAAATTGAAATTTTAGATACTGGTATTAGGTTGGCCATAGAAATCGTTCTTCTTGGAAACAGGTGCTGGTGTATATTGTCCAGGTTTTTAGGCTCCTGCAGTTTTAAAGCATAGGCAGAGCTGTGATACTGTACGTTCCTGCAGTTTGGCCAAAAAAGAAAAAAAAGAAAAAACAAAAGGAACATAAGTAATACAGAGATTGTGTGTTCTTGAAATTTCTGCAATATAGTCTCTGTTTCTCAAAAGTAAGTGTCCGTGATTTGTTTCTCGTACTGCAGTGGGTTAAAAAATTGAAAACATACGTTTTAATGTTTTTTTAGATGCCAATAAAGCATTATTTGTTTGATAAGCATTCTAGGTATTGTATTTTTTATATACAATCTATAAAATCCTGGATGAATTCTGCTTTAGCTAATTGTTGCAAAAGGTTTATAGCACTCTTGTAAGACCAGTGCAACAATTAAATATGCTACAAAAGCATATGCCTTTCTACTAAAAAAATCATGGAAACACATTAGTTTGTGTATAACATATGTATGTAAATATTTGTGTAACACTGTATGTAGATACCACTGTTTCTGTGTGTGATAGTGTGTGTGCACACACTCACAGAATAATGTAGACAGTTAAATAAAACTGAAATGGAATTAGGTTATAAAATGATTTTTTTGTCTTTCACCTTCTTTAGGTAGCAAGAAATTTTAGAAGCTAATGTGACAGTTTAAATCAAATTAATACTTGCTCTACTAAATTCTTATTACTTTAGAAGGTGGAGTCTGATATTCTCTGAAGGGTGTACAGTGAAATTTTAGGGTTCGGATTTTTAAAAGTGTGGATATGTATGAAGCAAATGTTTGAATTATTCTTTTTTTGTAATACCTCTGGTATTCTGGATAGAAAGTGGTAGCATTAAAATACTTTATGATTATCTTCTTGCAGTGAGTATCTGGTGCACAGTTGTTTCCCAAAACATAATCAGCCTCTTTAAGCACAAAATACTTTAGTATATAACAAATAACTAGCTATTTGGGGGTTAGAAATAAGTTTAGGCTACAGTCGTGTATAAGTCCACCTGGGAGTAATTTCATGGAGCTCAGTGTCTACTTTTGAGTAGACTTTATAGGATTAATACTCTGTTCATCATCTGTATTCTTGAGCTAAGCAGGAAAAAAATCCAGGTGTCTTGTTGCCAGGTCCCCTAAATATTGGGTGATACATCTAGAAATGTATACATTTAGCTCTGTGCAGGCTAGTTCCTAAAAATGTGATAAAATTACACTTGAAATTTAATCCTTTGTGCTAAAAAAGTTTTTAGGACCTCTGTTTTTGAGAGTCATTTGTTTCTTTTATTTAAAAAAACATATTCTAAAATTCTACAGTTTTATATGTCCTCCCAAGACAACCTGGTAAAAGAATCTAATAATCTCAGTGTATGCCTTGATCAACTAACATTTTATATATGAAATAAGTGTTTTTAATTCAAACATTTGAGGGCTATTTATTAAAATACTAATCTGTCAGATTTTGCAAAGTTACATTTCTTTCATATGAAATGAGTTTCAATATGTGAAATCCATAGGAAGAGTTCATATTTATTGCCAGTAATGTATCACAGTATCTTTTTATTTCATTGAAGCTTAGTAATTACTATTTGAAAGGGTAGCTACCCTGTATAGGTGGAAGCTTGATCCCTATATGCTTCATTCCTAAATAGTAGCCTAATGTACTATTGTTTGTAAGCTGTACATTAAATACCAAGAATACTATTGATTGTAAGTTATACATCAAATATCAGGAACCAGACTGTCCTGATAGGCTGGTTGGTGCATTCGAATCAGGCTCACTGGATTCTTATCTTCAAATTGTAGCAAGGTACAGGAGTCTGGTTACTCTTATTTACACACTAGCTTGATCCAGAATGCCTACCTGAGATTTTGTTTTCTAAGCAGAAGTAATGTAAGAGGCTGAATGGTTGAATATCTTTGCCTTTCCCTACTTTAGGAAAGTGGTTTTTATATATTACAACTAGAAATGGCGTTATCTGAAAAGGCATTTGTGTTGGGTTGCATTCTTGATATATAGTTTGGCCGAAGTAGCTAGCAATGTTAAGCAATTCTGCAGAACTTTTAAGACCTGAAGTGGTACTATAACTAAGCTAGCACCTGCTGGTATCACTGTTTCTTTAAAGAGAATATCCTGTAACTGTATAGAATCTATACATCTTTAATTTAAAAAACATGTACAGTAATATCATTTCATATGCAATGGCATACGTTACGCATTGCAACCCATGAACACAAGAAGCTAAGGGGCAGAGCAGTTGGAGGGAGGAAGTAGGGGTGGGGTGCTTTATAGCAAAGAGGAGCTCCATGAGCATGTGGACCACTTTATCAGTCCTGTGCTGTTGGAAGAAATTTACTTCTAATAGTGTTCTTTAACATATCAGATCCAACTTTAGATCCCCAGCATGCAAACTCATGAGTGTGACATAGCTAATTTCCCCTTCACTGTGCTTGAGGAGTGTTTGAAATGTGCCATGCTTAAAAGCTTTGGCAATTCCTCCCAATACATATACATTTCTCATGACTGATGCAAACAAGCAGAGCTTGGGATGAGATGGTAGATCCCTGACCCCAGTTAGGATTGCATTATGGGAAAAAAACTTTCCTTATTAGCCATAAATATGTACTTTTTTCATTGAAACACTTAATCTATTAAAGTCAAATTAATCTGGACTTCTAGAACCAAAAATCCGGCATCTGGATCTTTTACCTTTATCTTTCCTTAGGAAGTTACAGCTGATAACTTCAAATAAGAGGAATTGATAATTAGATCACTAAATGGCTTCAATAGCAAACTAAAAATTTCCACCCAGATTATTCAGTGAGATTAAGGATGTACTTTGCAGGCATCCTGAAATGCCATGAAAAACATTTTTTCCTTCTTCCCTTTTCCTTCTGCTTCATTCCCACAGTTAGTATATATTTTGCTATTTTACAGTTCTACTGTTCTGCTTTTGGCAACAAGAACTATGGGAACCTGAACCAGCTGGCAGTTCTTAGTTGGAATCATTTAAATATGTATCTTTCAGCAATGGCATATTGATTTAATGTGTTAATTTTTGAATCTTGTTGATCTTTGATATGTTTTATAATTGGAATTATCAAATTGATAAAATGATACAAAAGACTAATCAGATAAATAAGTCTACAATAGTCCTATCGATTGATACCCTGCCATGAAGTTTCTTAAATTGCTATGCTAATTTCAGTCAGTTCAAAAGAAATTAATGAAGTATTTTGTAATTCATTAGGAAACTAAATTGGTAGAAAATAAATTCTGTAAACTCAATTAGAATTGATCCTACTTCAGTGACAACATTTGAACATAAATAATACAGGCAACTGATTGTCATAATTCTTATTCTACTGCAAGTCATAAAGCTATAAACCATCAGGAGCATTTTATATAGATACTGTAATTCATGTAAAAACATGGACACTTAAATACCTTGATTTAATCAGTAATGTAAATATTCAAAGTGTATTCTTCACCCATGAAGTTTTGTTTCAAAAGTATGAAACAGATCATCAGTATGCTAAAATATTCTTTTTAAAAATGTGTAAGTTATTTTAGCAGATCATCCAAATGCTTTGCCATTTATTGCTATTTATTTTATTTGCCAGTTGTAAGTGGGAAGATGGTTGTTTCTCTTATAGCCTGATCCAATATATCTGGATCAGTTGAGTTCAGTGGACTTACATAGGATTGCAGCCTTGAAATTCAATGACATTTGAGGCCAGAGGTTGTGTTTGTTTGCTTTTCAATCAAACTGGCTTGAATCTATTTTAAGAAATAATATAATGGTGGGTGGGTATGGCATGTACCTGGAGTTTTTGCAACTTTTAAAAATTTATTCCCTACAAAGATTAATTTTGTTCAGGGATTGTATTTTGAATGTGCTTGTATATGTACAGTTTCTCAAATGAGCAGGAACTATGAGTATGTTAACCCTTGACATCCAAGCTATGATGAAATTATTTTTATTTTTTTTTTAAACTGCTCATCCCATTATCCCAACTTTCTTTAATTCGGTATTGATTGCTTCCTTAGTGTTTGTATAGCTACATCCTTTTTGTGTCGCCTTAAAAGTTGCAAATATGAAAATTGCAAAATCTATCTGAAAATGTGTGAAGTAGGCCATAGAATCTGTGCTAAAAAGTTGGATTTACGATCAGCTGAATACATATCATTCAACAAAATATAATCTCTTACTCTTTGCGTAACTTAGTTCAATGACTCAGCTTGAATGCTCAGAGGCCAGTGGCAATCAACCTTTACACTGCTGGAAATTATGTCCAACCATGAAAAGACTTGGAAACTGAAAATGACAACAGATGACAAGTTTATCATGCTAGCATGGAAGATTCTTTGAAATTCTCTGTCTCATTTGTAACAGCTCAGTTTTTCAGTTCTACCACATTGCTCAACATAGAAATTCTAAAGTTAGAATTAAAAAGGTGGTCTGAACATACTGATGGGATTTTTTTTTTTTTTTTTTTTTGCAATTACCTTCCTCTTCTACCTTGACTTGCAAGGGGATTTTGGAGCAAAGAAAAGCTGAATATGTGAAATGAGGGTGGCCACAGGGATTTGGGAAGGAATAATGCACTCAGATAAACCTGAATACATAGTACACCTAGGTCATAAGTTCCCATGTCTTAATAAACTTCCCCTTTGCCAGAGCATTTAATAGAGATTTGTTTCCTGAAGCTCAGAAGTCTCTAAGATAGCTTTTATTGTAAATGTTGCTAATGCCCCATGAGGCAATGTGCAATCACAGGGTGAGAAAACATGCTGAATGTGGGTTGCTCTTATCTGATATTTTACTTATCTTTCTAATGGATCAGATAAATTGCTCTAAGATCGAATGGATGGAATGAGTGAGAAAATCCATTGGCTTCACATTTTAATGTGAGATCACCCAGTTTCTATCTTCTAGAAATCAAGAGGCCCAAACACAAAATCTGTGTATTTTACAGTTTGTAATGCATCTCACAAAACAAAACATGCCCAACATGTGTACATGGGAAAAATGTGTGCTTTTTAAAAAAAAATGTACACAAACATGCTTTAGTCAGTGGGCGCATTGGTTCAAAAATGCATACTTTAGGAAAATGTGCAAAAAAATACATATGCATATCTGTATGGGGGCAGGGAAAGTGGCTTACAGGAACCAGGATCAAATGAACCTGGTGATAGAAAACTAAGGACCTGAACAAGATTGAGTTTGACAGATTCACCCATACCTAGCTAGAAAAGCAAATATAACTCCGTAGTCCTGCATTAAGTAGAACATACTGAAGGTCTAACCTATTCTAAGCAGAATATACTGGTACAGAGTTTTACATTTATTTGCAGTTGAACAAGCCCATCATAAATTAAAGGAGAGGGGTACCAAATAGCAAGTTTGGTAATCCGTGATTCAAAGTTAGATATAATGTGGAATTGAAACAAAAAGTCGGTATCTGAATTTCATTTCTAAACTAATGGTGTCTTAATGTATGCAATGAATTGACAGTTAAAAGGCAGATACAGTAATCAGCATTAACTTAATACCTTTCTGCTTTTGAACAGAACAGGCATGCTAGACCACTCAAAGGGCCCAGCTCATCCAGTAGTCCGTTGATGCAGTGGCCTATCATGTGCCTGTGAGAAACCAGAAGTAGGGCAGGAGTGCAACAGCAGCCTTCCATTGTGTTCCCCAACAACTGGTATACACAGACATATTGTCTCTGATCTTGGAGGCAGCAAATAGCCATATATGTCCCACTAGGGTTCTTGTTTATGTATGTGCTTAAAGATAGAACATTGTGTTGTGCATGAGATTTTGAATATTTGGAAGGAAAGTTATTTGAGCTCGCAATGTGTTGAATGTGGGTATTATACATATGCACTGTTGCATTCATTAAGAAAAACACAGATGGAAATCCTCATTCATACTGAGCAAATCAGTATCCCTCAGGCTGACTTACTTCAGAAGGCTTCTTGAGAGACTAAAGCACAACTCTGAGCTTGTCTGAGGAAGGATGGGATACAAATGAGACAACATTTTAAAAAATCTTTTATTAAGAATATCAGTTTGTATGGTTGTACATAGCAAGATCTGGAAAACTGTAACAGAGGAAGTCATGTATTGTTGTGATAATTAATTAAATATTAGATACTGAAGGCCCATAGCATCAATGCTATTGAACATAGCTTGGCTTTCCTCTAACTGCTGTGAAAGACTAAGCTGATGTAGACTTTGTTGAGGATAAAGAAACTTATTTTAGCAAATAAAGCAGGGCATATTAATATTTGGCTACCACCAATAATATGCTTTCCTGGAAACCAATATTTGTCATCTCTCTAATCTCTCTAACAAAAATGTCAGTCCTACTCCAATAATTCCTGACATTATTTGAAATAACAGTTTGAGGAATGAAGGCTTTTGTTGTTAGACCTCAAAATACAGTATTCTTCAATGCATTAGCTTGAAATGGTGTTTGCTTGCTTTAATGTGGCCAAAAATTATTGCTTTTTATCTAAAATATGCAGCAGTAATTTTAAAAATTGCATCTAAACTCATGCAAATAAGTTCATGTGTATACTATTAATTTCAGGTTTTTACAGAGCATATGGCAGCTTAGAGATCTGACTAGCTATCAGTTACAGAGAGTGAATACACATGCAGCAGTTGTAGCCCACCTCTTTGCCTGCTATTTATTTCTGCCTTCTTCAAGCAACCAAGCCTTAAACAGTCTTGTCAGAATAAGTTATCAGGATCTGGTCAGTCCCATGAATATTGTGACAATATTGACAGCAAACGGGTCAGGAAGAAAGTTTTAAAAGAGATCCACATGCATCAAACAAGATTACCAGTGGTGGGTAAGAGGGTAAGAAAGAGGCAACAGCTGAACATTATATCTTATGAACTGTAGTTTCCTCAGTAGAAATGAGTTGGCCTGAGTTACTTAGTATTTTCTTACTTTTGGCCTCAGCATTTTGGATGTCCTAGATTTGCTCAGGACCTTTTTTAACAATCTCTTAAACTGCAAGTCAATATACATGGGAATAATTGAAGAATGGGAATGTAAAAACTGCTAACTTATTTTGAGTGGCCCCATTTTACTTCCAAACTGATGGTCATTCAGCTACGAAGTACCATTGGTGGAAGTAAGATATGTAAATTCCATGTATACATCATCTATACATTACTGATCCAGTGGGAAAGCATTGCATTAAAGTCTACACCATACAGTGCCATTATGTATTTTTTTTAGGATACTGTGAGAAATAATACACTCTGTGAATCCAAAATGTCTGCTTTAGAAAAGGTTAAACCTTTTCCAGCCTTGTTTTCTTCCATTTGTCTTCTACTAGGGGCACGTAATTCTGTGTTCGGTCACATGCAACTTGATTTTTCAGTCATACCCAACAGAAGTACCTGTCTTCCCAGGAAGACTGGCTGTAGCATCTGTAACCCCTCCCATGTGCATGCTTCCTTATAATCAGCATATTGGAACTGCAAAAGCTGCCTTATACGGAGTCGGAGCAATGGTTCATCTAACCCAGAATTGTCTACACTAGTTTTCAGCTAAAGCTCATTCATATCACCTGCTGCCCAATTTTTTCACACTCAGGGAAAATTTGCTACAAGGACCCACTATTGCCTCTTAAGCCGAAGATTATCAGAAGACACGTGACAAGGACCTAGGCAGTAAGGAACTGCAATTGATTAGACAATGCAAATTGATAGAATAGCCATGTCATTTGTTCCCAAGTGTTGAGTTGACCAATAGGAGTAGTCAAATCACTCATGAAAATGGATGTGGATGCAACTGAAACACTAGGGTGGTATAGAATTGGGAGGTTTTAAAAAATATATCAATAGATTCACTTATCTTCTTTTATGCTTAGCATATGGCTGCTATCTGTGCCCACTGTATATTCTTTAGGGTCTCCAGCTGATTTGTTAGTTTCTTAGTAGAGCATTCCTTTCTCCAGCTTCACACACTCCTAGGCTCAAGTGACAAATATGAACATCCCAGACGATGCCCTTGTTTCTTCAGGGGGAGTGTACCTTCAGCCAGAACTGGCAGCAGAGCGATTTGTGACCCATAGCAATTCCACCTTGGCAAGATCCAAATGCGGCTTATTGGTTCTCATCCAGAACATGATTTCATCCAAGCATCCTTGTTCTGCATGGCCATACTTGATTCAGGGGCTGTAGAGAGATAGAGCTGAGTATCACATGCTTTTTGTTTCATACGCTTGTATCTCAATGGCGTCATATTATTTGTTGACTAGTACTGGGGATAAAATAATGCACGGTATTATCAGGTAACAGAAGTGCCAAGAAGCGGAGAAGTACTCCCACAGTTCGACTCTCTGTGACCTGAAGTAAAGTGCCCCCAGTGTGCACCCAATAAAGCCAATCTAAGATGACATGATTGTCAAAAGCAGAGACATTAAGAAAAGAGATTGCACTCTTTCTCTCTTTCAGTAAAGATCATCTAATAGGGCAAGCAAAGTCCCATTGGTCCCAAAACCAGGCCTTAACCTAAACTAAAAGAGTCTAGATAATCAGTTTCATGCAAGAATGCCTGCAGTTGCCTCACCATAACACTCTCATTCATGTTTTCTGAAACTGGTGTGTTTGTTTATTTTTAACATTTATAAATGCTAAACCCAGAGAACTTGTTTGCAGCTGGGTGATAGTTGTCACTAATCTTTGGATCCATGTGGACCTCTTTAGAAGTGGTTTCACTCAAACCACCTTAAAAATGTCAGGCAACACTCCTTCACACAACAAGCATTAAGGATACCATGAGCACACCCACTCAAGACATACTGACTAGCCTTAAGTAGCCTGGAGCCATGGATTGTGAGGGCATCTGATTGATCATATATATATAGGCATCTTGTCCTCATCAATTCATATTAAGTATAATTAATCAAGTCTAATTCATTAATCATGGTAATTAAATGAATCCTAATTGGATGTGATATCTCTAGAAGGGAAAGAACACCTTGCTGATCAAAAATTGTGCTGAAGCGGCCACAGATTAGAAAGCCAAGCAGCAGTGAACAGAAAAAAAGAGAAAATATGCACAGATAAAGGAAATGACTGTTCCTTTACCTCCCCACCCCAGCACTACTTTCACTATTGAAAATGGAAACAGAATAGTGCTCAGCACACTTCTAATTATAACGCTCCTTCAGCAATCTAAACACAGATTATACTCAGTCCACCTGTACAATATCTGGCTAAAAATAGAAGAGCTTAGCTGTGTTGTACTTGAGGGATTTAGAAAAAAGCTTGATATGCAGCCAAGAAATAGTACATGCTTTCTCGTACTTTCATATCCTTCCTTCCACTCACTATGAACATAGCCTAGCATTATAATCAGATTTAAGTGTGCAGTAAATTGTCATTTCTTAGGAGAAAATGGCCTCTAATATGGCCAAAAAGTCATATCAGAAGCAATTCGTAAGTTTTGAATTGCTTCTGAAAATATAGTTGCTGCATCATTTTCCCATAATTGCCTTTTCATACTTTTATGATACAATTTTCTGTTTGCTAAAATAGTATGCTCCTGTTAATAAATAAGAAGCACAGGTTGGTGAAGGGGGTAAGAAAGTATTTTTTTTAAAAAATAGGATCAAAAATAGAAATGCAAGTTTAGCAGTAGAAAAATGAAATCTTTATGTCAAGAGAAATTTCAAAATACATATAAATATTTGGTTCTATTACATGATCACAGCTTCATTGAAGAGATATGTTCTAAGATTGTGTGTTTGTTACTTTTCAAGAAGATGCTATTGGAGGAAGTGAATGTAAAAGAAGCAAGAAGGAGAGATGAATGCAAACACTTTCATAGCTTAATCTCAATATCTTACACCTTAGAAGTCCCACCCTTAATAAACGAAAACACAAAATCTAATTTATAAAAAAAGAACTAAGGTTGAACTTACTGTGACATGGCAGAACTCACAATCATAACAAGTTTCTAATGCTTAATGGCAGCTGCAGCAAGACAACAAACATTAGAACTCCTTTAAACAACAGTCTTTGGACACAGATACATTTCATGAAGACAAAAGTTTGAGCACAGTGCTCAGGATCCATTTGCCAAATAGGTTTTGTAAAAAATTACAAAATATACAGAGACACAATTGAATTGTTTAAAGTGTTTCACCAGTTCCTCTGAATAGCAAATAGCATTTACCCCTTGTGGTCCCAATCTACTTACGTTCAGCCCAGTTCCTGAGAGTCCACATGTAGGTTAGGGATAGTGGTTTTATCCTTACATGCGCTGCTTCTTCCTTCTACTGACAGTCTTCTCTAGAGACAGAACATGATTTTCTTTATTTATTTGTTGTATTTCTATACTGAGCAATAGTGAATACTAGCCAGGCAATTCCCAACAATTAAAACCCTTAAAAACCCAGTTAAACCCTAAAATCTATTCTAGTCATTTAGGACTCTTAAGGATGGAGAAGACAAGACTCACTGTGATCCTAAATCTATCCTGGGGCCTACCTGGCTGGCCCTGTCACTAACGTTTGTTTGTTTTCTTGGCATGGATAGAAAGTAGCACAGAGTTTCACTTGCACAATATGACCTTCCTGCCTCCTTCCTGCTGTAGCCACCTAGACCCTGGAAAGATCCTCTAGAAGTTCCCAGGTCCTTCAGACTGCTATGTGCAGCTGGAAAGGGGTATATGTAGAAACTGGGGGATCCCCTGCTTGTGTGAATGGAAGCATTTTCTGCTCATGTAGTGAGATATCTGCCTCCTGTGACATATCCTTACATTTTGGGATGTAGATATTTCTTCAATAAAGTTGTCTTTTGAAAATTCAGGTCTCTTAAAGTGCCAGTATCCAAGCTATTCTAACGGATTGATAAAGTCATATAATTTTCTTTTTGTGGGATTGACATGAAATACTTTCACACATGTCTCTGGATGATCTCTAACCCTTTCAGGGGTTCATGATCATGATCATAGATGAGTTGTGATAACACACATTTCATAAATATATCCCAATATTGTTCTTATTGTGGCACCATTCATGTTACTTTGTTGGATATTCTAGTCCACCAAATTCCAAAAGATGTTTTCGTTGTGTTCATAATTTTGATAAAAATAGTTCAAAAGATGGATGTAGCATTTATCAAGCATAGCAGGGCTTTTCAAGCCACCCCTTCCCAATGCAGCTTTTATACTTCCCTAAATTTTATTTGTTTAGGGGATTCTCTGCTATCACATTTAATGTTATGAAAGGAGAAAATTCTCATCAACCTAGTTAGGTTCAGACCTAGGAACACAGGAAATTCCCCTATACCGAGCCTGACTGTTAATCTACCTAGTTCAGTATTGTAAGCAACAGCTTTCCCCCAACCTGATGCCCTCCAGATGTATAGGACTACAATTCTCACTGTCCCTCCAGTTGCTTTGAACTACAATTCCCATCTGCCACAGGTCTGGGATTATGGGATTTGTATCCAAAATATTTGGATGACCCCAGATGGCCTGCTTGTGCTTGACAAATGTTTCAGGGCTTAAGACCAGCGCCAGGGATTCAAATTAGACTTTTTTTATTCCTTGTATCAGAATAATAAAATACAATTATTTTATCAGAATAATAAAATAATTAATTTTGTCAGGAAATTAATTAAGATGTTGTTGATGGAGAAGGATCCTGGTTTGATCTACAGTGCCTTGCAAATATTCTTTCCCCTTTGACTCTTCCACATTTTGTTGTGCACAACCTGAAATTAAAGTGGAGTGAATTGGCATCATTACCACTTGATGTACACCAGGTACTCATCAATGGGAAGGCGTAAAATGTTTTTCTTGTGGCACAAGAGTTAAGTAAACAAAGCCAACTGATACTTGTCAGTTTCATAAGTTGCTCCCCGTCCCCATACATATTACATGCCTGTTGAAACCCACTGCCTCCGGAAGTGACACACTGTAAATAATTGAATGGAGGCTGCCTGTGTGCAGTCGGAGTACCACATAATCTCAGATTAAATATGCTTGTTTCTGGAAGCCCCAGAAACATTTTGGATGGCAACAAGCAGGATCATGAAGACCAAGGAACTATCAAAACAACTGCAGAATAAAGGTGTGGTTGGGTTGTTAAAGATATCCCAAACTAACAACATTCCCTGGACCACTGTTAAATCCATTACTGCAAATGGAAAGAATGTGGCTCTACCTAAATCTCTCTAAAGAAGACTGTCCATCAAACTCAGTGACTGGCCATTAGTCAGAAAGATGTCAATGGTAACTCTGAAGGAGCTGGAGACATCCACAGGTGAGATGGAAGAAACGGTTCAGGAGACAATTATCACCTGGATGCTTTGCAAACCTGGACTTTATGGAAGAGTGACAAGAAGAAGCAAACCCATATCAATGACCATTTGGAGTTTGCAAAAAGATATGTGAGAGACAGCAGATACGGGAAAAATTACTCTGATCTGTTGAGATCAAAATTGGCATTTTTGACCTTGCTGCTGGTTCAGACTACATGGGAGCCATAGTGGGTTTTTTGCCATTATTTCTTTGTTGTGTGGTCTGAATCCAGCTGTAATATTTTGCCATTATAAGTTTGGTATTTAGAAACAACGATAAGAAGCAGCAGTTTATTCTATTCCTCAGTGGCATGTTTTGTTGTCTGAAACCAGAATTATGGTTTCCATAGTCCTGGTATGCAGCTACCACAAAATCCACTGAACCTGTTCCAAGCCATCCAGACTCTATCTGTGCACTACTGAAGATGAGGGAGGGAACATAGGCAGTGAGTGATCCACCTTGGGATTGAATTTCAGATGTAGTGGTTGGTGAGATACATGTCCACAGTGGGACAACTGAGCTGGGAGGATGGGCATGCCAATAAATTAAACCACGTGATTATCCGCAAGGTAGATCATGGTCAAAAACTGAGCCATGGTAACCACAGAGAGTTGCTTGTCATTTTGTGTGAATGCAGCCACTCTGAGACAAGCGCAATAGTGTACGTTGCTCAGATCAGGATAGATGGGCAAGTGGGGAGCTCAGACCCCCTGGGAAATGCCTCTGCAGGCTTGAAACCCTGCTGCTGCCCACAAGATCCTCATGCTTGGCTTGCTGACCCAGTGGGGGGCGGGGGGCTGTGCACTTCCCATTACCTTAACAAAATGAGAACAATTGGAGGAGAGCTCAAAAGCCATTTGTTGCTCTTGAGCCACTGAGATGGTTCTAAGCATGAATCATGGATCACTTTTGTTCTTAGAAGAAAAGAGAACACCATACCCATGATAGAAGCATGGAAATTTTAGCATGAAGTTGGGATGCTTTTCTTGCCAGGGTCTTGAAAACTGGTCAGGCAAGATGGATGGAGCTAAATACAGGGCACTTCTTTGACGGATTCTCTCAGTCTGCAAGGGACCTGGGATGGGAAAGGAGCTTTACCTTCCAAGAGAGCAACAACTTAAACACACAGCCAAATACACTGGAGTGGTTTAAAAACAGTAAGCTGAGTATTTTTTTAAAAATCCCAATCAATGCCCAGAACCCAATGCTTGAGAATCTGTAGCAAGCCTTGAAAATTGTTCACCAGTGGTCTCCATCTTGACAGAGCAGGAACACAGTTTTGCCAGTTTTGTACAAATATTTTGGGAGTCAGAGGCACAAAGCTGAAAGAGTTTTAATAGAGTAGACTCACAGCTGGAATTGCTGCCAAAGGTGGTTCTATCAAATATTGACTCGAGGTGAATACTTATGTAATCAGAAGTGCCAGTTTGCAGCTTCACCATGTTGATATCTTATGAAAATCAAATGGTGATAATGCCAACTAAATCCATTTCAATTCCAGATTGTAAGAAACCAAAGTGTGGAAAAGTCCAAGGGTGTGAATATTTCTGCAAGGGAATACCTGGGGCATTTTAGTCATGCGTCCTTATAAAGTAGATCAGGTCATGTTTTGCTTTCATTAAACTCTGAACTCCACATAGTTGATGCTTCTCAAACCATGACTCAGTCAACTGAGCTGGGTCTCAGTGCTGTAGACCCAGAACCTTTTGACCCAGAGGCTCTTGACTTGACTGTCCTGTGCCAGGGCTGCATCGTGCACACTCCATAGGCAGGTATGGCAGTGATGATTTCACTGGCCAGAGAGCACAGTGAAAATTCATGATGGATTTTCTTACAAAACAAAAGGCAGTAGCAAAGGAGATAGATGATGCTATTGGAGGAAGTGAATGTAAAAGAAGCAAGAAGGAGTGATTAATGAAACTTGTGGTTGGGGATAAGGTCGGAGTTGGATGTGCACATTTCTAATTGTGTGCATTAAAAATACTTCTTTTGTGAGATAAGTAATCAGAAATGTACAGATTTCCAACCACAAATTGCATTTGGGTCGCCATTTACTTCCAGGGTTGTAAATTGTGCAATCTCATTTTAACTGTTAGTGGATTTATTGTGATATGATGTAGGTTAGGCAGTTAGGTTCTTGCCTATAAAAGCTTACAGCACAATACATTCGTTACAGTTCAGTCTTGAGCCTATTCACATGGAAGTATCTGAAACTTTCTGGTAAGTATGTTTTGGATTGTAGTCGGTTGGATCCAATTTTGGCCATGTACAATTGCACAAGTGGAAGTCTGTTTATGCAATGTTGGAGTTAACCCATAACCATTTAAGGTGCCAGCATTTCATGTTGTGCACTGAAGTAACAGCATTTTTTCTGGCGTTCAAGAATCCAGATAGGACAAAGCTTTAGATGCATTGCTCAGAAAAGGTGAAATGGTTTTACACTGAAAAGTCAGGTGGTCCAGTTCTGTGAGTGAGAACAGAGGAAAATATTTATCTATTTTTAAATCATTTAATGAAATAATTTCATGTGCGAGCTCCAATGAAATAAGATGTTAACAGACAGTACTAGTTATTCTCTAGTCTGCAAGCCCTAACTGGATCCTGTTTCATTGTGCTTGTATGACATATCTTAATTTGAAGGAGTGTGGTTGTTGCCACCAGTGAGGTGGTTCTAAAGCTGCTCCCCTAAACATTCACTTCTTTGATTTACGTATCCAAGTATGGATTGTTTGGTCACATATCACTCTTGTTATACATGCCTTTAATGGTGTAGATATTGCAATCATAGTATGCAACTATACATTCTGCTCTAGTCACAGAAGCACGTGTAAATACTGCTGGAAGCAGTTTGAGAGTAGTTGGAGGCAGTGGCAATCACGCAGCTGAAGTATGAATGGCTCTTAAGGTTGATTCATTGTATCTTCTTCAGTTTACTTGTCATGTGTCAGAATTTAGGGCAGCAAACTTTTTCCAAACAGTGTATCCAAACTGCCAAATATGAGCATCTTCCAAAAATCTTGTAAGACCTTCTTATTATTTACATTGGCTTTTGGTGATGAGAGATGGGGTGGTAAAGAGGGCGGCGTTTTAACATGTAAGATTTCTTGGTCGTCTGAATCTGGATGTTTTGTGGAAGGGCTACAAGGCCAAAAGAAGAATTGGCAAGGCCATACATTTTGTGGAACTTGGTTTTTCATTATTTTTTAAATGCAGTTGGTGCCTTCTTGCTGTCTGTGATTGCTAGCAACTTGTTGTACACAGTATATTTTCATGCATAGGAGAGGAGTTCCATTTTCTTTAAGAGGAGCACGATGAAGGCATTTCATGTTTTTCCAAATCACAAATAATGTATTCTATATTGCCAATGCTCACACATTGTGTGATAGGTATTGCATAGATCCTTAATGGTAGCCAGGTTTATAGCATGATCCTGTGTATGTCTACTCAGCAGTAAGACCACTGTGTTGATTAGAGATTACTCCCAGGCACAGGGGCACAGGATTGCAATGTTACATGTATAATAATACATAATAAATGGTAGTTACCTCCATTGTACCCTCCCAACCTTGACTTACTTCCTCCCAAGCATGACATGGATGAGGACAGTTTGTCCACTGCCCATTGTAGATCGTAATCTCCTTTGTAGTGGGAGTCAGTCTAAGATGTTAGGTACATTCACAGACTATAACAAGAACAAGAACAATCACTACTACCACCAGCAAAACAAAAATGCAGGCAGGCATAGCCATGGATGCCCTGCAGGGCATCCAACCTCTTTTTCTTTCCCAAAGTTGCATCCTCAGGGCTGCATTCTGCCACGTGGCACCCCATCAAAATTCTGAGATTTTAACAGAATTCGTTCAGTCATTACCTGTGTGTGAGAGAGCCTTACAAGAAACATACCTATTGTTCTTTTCTTGTTCACAGCCCCCAAATGTGTAGAATTTGTAATCCTCGATGAATGAGCATTCCAAAGTTTGGAATTACTGTCATTTTGCCAAGAGTTGGGGAGGATCCTCCATATAACTTGAGGTTTCCTCACCCTAGAGGTGATAGTGACTTTCCATGTCAGTGAGAAGGTGCTGAAAGACAAATACTTTGCACTGCCCTCTTCCTGAGGAATGTAAAGTCCCTTACTTACTCGACTCCCTTAAGTGGTCTCACTTAAGGCCTCCAAATGACTAGCTTCAGTCCCAGTCAACATTTTAAGGCTGCACTAGCATTCCCAAAATCTTGTTAATCTTTCACTCCTTTGTGGATCCTGCCTTCCTGATTTCTTGGGGCCTGGTCTTCACCTGGAAGTTCTAGACCTGGGAACCTAAAGCCTAGTTTTGGGTGAGATTTATAATCCAGGCTTCCCTTGTCACTGTTGATTCTGTTCCACATGAAGCCTTTCTTCCCTAGCCCTGCTGTGCGGCAGGAGCATATCTGGTCCCCCTCCTCTTCTATGCTGCATCTGACCTGACCATACAGACCTGCTTTCTCAATACAGCATTGAGTACTTTGCAGCTCAATCTCGTGTTGTGGGTGGGGTAGACTGTGGTGGAAGGAATCCTGGGCAGGTTGGTGGCAACATGAATCTCTCTGATGCTTCTTCAGCTGCAACTGGCACAGAAATGAATATGCGTTTAACCTGAGTTGTTAACAAAGTATCGCTGTGGTGCACCTACTCGGCCTTCAACATTTATGCTGCTTTCAGATGAGCTTCTGAGTGTCAGGCACACTGAACTGATGAGCATCTAGCAACAATCATCCATGTGGGGACTTGCCTGGCCATGCTTGATCACTAAACAGCTTGTAAGGATTAATTACAATGTATTAATGCAGCGCCAGCTATTTCATACTATGTCATTTCTCAAACATTTCAGCTTACAGATAAATGCAAGAATAGATAAAGGTACATACAAACACATGCAAAGGGGTAGCTTGATTGGGATCTTTGGCTTGATTTCCAACTGGAAGTGATCATTCTCACACACCCCATCAAATGACTGTAAGATTGATCTAATGATTTGGGATCCTCCTTTCTGCTCCCTGTCACCATGCCAAGAACGTGCTGCAATTGAGGAGTCTGGAGAAGTTGAAGAAGAAAGAAAGAAGCAAGAACCAGAACAAGTACTGGGCAAAAGTACTGTTGTGAGAAATCTGCTGCCTGGGTCACCTGGTGCACTTTTTGAATAGTTGGTTAGCTTTTATATACTGTGGATGCAGGGCCAATTCACAATCATCTGCAGCTTTCACATGATCACTTAAGCTCATGAACGGTCAGGGTTCAGTAGAGAATATATCATGAAAAGGAAATGCATAAAGTATTTTTGATTATTCACTGGTTTCAAGCATTTTGGCCTTCTTCCAGAGATCCTCTGAATCTACCCACAGATATGTTGGGTTTTGAAAATTACATTTAAAAGCTGCTGCAAAATGAAGCCCCACAGTCCTGCAGAGGAAAACAAGTGGAATCTCCATTGAGTTAGAAATACATATAAGTAATGTATGAAAAGGATAACTGTAGCTCTGCCTAGCATGAATTCCTTGCAATTCTTGTGGCAACTGCTTCCTACCACAGGTACTCACTTCCCAGAGTCAGTTGGACATGTATTTTTTGCCTATGTGTGTTCATAGATTTTAGAGTATTTATTACAAAGCCAAAAAGATGGAAGTAGCTGTATTTGTAGAGTGCTAAGAGAATTTGTGGCCCTTGTTGATCACCCACACCATAGTGCGAGTAAATTCCTTGGGATGCAATTCCTGTGCATGTTCAAATAGAAAAATATCTTACGAGGTCCACCTTTCCTCTGTCAAGCTTGCCATACAGCCTTTTATGTCTAAATGTGCACATGATTGCACCCTCATGGATGATATAATACCATCTTCACTATAAATACTAGGAGATGGTCACAGGGTAGAGAACTCCTCATACATTGTGCACACTGTCTTTCTCCGAAATTCTATGCCCATTGCTGGGATTGAAAAAAAAAAGCATCACTTTGTTCTGAATTAAGTGGAAAGTGCTCTTTGTTGGCAGGTGCAGTTATCTATTTCCTCATGTTGTGTTTTTATTTCAAAATAAGTTTCATAGTAGTCCTGGAGCTGCTATAGACCCTCTTAAAAATAGATGTGTAGCAAATCTTGGACATATGCAATTCTGTGTCTAAAAATCATCAGTTACTTGTAAGAACACATTTAATTCTGGTGCATGGATTCTATAGCTGCAATTTTCCAGGATGGCTAACAAACTAATGGAGATATGCAATAATTCATGAATGAAGCTCATGTTAGTGGCAAAATATGGAGGGAGGGAGTCATGATAGACTTGGGGGGGGGTAGAAGAACTATTAGTAGATAGATATGGGGGGGTAGAAGAACTATTAGTAATCACTATTCCCACCAGTATGGTCTAGCAGATAGAAGACAACTTCAAACCTGTGCTCTGCTTTGAAGCTTACCTGTTGCACGAAAGCCAGTTACCATTTCTCAAATTCCTAGCGAGCCAGTGTGATGTGATAGCATGTGGGCTGAGACTTGGAAGATCAAGTTTCTAGTCTCCATTTGGCCTTGAAGCTCACTGGGTAACTCTGGGCCAGTCACCGACTCTCAGCCTAACCTACCTCACAGGGTTTCTGTGAGGATAACATGGAGAGGAAGTGCCAAAGGATTACGTAAGCCGCCTTGACTTTCTTCCAGAAAAATGTTGGATATAAATATACTACTAATGCTGATAATAACCTACCTCAACAAGACAACTGTGATGATAAGAATGAAAGAGACATGTAGACCACATTCTATCTGCTAGACCACCCAGGTGACAGTGACTAGAAATAGTTCTAGTGACTCGTAATAGATTACAGCAACTAGTAATAGTTTTTCTACCCATCTTACTCTTAAAAACCCCCTACCACACGAATGTACTTTCAAGATTCTCTGCACATCTATTTTTATGCATGCCCAGGAACTGAAAGTTGGCCATAGTATTAGGCAGAGTGGTGGCTGCTATAGGCAGCAGATTTTTGGCTGTATGAAATGGCAGTGAAATACTGTTTAATTAGTTATTTTACTCCCCAGGGAGATGGAGAGGTGCTTGTAAGATTTTCTTTCAGTTGTTAAAACAACATGGCTATGCACCTTGATTTGGTGGGGGATGGTGGAGCTGTTTGCTGCTCCAGCTCAGATAGCAATATGTCTTAAATCAGCCTTCCACAGTGCCAATAATGCCAGTTCCCAACTTCTTGGGGTGAATGGACACATTTGGATTTTGTGGTGTGTGCCATGGGCATTTGCACAAAATGGCTGCCATGATTGATCCAGTCAATCACCAAATGCTCCTTTCACAGAAGACAAAGGGATGTGATTCAGAGATAAGTAACTTGTCCAGGAACCTGAGTACAAGGCAGTAGTGGGGAGTGACCCCCAAATGTCTAATCATGCATATGGCATGCCCTGTACCCTGAGGGGCATCTCTAACAATCCACAGATTACCTTATTCTGGACACAATTCAAAAAGAAGTGCTAAATTGCAGCCCCAAACCATTTCTATTTCCTAAGAACCCCTCTGTATCTCAGGGGGCCACCAGACATTAAGCTCCAGTTCCATGTCACTCCTACTTTTTGAAAAAGGAGTTTTCCTCTGGGATGCTGCAAGACAGGTGTTCATGGGCTCCATGTTGAAAACCCCAGTGCCAAATAGTCACAAACTCAAGGGGTAATGTTTAGCATACACCGGACTGCAAATCACTCAAACTCCTACCAGGCTCACAGCGTAAGGGGTGAGTCTCACAGCTGGCCTTTGCCTACACTCCCTAGTTTACCAACAGGGCCACACTGTTGCGGGCAGGGTTTCCCTCCCAAGAGCTCATAGCTGTACCTTGTTTTCCACTCAAAAGTCCAGTAGCAAGCCCACATGCATATTATTAAATAGTAAGATTAGATTTACATACTATTATCTGCAGCTCTTTGCTCTCATATCCACAAGGAGGTTTTAGAAATTGTTTACAAGATGGCAAAAAAGTAGGGAAGGCAAAGATTAGAAGAATGACTAAAAAGATTTATGAAGCCGTTGTATAAGTATTTACCTGAAAGGAAGTCCCACTCATTTAGTGGAACTTCCTTCTGAGTAATTATAACTAGGATTGTGTTGTAAAAGGTGCCTTCACTGCATAGCATTGTCCAAGACTGCTGTGATCTGTCAGATCATATGATCCAGTATAAGTCTGAATGCAGCCTGTTTTCTTGTCACAAAAACATTTTTGTATGACACGTAAGCCTCCCACTTGCAATGTAGTGATAATAATATTGGCCTAGCTTACAAATTGGGACATTCTTTGAACATGTCTTTTATTATTGTTTTATTCCAGTTCCATATGAGAGAGGAACTCCTACCAACTTTAGTATGCCTTGGATTATATTTTAGCATAGTGCAGACTAGTGAAAAGAATAACAGAGCTGAAAACAGCTCAGTGAGTAACTTGGTCCAGCTTCTACCTGCATAATCTTATTTGCTTTACCCTGAATATATAAATACACAATTGAGATTTTATTGTACTGATTTACAAAAACAGTACACAACAAACAAATTTTCAGAGTCTCTTTCAGTTTGCTCTCCCAGCAACTGAGCTTTTTTTCCACCTGCATGCTGTGATATTTATTCTAGTTGTAGGTCTTAAAATGTAGGTTTGAATTGGACTTGAAGCAAGAATTTAGTCCTAATCCTTTTACAATTTAGAATCATTTACATTTGACCTGAATGAGATCTTTAGCATTTGAGACACAATTTGAGACTTAAAAGGAAAAACTGGAAGTTATTTTGACTTTGTATACATCCAAACTGACCCAAACCCATTGATCTATATTCATCTGCTTTCATTTTACATTAACTTTGAAGCTGTATTATTCAATTCTGTAAAACGTCTGTATTCCAGTTGGTGCCTAAAATAAAAGTTTTAATGGCATACGTCAATGTATTATCTTAATAAAATTAGATTTAAAATGTTGGAACAGATCATCCTTTCTTTTGTACCCTATGAACACCATTTCAAATTTTGGACTTGAACAATTCTTCTCATAACATAGAATTGAAAAAAGCAGCTACCTATTACTCTGAAAATGTTATTTAGCACCAAGTTTGTGCTAGGTGCTTTAATCTTAATGACCTGATCGTAATAAGTTGCAAGCAAGTTAATACTATGCATATTACTTCAGGAAGGACAGCTGTTGAACAAAAAAGGACTTCTGAGTAAATATGCATAGATGAAGTGGTACTGTGCACTTATTCCTCTGGGACTTATCCCAAAATAGTGTGCTAAGATTTACAGACCTGCACATATTTACTCGTATGTAAGTACTTCAGTGTCCTGTGTATAATGAGCCTTATTCCTGGGCTATGCATATAAAGAACTCAGAGCCTTATGTTACTGACTAGTCCTCAAATCAGTGCAGAAGTGATTTGGGTGAAGTCAACCACAGGTGTATTGATCAGTACCCCAAAATATACTATAGTATTGTTCAGCAAAAACAGCTTGCTTATTTAGATCTGAGTGTTAGATTCACTTTCTAACATGCAATACCTATAAATATGCCTTTTGCCCTGCCATATGCACATTTTAGAATAGCCTTCAGATGAGCTTCTGTCAGGCAGGAGCAGGCAACAACTTTATATATTTGGTATAGTAGAGCAGAGGTGCTTCATGGTGTCTAATCTTGGAAGCTAAGTAGAGTCAGGCCTGGTTAGAGTATGGATAGGAGATCTGAGGCCTACAATAAGCAGAGGGTTGGAACCATGGCCTTCTAGGCCTCTTCCAACTGTATGATTCTATGCTCTTATATATAACCCACTTTTTATCATCATAAAACTATTTTATCTGTGGCACAAGACTGTAAGCGCTGCACACACTGAATCCATGGTTGCTTCAATGGGTTGGGGGAAGATTCAGCTTCTTCCAACCATGGCTGTAAAGCTTTCAGGAAAATTGTCATTGACAGTTTAGTCTTCCTGATCCACACTACCTGAAAAGGTGCAAGGAATGTCTTACCTGTAGAGGAAAAGGCCAGATCCTATTGCAGGAAAGTGAAGGTTGCTCAACTTGCCAGTAAATTCCTGTCCTTCTTTATAAAACCGGCCTATTCAGAAAGCCTGAGAGACATCCATCATATAACCAAGCAGTAGAGGAAAACCATCCCTTTTGTCCCTCCGGTGTTATTGGTCTTGTGTGGTGCAGATGTGCTAGAGCATGTGCTTCAGCCCTGTGTGGCTGTTAAGTCATCCAGTTATGCCCTCTGGCAGCTCCAGAACCCCTACATTTGATCATGTGTGCTGTTGCCCCTTGACTTCTATAAACATACACAAATGTTCCAAATCAAGTTAACTGGCTGCAATATAATATTTTGTATCTAAAGCATTTCCCCGCAAGGGTTAGCTTTGTTTTGGTTCATGCAATATTATTATTTTCTGAGTGTTTCCTGTGCCACTCTAAGCTATTCATAGGCTAGCATGATATAATTCGTAATTTGGTTTTGTTTGCTTTGCTTTTAATTTATTTGCAAAGTTACTTCAAAGAACCCAACGCCATTTGGAGACCTGTAAGACAGTTAAGATTGTAGTAATATCATTTGATGCCATTATATAACCTGATTTCAGAGACAGAATCTTTTAAGTATGTTCCTACGTAAAATCTGGTGACAGATCTTCAGATTATAATGCTCTTATTTGTTGAATTAAAATCTTGAACAGTTTCTCTATCTGAAATCTAAATAACATTAACATGTAAATGAGGTCAGGTATGTTGACCCAAATATATTATTTTTTGAAGTTCAAAGTGGCTTAGGAAAAACTGAATACAAAATTCAACACTAAACAGGTGGTTGGTATTCAAAGCATTGGTAAATAAAAGTATTCATTTAGCATCTAAAAGGACTCAGAATAGTTCCCAGGCAGATAATGTATAGGAAAGGCATTGCATAGTTGTTGGTGTACCATAATAGAAAGTCACTGTCCCTGGTAGCCACCAACTAGCTTTGGGCTCTGCAGCAAACTGTCTGCCTATGCACTTTTATTTATTCATTTCAGAATATACCTCCCAATAGCCAAGGCTCTTTGGACAATTAACAAAAGTTTACATCACACAAACAGCAAACATTAACATAAAACAACAAAACCATAACTGAATCAGCATAGCAGTGGTACAGGATAAAATACAATATTAACAGTAAAATTAAAAGGTTACACTTTTTAAATGCTGGTTTAAAAAAGGTTTTCACTTGGCACCAAAAGGATTACAAAGTAGGCACCAGGTGCTTCTCTGAAAAATGATTCCATAATGAGTTTCCTTGAGAAACAAACCAGAAGCCCAGTGAAGACCTTTTAATACCAGTTAACGGTGATCACAGTGGTAAGTACCAGTTAATCTGGCCACCATGTTCCAAACCAATTCCAGTACCCATTGGCTTTTCATAGGTAACTTTATATACTAGTTCTTTCTGGATGTGACTGAGGTATAAACAATGACAAGATGGTGTTTTCCAGAAGACATCACAGATGGCTGAAAGTGCTTTGAGGTATTGATGCTATATGGACATCCATTGGGTGGCGAGGGGAGACCTGCATCTAAAAGCATTTCAAGCTGCAAACTGTTCTTTAGGGGGAGTAGATCCCCATCCAAAACAGATCACATGCCTTGCCCTTAATAAACTATCACCTAATATAATTGCTTAAATCCAACATCATACATGTGGGCTTCTGGTTGCACAGCAGGACTGGCTCTTGCTCTCCTTTCTTCTGGCCTCCAGTGCTTTCCAAATCTGTTCAGGATAGAATTCATGGGGTATTGTATGGAGGAGAGGAAACTGGTTGGCGGATGCGTGAAGCAGGATACCACCCAATGTATTTTGTACTACTGCTCCCAATGCTATTCTTGTGTCGTTTCACTTCACTATAGCCCATCCACAGTACTCAACAAATGCTTCAACAAATCAAGTCTAATGCTGTTAGATTATTTGTTTCAGTCCTAATATGTCAATCAGCATATTTAATCTTGATTTGTTTGTAGCCTAGTTGCCCTAATGAGTTAACTCATTGTATGCAACTTTCTTGTATGAAACTTAAGGGGATGTCTTTTCAGTCTTTCAATACATGGTTGGCTTCTGGCTTTGTCTGCCTCATTAGGTATTTGGTTAGGAATTTGGTTCATCTAGCCCACTACTGTCAGCTGTGACTGGAAGTAGCTCTTTGAGATATTTCCTAGCTCCACGTCTTGAGATTTTCTTAACTGATAATGCTGCAGATGGAATCTGGGACCGTCATCATGTAACAAATGTGTGTTATTGTGAGCGTGACCCTGGAAACATGTCCCACTTGAAAAGTTACTTCTTCAAGTTGTCTGTGCAAGCCAAATTAGGATTCTGTTCTGTGGAGCACAACATCTTGAACTCTCTAGAGCTAAGAGATAGAATTTTGTTGGGAAAACCTGAATATGCACTCAGCATGTATATTCTATTATTTAAAACTGAAATCCTTGTTATTTTTTTAAAAAAGAAAAGTCTAGCGTTATAACCAGTTTACCTTAATTTGCTTCATATGCATTTCTTACCTTAGAAACAACACATCAGTGTGCATATTTTATTTAGTGGGATTCTATGCCATGTCAAATAAGTTATACCCATTATATACATATAGATGTAAACCTATTGTAATAATCATTGATGTGTTTCACTTTAATTTGACCGTTCTTGGACTGTTAAAGTTACAGGGATCAATTAATTATTATTTCTATCTTGGGTTTGGTATGACTTGGACTAGACTTCAGGAGTTTTTGTGGATTAATAGTTTCTGATCCCTAGTTGCCCCTCAGGGATCCAAACAACTTTCCTAGGAATAGGGTTACAATAGTACTTCCCATCAAATGCATGAGAAAAGCAGCACACTTCTATGATAGCATGTCAATTGCAGTCAGAAGTAAAGTGCAGGATAAAATTGCATTGCTGTCCCAAACATCTGTTGCATCGCAGCTGCGACATCAGTGCTGATTGGCAGTGCAAATCTAAGGCATCCCAGCCAGTACCATCTTAATGACATTTTCAGGACAGTTTTTCTTTAAAAACCTTCCTTCCGTCCTTGCTTCCTTCCTTCCTTCCTTCCTTCCTTCCTAATATTTCATGGCCATCTTCCAGGACAGAAACCCTCCTGAGACAGCATACAATAATTAATACCCATAATAACAATGGGTACAGTTTTTAAAAGGAGTAGAATAGAAACACAGTAAAAACTAGCAAAAATGCAATAAAAAGCAGTACACTGTTTTTATAGAAATGGAAAGATCCTGCAGGCCTTTAAAAACCACACATGTGAACAAACATGCACTTTCTTCTTCCCTAGCATTTCTTTGCTAGGTGAATTTCCTCTGCTTTAGCCATGCTTGCCCTCTCCAGCCCTGAAGCACACATCTGTGCTCTTTTTAAAGTCAGAAGCAAGTACAGGCTCTCCTCCACCTGCATGCTGGAGCTCAGCTATCACCTCTGCAGGAAGACCACACTGCAACTCTTGTATGGGGCTAAGGTATTGTGCTAGTATGGTTACACCAGGATGGATCTTGGTATAACACTTTACAAATGTGGATTTAGAGGAGATTGCCTGGATAGCCCAGAAACCTCTGCTCTCTAGCTGTGAAGATATAGATGTACCTAGATTTGGATAAATGTGCTTAATAAAATTTGGCTGTCTAAGGCATGGATGAGCTCTTCTTAGGATACAGATATCATTGGCTGGTTGATATTTTTGGAAAGGCAAAATATAAACCTCACAAATAAATGATACTTCCAAGGAAGTTTATAAGTAAAATCAAACTACATTAAAAAATAAAAGTAAGCTATTTCAAAATTGATGCCAAGTTACAGTTCAGTGGGTATGTGTTGGCCCCGTGTACAGACAAGCCCAGATAGAATTATCTCTGAGGCCTTCTTTGTCCACCTGAGTCCCTTTGCTCTCCTGCTAAATGTCACATGGTTCTTGGTGGTCAGCTGTGAAGAAATTAGACAGTAATTTCCACTGTGTAGTTTTGAACCAGTTTGGAGTTTTATATTTGATACTTCAGAACTGCTTTTGCTGAAGATCGTCTGAATTTCTTGCATGAAGCAGACAAGTTCAGAATAAGTGACCTCCACCCTGTCTTCCAATTCTATGATTCTCTGCAAGTATAAATAGCAGCTGTTGTTGCTTTAAGAACTGGAGTGTCCTTGTATTACACTGGCAAGTGTTACTCTGCCAGGGGAAACTATTTACTATGAAAAAGGGTTGCAGGAATATGCAAGAGCTGAAAGGACACCCAGCATCTCAGAGTAGAAGTGTGTGATTGGGGCACTACAGGGCTTTGGCTGGCACCCAGTTAGTAAGCCATGCTGGCATGGGAATATTGGCTCCAACAAGATTAAACTTCTACCCTCTTCTTGTGTTTGATCTGCTTGTCGTTATTGTTGATTTTAATGAAGCATCTTTAGGCAATGTGTAAAAAGGAGAAGCCAGATTCAAACATCTGTCAAGTGGCACAGAAATGAGAACAGATGCAAACAATTCAGGGGCAATTGGCCTTTACTATAATCCGGGTTGGACACAACTCCATGATCCTTCATTGAGAGGATAAGTGATGCCCAAAATACTGCCTGTCTGGAATCACTGTGTTCTCTGGCAACAAACTTTCTATGGGATCCTCTCAAACTCTACAGGAACAGCCTTGCTGTCCAGGATGCACCCTGGACCATACCCCAGGATCTCCTACACAGGGGTTCCTTTTTGGACAAATCCATGTAAAATGGATCACCTTTGCATAGTTTGACAAATGTGAGATTATGCACTGCTTGTCTTTCAGTTGTTCTTTTTCATTGCAACATGTAGGAACCTCTTGAAAAGAAGGTTAGATGTCTTGATCACCACCTGGTAGCCATTACAAGCCCTTTGCATTTAACTGTATTTTGTCTCCCTATACTCTTTCTTTTAATAATGACTTAGGGTTGAATTTAAATAAGTTAGATATTCATGCTGTTAAAAAGTACGTTGCTTTCTTTCCAATTTGCCTGTCAGCTGTTAATCAGACATCACCAAACACTTTCACTTTAGGAAAAATAAACTAAGTCCTGCACTTAGTCCTTCTGCTACAGTTATGACTTGCTATATCCCCTCTTAGTCATTTCCTTTACTACAAAAATAAAGCATTTCATTTTTAAATCATGGCATCTCAGCAGTCACATCCGCAGACTTCCTGGTACTAATTTCCACTTCTGGTATTTTTTTAAAGACGTAACAGTCGCGATAATCCTAATAATCACAATTTTAGTTTCTTCTCTTATTTCTCACAAAGCAAATTATCATTATGAATGATGCCAATAACATTATTTGGGAAAATACGTGCTGTACAGTCTTCTATAAAAGCCAGAAAACTTGCCACTGAGACAAGGGATTCCATTCATTGTTATGAATGGTTCAAAGAGCTTTGGCTATTGGGCAGCATAGAAATGTAATATATACAGAATTAGGGCCTGAGGTTTTCCTATCATATTTTTCATATGAGAAGGAGTCTGTTACTGAACTGTAGGACTGCCTGTGATCAGAAAGCAGTTCTGCATCCTTCCAAACCAGATATCCTGGGTGCCCTTGTCCTACCCTGCATTACACCTCATAGACCTACGGACTGAAGGTACCTGATAGAGCAATGTGGTTGAAGCCAAGCAGGGATCTGCCTGAAAAGCCTATGTATGCCTTCTTCTGTTCTGCTGAATGAAAGCACATACAGAGATAATAAATACATTCCTACAAACTATATTGCCCCTCTAGCAGAGAACTTATATGGTCAAGATGTGTGGTGCTTCATGCTTAGTTGAGCTGCAGGAAATGGTTTCTGATGACCCATTTTAGTAAGCCACGACAAAGGATCACCGCCACAAAAAGCATAAGTGCACACACAAAAGTCAATTTGGCCTTAAGGAAGATTCTTACCAGTTTCAAACATAATGATGAACTGCTTACTAAAGACAAAAGCAAAGCCGATCTGCAAATTTTTCAGCCCTCGCCTATAACCCCATTTTTAATTAGGACAGTCTGTATTGCCCGTGGAACTGGGAACAGAAATATTTTTGAGGAGCCTTCAAGCCCAAATAACACTTTAGTCCAACATAAATTTGTCCTACTCAGATTGAGTAGACTTATATAGGATGACACAGTTAATTTCATTTATTAATTACATGTATAATACATGTATTATATTATTGAAAACCTTTCTGGGTGATTCAGAACATGGTAAAACACAATCTAAAACTTTGATAATCACTTGGAAACAATAAAACTACAGTAACCTGATAAAAAGGTAATATTAAAGGCACCATAGCATGCCATCAAATGTCTAGCAGTAGAATTAAGTCTTAACTTTGGCACCAGGTGGACTTCACTAGGGGGAATATTTCATTATTGGGGCCACCACTGATGAGGTTTTGTCCTTCCCTGATGAGGGGCTCCTCCTCAAATCAGAGTATACAGGTAGGTTCATACTGGAAGAGGTGTTCCTTCAGTTACATTGGTCCCAAGGCATGTAAGTCGTTCTAGGTCAGAACAAGTACCTTGGGTTGGGCTTGGAAACATGTAGGTATCCAGTGGTAGTGGGCCAGAACCAATGTTACACGTTCAGATCTTGTGGTCCTTGCTGTCAATCTAGATCAAAACTGAGTATGTAGTACCTGGGACCATGTTCTAGTTAGTTCAACAAGCCACTGATAGCAGTAATGGGAAATCTTTCTGCTGTTGCGGTTTACACTGTGGTGAGGTATGGCCCTTCTCCCTAACCCTAACCCTTCTCCCAAGTAAGCACGCTGCTTCGGAGTTCCTTTTCTCAGTACTTTACTGTTACATGTCCTTTTTGTCAAATAGCTCTGAGTCCATCCAGGTAAAGTGCTGAGCCCTCTCTGAGCCCTCTCTTAGCTTCATCCAACTTAAGAGTCTTTCCCATTGCCAGCTCATGGGGGGTGCTGGCCTTCCTCACCTTCTCCGCCACCCTCCCGCAGCTCCCACAACTGAATCTCCCACCTGCGCTGCCTCCCAGTGCCCGGCAGCTGCTCCTCAGGGGGAGGGGCCTCCGCCTCTGACAGACCAGTCAGCTTTCTGTGCGTGCCCTGGGCAGTCCCTGAACCCACCTCCTGTTCTCCCATTGGCTGATTGGAGCTCTCGTCATCTGCCAGCCCCAGTTCTCCTTGTTGGGCCATCCCTTCCCACGGTCGCCACCCTCACCCAGCTGGGACAACGGTGCTCGAACTGCAGACATTCCTTGATCCTGACCTTGATCTCACGCTGTCTTTACTGACATTCCAAAACTGCTTTGTCTTCACTGCCTGATCTCCCATTCCCATCAAATCAACAGGTCTCGACTTCTGGCTGCTTTTCCCTGTGTGTGCACACAACACATACTACCTCCACCAAAGCTATAGAGTTCCATTTTCCAGCAGTGGAAATGGGTTTCAGCCAAAGGTGGACAGACTACCACAGGCAAGCCTTAGGCCACTGGTTCCCCACCCTTTCATAATCCCAAGTCCAGTGATATTGCAGGTTTTTAAATTCCATGTTATATGTTTAGAGATTAGTATGTGAGTTGTAGAGATCATCATACCCTCCCTAAACTGAGTTTCCCTTCATTAAGAAAAGCAGAACACTGGTTCCTGTTTCCACCCAATCACATTCTTCTCTGGTGAGAGCAATATGAAGCTCTAAAACAGTAGGTGTAGATCCATGCACCTGTTTTCACAGGCACAACCAACTCCCAATAGTGATTAATAGAACTACAATCTAAAACAGTCACATAAAACAAATATGTAATTATTATTATTATTATTATTATTATTATTATTATTATTATTATTATTATTTACATGTTGATACTGCCCATAGCCAAAGCTCTCTGGGTGATTCACATCAGGATATAAAAACAAAAAAATTAAAAATTAAACCATTTTGAAATGAAATAAAATAGCATTAGAATACATTAAATAAAATGAAGAAGACCTGGCCAAAACAAAAGAGAGAGAGAAAAAAACAAGGGCATCTGGATAAACCCATCAGGCCCCTGAATGACCAGGGAGATCTTTAAAGGCTTCTTCAAAAAGGACTATCTTAATTTGGCATTGAAAAGACAACAAATTCGGCATTAGGGAGGCCACAGGAAGGAGGTTGTTCCAAAGATGGGGGAGCGCTACAGAAAAGGCCCTCCCCCTAGTTACCACCCTTCAAACCTCACAAGGGGTTGGCGCTCAGAAAAAGGTCTCAGAAGTTGCGTATAGTGTCCAGGTAGATTGGAGCTGGAGAAGGCAATCCAACAGGTATTGTGGTCACAAGTTGCTTAGGGCTTTATAGGTTAAGACCAGCACCTTGCTATGGCCCAGAAGCATAAAGGCAGCCAGTGAAGGTTGAACATTAAGCCACCATCAAAGGAATGTCTTGCTTTCATTTACAGCTAAAGGCTCCCAATAGTCTTCATCCCTTCTGGAAGGAATGGAGGTCTCAGAACCTCTGATTGGAAGCAAGTTCTAAAAAAACAGGATTGACAATTGAGGGTATCTCTTTCATGCCCTCAGCCTAAATGCAGCACCTTCAATTGTGCCGGGAGGATGCTATAGTGTAACAAGCTCCAAGGTAGAGCCACCCCTCTGTTTTCTACACTTGGCGTAAATGCCAAACAGTTTCCAAGAGGAGGTCCTTATAATCTGCACTGCAGTAGTCAAGCTTCAAGAGGAACATATCCCTTTTAGTTGCTACAAGTGTAGTGATTTTTAGCAGAAGCAACAATCCTTTTTATTTTGGTTCTGTTGGTGGAATTTCCCATTAAGGAATTTCTGCATTTTATTGATGATGTTTACATACATAATATATACTAGCTGTGTTTCCCAGATTTAATTATGTTTTAAAGTGCCTCTTTTATTTCCAATAGAGTGGATTTAACTATGACAAATTCAACAGGCCATTAGCTATCCTCATTAAAATACTCAACTTTTTTTAAATAGGAACATATTTGGTAGTTGAGCACATATAAAGAAAGTGATTCACAAATGAATCTTTGGAAAATTCTAATAATATGAAAGAAAATCCTTAAATCTCAAAGTAGTATACAAGGCTACTTTGTACTAAATGGAAGGATTCAGTAGGTGGAATAAGTAGTAACTTGAGACTGTAAATTTATACATACTTAGAAACATAGAAACAGAGCGAGTCAGAAGGAGCCTCCCGGGCCATCTAGTCTGACCCCCGGCTCCAGCCGGCTCCGCTCACGACATGCCCACCATGTGGACATCCAGCCTATCCTTGAACACCCGCACCAATGGGGCCTCAACGACCTCTCGTGGAAGCCCATTCCACACCCTCGGGGTCCTGACTGTCAGGAAGTGCTTCCTGGCATCCAAACGGAACCTTGGCTCCCTGAGCTTTGCTCTGTTGGAGCGTGTCCTGCCTTCCTCTGCAGGAAAGAACAGGTCTCTACATACTTACCTAGGAGTAAGCTTCGGAGAATACAAGAACTTAAATTTGAGTAAACATGCATAGTATATCCAAGCATCTATACTGAAACTCTGTGTTGTTGGGGGATTTACAGAGTTTAAAAAGTCTGAAGCCACAAGCAGGAAAACTCAGAATGTGGAGACAGTAATGTAAATGCTCTTCTAAATGATATGGACTGAAGAAACTGTGAAGAATCTATGATCTATGAATGTTAATCATGGTGAGGCAATGATGTAGCCATCATGCATTGAGAATAGCATTCTAGCTGTTTATTTGGGAGAGTTTGGTTTTCAGACTTCTTCATTAGAAATCTCTAGGAAATTGGAGCAGCCGAAAAACACATATGGAAAGCTTCTCTAAACTTCACTGACATTGACCTGGAACCACAGGATAGGGTTGACTTAGTTGTCTCCCCAGGAAGAGGGCCATAGGAACTTTATAACCTCATAGAAAGAAAAGGGAACATACCATGTTAGTAGATGCTCTGATTAAAATAGCAGCTGCATACATTCAGAAATATGCAGAAATAAAGAGGCTGACATAAGCATTGTAGGGCTGTGTTTATTGAGTCAAGCAAGACCATAAGCTGTCATTATGGAGCAATTTTTCTGAGCAGGAAATTAACCCAAATATTTTAATGTGCTGTGTAGCATTGCTTTTCAGTATTTTAAGTGCATGGTTTCCATTTGTTTTTAATAGATCTTTGTTTTCTTCTGAGCATTGGAGGATTTCTATTTCTTTAAACATATTCTTCAGATTGTATTTCAGATAGTTTAACGTTTCCAAAGGAATTGCTCAGCCACAGTTTTGTAGCCGCTCTGTGAGATCATTGGATAGTAGAATTGGAAGGGGCCAGTAAGGCCCCTGAGTCCAACCCCCTGCTAAATGTGGGGCTCCAAGTTAAAGCGTCCCTAGCAAATGGCTGTTCAGTTGCAGTGTGGGAGAGCCTATGACCACCCAGGGTATTTGTTCCACTGCTATCTCGTAAGCTTTTCCCGCTGTTCTGCTGGTATCTGTTATCCTGTAACTTGAGCCCTTTATTCTATGCACTGCACTCTAGAATGATTGAAAAGAGATTCTGGCCCTTCTCTCTGTGATAGCCTTTCAAATACTTGAAGAGTGCTATTCATGTCTCCCCTCAGACTTCTTTTCTCAAGGTTAATCATGCACAGTTCTTTCAGTCTCTTCCCAAACGAATTTGTTTCCAGTCCTTTGACCATCGCTGGTGCCCCCCTTTGCTGTTTGTCTGCATCTTTCCCATGCTGTGGTCCCAGAAGAAGACGCGGAACTCAAGATGAGACCTAACCAGTGCTGAGTGGAAAGGAACTAGTATTTCATGAGATTTGGAAGCAATACTTCTATTAATGTAGCCCAAAATAACATTTTCCTTTTTTGCTGCAGTATCATATTGTTGGCTTATATTCAGCTTGAGATCTATAACAAGATCCTTTTCACTTGTCGTATTGTTAAGCCAAGTATCTCCTATCTTATAACCCTACGTTTGGTTTCTTTTTCCTAGCTTCAGAACTTTGCATTTGTCCCTGCTAAATTTCCTTTTGTTATTGTCAGCCAAGCAGTCCAATCTATCAAAATCATCTGGAATTTTGTTTCCGTCTTCCAGGGCATTAGCTACCCTACCTATTTTTGTGCAACATGCAGGTTTGGTAAGCCTTCCCTGAACTTCATCCAAACCATTTTTCAAACCATTAAGAAAAATGTTGAAGAGCCTGGAGCTCAGGACTGCATTCGGCAGCACTCCGCTTTCTTTCCCCAGGTAGAGAAGGAGCTGTTGATAAGCACTGCTTGAGTCCAATTCTGTAGGCAACTGAGATTCTCCTGATGATTGTTCTATCCAGTGCATCTTTAGCCAGCTTGTTAATCAGCATATCATGGGACATTTAATTTCATTTCATTTGAATTTTTTCCATAAAATAAGTGCTGGGTTCTTAAATGTATGTATCTTGGGGTCGGGGGTTGCAGGGAGCTCTTATGGTTCTCAGGATTGTCTAAAAAGATGGTTTCTGAAGCACGAATGTTGCATCTATCAGACCTGAAGGGTGAAGGGTTCACAGGGAACCGAGGGAGGGGAGAGGTGCATTCCTGCACTGCAACCCGTGTGGCTCTGTGGACATTCCTTTAAAGCATTCTGGTGTGGTTCCAGTGGCCCGATAACGAAGGGTGGTATGGGATTTACTCGGACTTTCTCCCACACCTTGCATTCAAGTGCATGCCCCCACCCCCTGCTTCTCTCCCTTCAGCCTTTGTACACACCACTTTTGTTATATTTTTATTCATGGTTCCCAGGAGTCCAGTAATTCTAGACCCTTTACGGTTACAGAATACATTAGCCAATGCTTTGAGAACTAGAGGGCAGATTTCACCTGGCTCCTAAGGGAAGTATATGTGCTTGTGTAAGTGGCTAGGACCTCAGGATACAACAGGACAATGGTTCCCCAGCTTTTTTGGTCATGGAACCTTTCTGAAGACATTTTTTCCTGTGGAACCCGGCCTCTATCCCTGACTTTTACCAAGCATTGTGATGTTCTTCCACAATGTTCTTCCTTCTTTCATCTGCTCCTATTGCCTGAGTACTTTGCATAATATAGAAAGTTTGCAAATAAATAGAAAGCATTTTAAATATAACAAATGAATACAGCAAATATATGGTAATATCCGAAATGAATTCTTTCAATTTTTCCTAACACTACGCAGTAGAGTCCTAGGAAACAAATGATGTGATGCATTTCTTGTTTGCTGCTTGAACACCAACCGACAGTCAAATAGTTGGCCTTGTGTTGTTTCATTTTAAAATCCATTTTAAATCTGATTTTTGAGATTTTGTGTGGATCCCCTGTAAGGCTTTTGCAGAACCCCAGGGTTCCATGGAACACAGTTTGGGAACCGTTGCAGTAGGAGACTCACAGAAAGAGTCCTTGGCTTGTTCTTGGTTTGTCAACTGTTGGTTGTTCATGTTTAAACCCATGTTAATGTAGCTGGGTTCAGACAACATGATAACCCCCAGTTTAACAATCAATCTACACTCAACCTATCCTCAACTCCTGAGTGTGAATTTTCATGTTGTCTGAATCCAGTCATTGAGTAGGTTTACCTGACAGGACAGCCAACCATGGGCAAATTTACCTTTGGGGACACTTATATGGCGCAATCATTTGCACGGTACTCATGGGTCCCTGGCTTTCTGTGTTGTGTGAGCTCAGACATTGGGAGCTGTTTGGTGTAACCCTAAAACAAGCAATGAATTTTTGAAGACTGGCCAAATACCCCCTGCCCATCAGCACCCAGCATGATCGGACAGCTCCCAAGCCACACTGGGGTGTCATGTCATATGAACCCAGTCATTCTACCTGGAATGGCTTGCATAAACTTGGGTTCACATTTGACAGATGCAAATGCCATGCACACATTAGCCATCCAGCTAAGCTATAGGAGTGGGTATTCTTGTATCCAAATGTATGTGCTTAGGCCATTGCTCACGCAGGACACAGCATCCCTGGTGGGGTTCACTAGTCCAAAGCTTGCTCCCACAGCCCACTGCTCATGGGCACCATTTGTAAACTGGTCTGAGAAACATGTAGGGAAATAAATCAGGCTGATATTTTCATCTGGGGCTTGTTTATCCATCTAAAACTATTTCTAACCCTGGCTAATTACCCGAAATACTTCATAGCAGGACATGCTGGTGTTTCCATTGTAATGTGTTAATGTAGAACATAAGGTTTTCATGTAAAACTGAAAGTTTAAACATCAACCCCTGCAGGAGAAGCCATAAAGGGTGAGAATTTTTGATTTGCCTGCATGGCTCCTTCGCCAGTTCCAGTGGCCTGACATACCAGTTCCCAATGGATCAGTGTGAGTTGTGCTACATGCACAGCTGTTCTGGATCAGTACATTAGATCCTTCTTCTTAAACAGGGGCATTTCCTGAGTAGCTTAAGCTACAAACTTACAATTGCTTGCCTGGGAGTAAGTTTTGAACTTATTTCAGAATAGAAATATATAGGACTGTTGTGAGAGTACTATTATCATAGTCAAGGTCCCAGCGTTTGTGTCACACCCAACTCCACTAGTCTGCATCTTCCTACCAGGTATTAATTCTAAGCCAAATAAAATACATGGTGTTTTTGTTCAGTGTTAAAAGCTGCATCCATACTATAGAGAAGACAAATATTGTGTGTATGTGTGTATCGAGGAGGAGATAGAGAAAGAGAGAAAGATTTATTCTGAATACGTACAATACTTAAATGACTCAGGGAAAGTATTATGTTAATCAAATAACTGATAGGAACAATAGCATTAGAAATGTTTACAAACGCCATTAAAATGTTTATCTTGGTAACTGGTCTCTATGGCAATGTACTACCCTTAACCAAATTAGAATATGACTAACATATTTTTAATGATTTAAGCTATACTGTTAGAAATGTGACTCAAAAATGAGTCGCAATCTCACAAGTGTGACCTGAAACCACTACAAATGGTAGTTGAAAATGCAATTAAATGTCAGCACATCATTTCAGCAAACAGATGACTATTTAATTTAGCCTGGCTAATTCAACAGAGACATAGAGTACTGATTGTTAGATCTGTGAATCGCCCAGAGACTTTCAGCTATTGCATAGCATAGAGATGATGATGATGATGATGATGATGATGATGATGATGATGATGATGATGATGTTGGACTCCACATTTTTATTAGAATACAAAAACATTGACTGTTAATCTTGAAGTATTCTAGATTTACTTTTGAATGTCGATATCTGGGATTTTTTCTTTTTAACTGAAACACATGTCCAGAGATTATTAGTAATTATTCCTTTTGTCAACAGGCAATATGATGAAGGATGTTGTGGCAACTTACCACGTGCTGGGCCCAACAGAGTTCTTTCAGAAGTACTTCAATGTTCTGATGGGCATCACATCGGATCTTGGTTGTGAAGTATTAGAAGGAAGGAACCTGGCATTGCATATTGAGGCGGCACTGTGTGTCAGTACACACTTTCTGATAAAAACCAGGGATTACAAGCATACCTACCAGTATTACCTGTCTGGAGCAGGCTTAATTTTATAAATTGAAAGCAATAAACTCTATGAGTTTTTTAAAGACTTTTCGTGTGTTTTTGAGGATGATCTGCTCAAATGAACAGTTTTTGCATCCAGTACAGAGAGAGGCTCTTCTGCAGGACCAGAAGAAACACCAGGACTGTAAATTATAACTAAAACCCACTCGTATCTTCTAATGTTAGTAATGGAAGGAGAGGTTGCAAGAAAAGAAAAGAAAAAGCTGTTTCCTTTTCCTTTGGGGATTAGTCATTTCAAATGTGTTCTTGGGAGGCTCTGTTTGATGTAATCCCACATGTGCTGTCATTGTGTAAATCTTGAACGCTGACTCGTGCCCTCAGTTCTGGACATGTGCACTGTACGAGGTGCAGTGCCAAACAACACCATGTTTTGTGATCTGTCAGTACACAACTTCTTAAGCACTTGTGTGCTGTAAGGCCCAGAGAAGACCAAACAATTTTTGGTGGATGAACCGCACCATCTTCAGTGTTTCAGAAGAATTAAAAATTAAAATCTCAGGGCCTCTATTCGCTTAGATTCATTCTTTGGTTCCCTGTTCACGCTTTGATAGCTGAGTGGCGAAGGGAAGTGATGGCGAGATAAAAAATTATACCCCATTAATTTTAAAATGCACTCAGAAGACAAGAGTTTGCATACTCCTAATTAAGCCAGTGGCCTCTCTAAACTCCCAAAGAAAAGTGCTACATTTCAGGTTCAAACATGTGGATTTAGTTTACTGATCAGCTATGAAGGAAAAAGGCGAGAAAGGCGTACACCATTTGTGAAAAGGACATTTTTGTCTATCTGCTCTTTATGTTTTGTTCTGTCAGAAGTAAAGGGTCAGTCACTCGGTATGCTGTGCTTTATGACCTCTTGAAGTCAGAACCTTTCAGCAAGACCATTCCCCTTTTGCTGTATCTGCATGGTGACCACAGCTTTGGACCTGTATAACAATAAATGAAAACGAACAAGCTTAGATGCATAATTCTGCTTTTTTCGACCATTTCTTTGACTCCCAAAGCGTGCCTCCTCGTGTGGCTTTTTTAGGCTGTCAGACTTCACCAAAGCAACATATGGGAACGTAATCAGCGAGGGCATCTTGCAGCTCCCCATGGAGGAGACATCAAGGGATGGGGTGCCCATGCTACTCTCAGATTGCACAACTTTGCCACTGTTTTCAGTGCTGTGAATGTGACGCTCATGGCTGTCTTTGTGTGTGTGTCTCTGTCTAGTATCTAGTTACAGGGCCAGTAGCGTGTTAAGGCCAAAAAGCAGGAGCTTACAGGCACAACCACACTAGCTCTGCACTGCATTTCTTGGCAGGGGATACATGGCACCACGATGGCCAGCCTCCTGTATCTATAGAGGGGAAGACCTTCGTTGGGGCCAACCAAAGTGTCCGCAAACAACAAGGAAGCTTGCTCACGATTGTGTTACACTTTAGTCTATTTGTGGGTTTTTCCACAACAACACCATAAGTTTGGAACAACAATCACCACTGCATTCTGTTATTCATTGGTTTATTTTTAATTTCTTTGAGGAAAAGAAAGTACAAGGAATATTTTGGTGAAGAATTCACTGAAATTGTGTGTGCCTGACATTATATGCTGTCTTTACTAGGAACTGATTTCTCATTATAGCCATGTAATTTTACGTGTGTGCAGCTTGAATTTTCTGTGTTATATCTGTGTAGATATTCTATTTAAAATACTGTCCATAGGACATTCACTTTTATGAAGCTGAACAAAACAGTAGAGAAATTCAATCAAGTTGTTATCATTTGCCAGTTTCAAGAGCCTGATAACAATATTTGGAACACATGGTGGCTTGTGCTTTGCAACAAGGACCCACCAAACTGGATGGCTCCAAAGGGACCTTAGACACATTCCTGGAGAATCAGGCAATCCCTGACTGCTCATTATGAGATCCTCCGTTCAATATCGGTGGGGATCATGAGTGGGATGTGCTATAGCACTAATCTCCTGCTTGTGCACTTTCTGTGTGTAAAAAGGTTGGATTTCATTAATAGAATCAGAAAACCATATAATAGTGATAACATTTTAGACAGAGCATAAACATTTTCCAGATGGCAGAGAAGAGAGGCAGCAGAATCAGGGAAATCCCTTTTTAGCAAGCATCCATCACAATCCAGCCAAAGGAAAGCATTTTCAGAAATGCATCGGATTACAGTGCAGTCCTCTGCATGTTCGGAAGGGGAAAAAAGCGTCTAAACATGCATAGGATTGTGCCCTTAATCACCTTGGGAGAGCATTTAGCATGTGCTTAATCAAAGGGCTGTAAAGGTGTTTATCTCCATACTCATTATATTTCTATATCATTGCCATTTATCTGTCTCTCTAATACCTGAAATATTTATAGCACTTCTTACCGTGGGTATCTTGCAAGTCACAGTGTTCAGCTGGAGGTGACTCTGGAGCTAAAGGAAGTCCCCATCTGTTGAAGAAATTATTTTCCAGAGACAGGGAAAGAAAATCCCATGGCATTCTAACAAGGGCCCTGGTTGGACATGTTTGTCCTTTGGATAAATCTGCTTCTCAAGAGCTGTTGCTGTTCAGCATCTGCACAAGCTTCTCATTGTGAATGTGCATGAATATTTACGAGGTCTGCCCTCCTGCTCTCCCTTCCCAAAGCTTCAAAGACACGCTTTCAAATGTCATTGTCCTCTGGGGACTTCAGACATTTTTATGCAAGGCAGGGCTGCCTTCCTACATAATATTAGCTGACTTTGACAAGTCGACGCAATTCATTACTTACACAATTAGAACAATATTATGTTCACATTCAAATAAGATGGGCGGTATTTGATCAGTTCTTTAATGGGCAGTCAGAAATAAGAGAACATCTGTTTTGATATAATTTTGGACTCGATCTGAATTAAGGCACCCTGCTGATATAAGATATGTCTTGCCTCCGGGTCCAGTGAGCTTTCAAGGTTACACCTAGAACTGCAGAAATAAAAATGCAATGATGCTTTCACAGTGATTACAGACATGCGGTCAGGACTGGCACCTAAGGATGCTGGCACAAAACATGCATTCACAAATGTATATCTCACTTGAGAGAACTCAGCTCTGCTGAACTTGCATTTTAATTTGGAGCTCATATGTAATCAGTAGCACTGTTAAGTGTTCAACCATATGTTGATCGCTATTTCACTGTTAAAACTGGCTGCCGTAAAGAACAAAATTCATGGATTAGGGCAGCAAAAAGAGTGAATCCAAACTTTCATACATTCTCATCAAGCCCTCCTTATTTTTCAGTCCTGATGGTGGGCATCCAGACTTCAAACAACAGTTGGTTTAATGCATTGATATCAGGTCCCAGTACAGGTCCCATACTAATAATCATTTGGATCTTAGAATATGTGAAAAAAAGACAGTCCACAGAAACAATTTTTGTTTGTTTGTTTGTTTCTTGCCTGCATTCGCAAAACTGCTGCTTTGGAGGGTCAGAAGACTCTTATCCAAAATGGGGGTGGGTGGGGGGAATTGTCCAAAATTGGTGCAGTTTCTACCACTATCTTTCCCCTGCTTGCAGGGGTCTTTGACCCACTGGACAGATTTTTCAGTGGGTTCAGTCAAGTGCAAGATGGGGCCAGAGGCGGGAAACACCTTCTGTAAACATCTGTTCACATACTTTAGGATGAAGCCAACATCTTTTGCAGGAAAAATTGGTTCAAGTCTGAACATCTTTTAAACAATTTGGTAGAGTTTAGAGAATAAATCTATGACATCATTGACAAATGTTTTGGATATATACATGTTTGCACAGTTTTCCCATAAGTACACAATACACTTAAAATAATTTTTCAGCCAGTTAGTTCCATTAATTTGTATCTTGGTTTCCCCATCAGACAACCAATGCAGCTAACAACATTTTAAAACACATCCATACCTATAATCTAGATGTTAAAAGGAAACAGATAAGGAATACAAGCATATCATGCCACTGAAGGCCATAATTAAAAAGGGATGAAAACTCACAACTGAAATAAACACTTCTAATCACTTGCCGAAAAGCAAGCAAAATTGATAGTGAATTGAACAGGAGAGCAAGAAAACATTCTTTCACAAAACAAATCTAACAAATGTTTCCAGAAAGGTAGAAGAGGGACACAATTTATATGTTCAAGCTGATCTAGTAAAGGTATTACACTGCATGGACTTTGGAATTTTTCTTAGGGCTGAAGTGTCTGCCTTTGTTTTTTGTTTTTTGAATTCCAAGTGAGCATTCAATGATCTCAAGCTCAGGCTGTCCATGTTAAGAATACACCTTTTGGTATATATTATGTTAACAGCTGAGTTACAAATATTCAGCAGTGCATGACTGGACACTCTTTGTTCTTACAGTGGAGGTCATTTGTTGCAGAAGTGGGAGGAGAAAAGCTGCCTATGGCTATGTGCTGGGACACTACATTTAACTCCTGGGCTTCCTCCAAATGCCTATTGCAAGAGAAACATAGAGGGTGGCAGTATGGGGAAGCCTTTCTCTGTGGTGGCCCCCCATCTTTGGAACAACCTCCCCACTGCAGCCCGGCTGGTGTCCAATTCATCATCTTTTTGGCACCACTCTTAAAGTTGTATTTGGCCCCCCAGGGGCTTGAAGGGGATTACCCATTCCAGGTGTTTCCGGACTAATTTTTGCTATTGTCTGTTTTAGGTATTTAATGTTCTTTCTTGTTTTATGACATTTATATTGTCATAAATATAATTTATACTCCTATAATACAGCATATATTGTATTTTAATTGTCTGTCTGTATTGACTGTTGCAAACCACCCAGAGAGCTGTGGGGTGGTATACAAATGAATTATTATTAGGTAGTGGTAGTGTAGGCGCCACTCAGCAAGATTATTGAAGCTGAAGGAGTTGAGACCAAAGTCAGCATTTCGGCCAGAGTGGCTGAGGAATTCTTTTCATGGGCTGTGAGTACAGCTGGGTTCAGACAACTCTGACACACATAAATGAACAACAACCCACAGTCAACCCATATGAGTCCCTTGAGGTTCTCATGTTGTCTGAACCCAGTCACTGTCTGGATTTGTACCATCATGGAAGGGAAATAAGACACAGTAGCTTACTTTCCACCCTAAGTTACATGTGCATGCTGGGGAAATGCGTATAATTATCCTCTGCAAAGTAGCTTCTCATACCTTGTGAATCCAGTCAAAGAGCAGCTGAGTAACAAGCCACTCAGAAGCCATGGAAGGATAAGCCACTGTGGCTTATTGTCCCTCCCCAGCCATGTGAGCTGGGCCAGAGGGGTCCCTTGTGTAAAAACAAACATGGTAATATTTCTAGTAGCAAAGCTTGAAGAAGACTTAGAAATGGCAGACCCTGGGATGACTAAAGCAAGCCCAACTTTCTTTCTTCCTCTCCCCCATACTTTCTTTTCACATCCAACTTGCTGGAGAACTTGAAAGTTTGCTTACAACTTTGTAATATTTTGTTTGATGCCAATAAAGGTATTTCCTTTACAGTTTTTAAACAATTTTTTCTGATCATGGTTTATGCTCTTATTTTTTATATAGCTGTTTGTTTGTTTGTTTCCATTTCTATATTACTTACTGACCAAGTCTCTCTAGGAGGTTCACAAAAGGAAAACATAAAACCACAAAATATAATAACATAAAGCATAATATAATATACTATAGATATCATAAGTTCAAACCATAGTGAAATCCAGCAGCAGGGCAAAGACTGAAAAGTCAAAAAGTAGAAAGTCTGGGAAAATAAAATGCATTTGCATTAAAAAGTGCAAAATTATATAATGCACTTCATTCACACCATTTAAGTATTATGGCACACAAATTAGGTGACGGCCCCAAATCATGTTTCATTAGTATTCTTCAGAATAATTCAGCACAAGAGTTTCTCAGTACTCTCCTGCCTGTTCAAGACACTCAAGCCTGAAAGGATATTCAGGCCATTCCTACCACTGGGCAGAGTGAAAGAGTGTGATGGGGGCAGGGAAGTGGGGGAGCAGTAGCAAGATCTTGGGTGTACGTATATGTGTGTGCCATGTAGCTTAAGAGAGAAGGTCACCAGCAACAGATCAAGCTAAGAGCCACTCCCAGCATTTATCATGTATCATTCTGAGGTAGACTGCATCTGAACATGGAAGCTCTGCTTAACTGTCAAGGCTAATAGCTGTGCTCCACAAAGTGGGCTGATGTTCCTTCTTGGCAGCAGTTAGCAACCTACCAAATGTGATTCTTTTCTTCAACACTAAGGGGAGCTGTCCTCCAATCTTATGCCTCACTCTCCTTCTACTGTCTTTTACCTGTAGAAAGTTCCTCATCACAGAGCACCAGTCCCAAACTGGTTCCCATTAGTCCTAGCCAGATGGCCAGTTGTCACGATATGTGTTGTGGGCCAAAACATCTGGAGAACCACAAGCTGCCCGTCCCTGCAAGAGAGGAAGGTGACGCACACTGTCCGTTTGCACAGTGGATTTACTTGTTTTCAGTTCTTTCCAGTGCTCTTTCCTGAGCTCAGAAGGTTTTTCACAGTTTACATTTGAATATTTATAAGTTCAGCCTAAAGTTTTACTTTGCTCCAGTGCTTTGCTTTGAACTTGCTTTTATTATTAACTTTTAATTCATGTTTAAGATACAGACGGGCAACAAGTTCTTCCTTTCAAGGCTTGCAAAGCAAAATGCTTATTCTAATCCTACAACAGCAATTCTCTTAGTAAGTCCTGGGCACACTCAGCCAGTGTGTTCCAGACGTGCAAGTTTTGTTATTCATGTTTTAAAATACTGAAGTGTCAGTCAAAGTCTCTATGAAGATCAAAACCTGACAGCTAGGAATGGTAGGAACCCATAGAAGGGGTTTTAAAATGGTTTAAACACAATTTATAATTGTGGATTCATATGACTGAGGATTCAACTAGGTTTCTGAGTTTATTGAGCAGCTGTGGAATTACAGCTGGTTCTGCATCTCTTGAAGGCTAGAGGACAAGTGTGCAAAACGGAGGCCTCACTCAACTAGGCTGTCTCTGGAGGATCTGCAATAGATTGGAAGGATTCTGACTCCCTATGTTTTAGGAACTGTAGCCACAAAGGGAGTCTTGCCCTAAATGAAAGTTTGAAGTATGCAGGAGTGAATTTGCATGTGGAAGAAGGACAGCGAGCTCCATTCAATTCTGATAGTTCAGTTCTAAGCTAAACTACAAACTGTTAAATACGTAGAAGAGCCTCACAGTTTTCCTTACCTTAGTATAAGTGTGTAGGGGATGATTCAGGCTGGGACCACCGTGTACAGGTAGGGTAAGGTTAAACCAGTGGGCAACATGGGTGGGTGGGGGCTCCATTGCCACAGTGAGGCCATTAAAAATCCTGCTTACAGATGCTCTGGTAACATCCAAGTTGAAATATTACATATGGAAATGCAATGAAAATGATTCCAAAATTCCAGTTAATCCAAACTAGAACTACTGGGCTTCTAAGTGGGACTGTTTGATACCACGATGCCTCTGCTTGATCAGCCGCACTGGCTCCCAATCCATTCCCTCTGAATATTGGAGTTGAAATGTAAAGCTCCAGACTGATTTAATTCTGTCTTTCTGAACTTGAGATCTCTTAAAGCCTGTACCCCCATGTTGTCCTGAAAGAGAAAAGTGAAGTTTGCCATGCTGTTTGTCTGCATGTTGATACACTCCAACAAACCTAAGTCATATCTAAAGGCAGAACCTAAATGTACCGTGGATTTTTTTGGAGGCCTTCCTCCATGGACCCCTTTTAGTTAGGTGCTACAAGAAAATGAGTCTTCTTAATTGCAGTACACTGTGTATGGAATGCCCTGCTCATGAAAGATTTCGTGGCACCCCCACTGTTACCTTTTCAGTGCCAAACAAAGGATTTCCAAGAAAAATGCACTGGCATTTTAGACTGTATTGTTAGATTGAGTATTTATGGATGAGCATAGAGCTGGGGTGGCTACTCTGTCCACTCAATTCCTTTTTTTGTAGTCCCAGGAACTACACCAGAAAAAGTAGCTGCTTGGTCTACAATTCTGGTTCCAAACTGACTTGACCACAAAGCTATGTGCTGGTTAGGGAAGGCTCACTGAAAACGGTGCTACAAGCTTCAAAGAGACACATTTAAATTATTTTTTAAGCAACAACATCCCTGAATTGCACACCCCTACCATTGCCTTAGCACACACGCCAAGTTTCCTGGGTTTCACAGTCTTGGACCAATGGCACTGACAGACCCTCTTTCCTTATTACAAATGGTTGTCGTTCCTATGAATGAATGCCCTCCATAATGGCCTTTCTTTGACAGCCCTGCTCGGCTCTTGCATACTCAAGGCCTTGACTTCCTTTATGAAATCAATCTGTCTCATATTTGGTCTTTGCTTTTGACTTTCCCTAGTGCAAATGTCTCACAGATAGTATACATCTGTGCATTTTACCTCCTGTGCTGATATTTATTTCGACTGTGTTCAGCATTCAAGATTGTTAACAATGACAAGAAAAGAAATTCCAAGTAGAAACTTAGTTTAAACAGTAATAATACATATACATTAAAACAGAATGTAAAAAAACAGACTAGCAAAATAAAAAATACATCGCTAACCCAAGAGACCAGCTTAGATGCCAAAGTCCTGCTTGAATAACAAGGCACCTTACTGTTGGTTATTTATTATATCTTGTGCTTTTATTCATGTAATCTGCACAGAGAATTTTTATAACCCGGAAGACTAAAAATATAATAAATAATAAAGATAGTAGCTGCTTCCACGTTGGTGGCTGCTGGAGAAAAATGAAATAAAATGAGCCATAATCAAGGAAGGACGTGGATGCTGGCTCCCTTGCTATACAAACTAATCTTTCTCCAAAGACTTGACTGGGTGAATCCTCCCTGACTCCTCTTGGCTGTAGAAATTCATTCAGCCACCAGCTTTTCCTTTTTTTCTGGTGGTTTGTTCAAACTCTCACATGCCTATCTCACTCTCCAAGGCTGATCTTTAGGTATGCCGTTTCTCCATTGCAACTGCTGGGAGACTCGCTCGTTCAGCCAAATAGTCAGAATAGGGTGTTAATCGCATCAGTGTACTGTTGACGGTTTTTAAAAGGTCACATATTTGGAAGCCTGTCTGACGTGTTGGTTTCTCTGCTAGAAAGAGAATCTATAGACCTTTCCAGGGCCACTGAATTCCAAGCCATGGAAAAGATGTTCCTGTTTCTACTCATGAATGGCTGAATACTGAAGCTGTTTGACTGGGAGGCCGAAGGCTGTACTGTTGAGGTTTGCTTTCCATTGCCCCAGCCTGCTTCCACTTACAAAAAGGACATATCCAAAGAAGTCAAAGATGGGTGTGGATCTGGCCGCTATAGCAACACTGTGTATCTAGGGTTGATTCAGGAAAGCACTGTTTGCACCCACATAGGTGTGGCTTCCTTTTACTGCAGCACTGTGGCACATGGGTCAGATACTGTACAAAGTGCAGCCCAATCAACTCTACAGATAATCTTTCTGAAATCTTCCCAGTCTGTGCATGTGTCAGTTCACCAGCACTGGGGGTATGGCACACTCACATACGCAGCACAAGGAACTCAAGTAAATACAGCAGACATTGTGTTCGACTGTTTTTCGTTGCTCACTGGTAATATATGCAACAGATTTCTGCTCTCTGTGTCCTGCTGGACAAAAGGTGGACCTCTGAAGTCTAATCGTATCACCTGATGGCAAGAAATGGAGTAACAAAAAAATAAAAAGCCCACAATACTTAGAAAAGCTGCTTTAGCCATCATACTGGAACTTGCTTCATCACTTAATTTATACGCTTGGGAAACCCAGGGAAGTGGAGATACGCAGGGAGGAAGCACAGAATAAAATGTGAACAGTGAAATAACAGGCCATGCTCGGATAGGCACAGATAAAGGAGAGGGAACTGTGGCGGACTCTTAGCTTGTATCTGTGCTTATAGATGAGGAAGGGGAGGGGAGGGGTGGAATGAGGCAGCCTTGCATCTCAGCCTGGCAAAGTGAAAGCGAGACTGAGAGGCAGAGAAGAGAATTCTAGATCTGCCAGTGTGATTGGAGATGGTGGAATGCTGAGATTTCCTTGTTTGAGGAAGCTTCATGTTGTCCCTGTGAAAGTTGCAGTACGTTTTTGCTTTGAACAGAATTGGTGGCTGTTTAGGACCAATGGTACCACCAAAGCAGTTTTTGCAGGAAGATATCTGAGAAGTCATTCAGCAAAGAGCCCCCCCCCCCCGCAAAAAAAAATGCAACAGAGGTGAAGAAAGTTCACTGATGCACATTACCATCTCAAAAGCTGCTGTGAGGCAGCTACCAAACTCGAAGTCTAAATTTACCGTACATCTTTCTACAAAATTTCTAGTTTCATGGGAATCCTGGGAAGGCTACTGAGAAACTGGTAACCCATAATATCTTGTTCGTACAGTGCTGCAGGAAAAGGAAATATTTAAGGATTCCTTCCGAGCAACTCTAAGCACCCCAAAAGAAGAGCCATCTGACTGGGGATATCCCCTGATGCTCGGGACAGAGTGATGATGTGAGTGGAAGGGAACGCAGAGTTGGGATTTGTGCCCCACATTTCCCGGCTGCTCTGGAGTGGGACTCTCTTGGAAGCTCAGCATTGCAACCACCAGTGGACTAGAAGGAAATGTTGAGAGCAGGACCTCATTATGCCCATCCCTGTAGCCCTGCCCAAGGGCAGTCCATAGATCCAGCTAGCTGTGTTGGGCCTTATCAACAAACCACTTCTATCAGTTTTCCTCTCCAGCACTGGCAAGACTTTCCTAGAGCAAATGGGCCTCAAATTCCCCTCTGAGGCCAGTTACCCACAAATAATTTGCATTACAACACGGTGAAGTATATTATCGCTGGGGAAAGTAATCCCTCCCCACCCTAGCTTGCTACTGTGAGGATTTCAGCTGAGCTCAGAGGGAACCGGGACTTCTGATGTGTGGTCGTGGGGAGTAGATCACATAACCACCCATACTATGAAGGAGTGCTGGCATGGCAACCCTGTGAGGCCTGGCTCTACCACACACTGCCCTCAAAAGAGGATGGGGAGGGAGGAAGTGGCCTTTACTGGGACTACGGAGGATGAAGGATTTCCTGACTATCCACCAGATCAACAAGTTTATCAGCCTCTGTCCTTGGCCCCCAAGAGAGTGAGCAAGATAGACAGGCTCAGAGGCCTACCTAGTCCCAAATGTGATGATAAAAATATAAGAAAGCAGGCACTTAAATAGAAAAGGCCAGCATTGCTTGTCATATCCTGCCTGGCTCTTGCTAGAGACCTCTGAGATCAGCACCCTCGGCCTAGCGGATGGCTTGAGCCCCTAATTAAGAATGCAGAGATATAGAGATTGCATTAAAAAGAAGACACACAAAGACACAAGCAAGTCCATAATGAACTGATATCTAGTACTAATTGGCAAAGAAGTCTGGGTAATGTCTAAGGAAGGATGCTGAGTCCATTCCCACCATTCCATGGTAAAAACTAATGGAAGAATAAAGAACCATAAAACATAATGTTTTTCTTAACGTCTATCTGAAGTGTGTTGGGACATAAAGATTTTATGACTTAATTACTCAAGTCAAATCTGTACTTTACTCCTCAGTTAGTGGTCAATAAATATTGCCTAGGATATAAGTAGTAAACATTATACAACGTGACATATAGATGTCTAGGAATGTTTATACAATAAGGTTTAAGTACTGCATTTTGAGGACGGGTTTGCTTTCTCGAAGAAAGGATTCAGAATCAATCTTGTCGGGCTTGAAGATAGATGTTATGAGTTGTAAGCCTCTTGTTGTATGTTTTCATCCCACTGGAATTTGTTGAGATGTTACAAATGAGCTCAAATGCATGGGATGGTCAACAATGAAGTAATGTTGCAGAAAGTGTAGAAACACTGGGCGTGTCAGCTTCTTCTCCATCTCAGAAGCTCACAAAGCCTGTATACCTATGAACTGGGACCCTATTCAGAGCTGGGTAAGAAACACAAAACTTCAGTGAAAGCTCTCCTTTTAAAGTAAAAACATGAATGATGAAAACAGTACTTTTTAATATCTCTTGGCCCCCAAAACTTACTAATCTGAAGTCAGTAAAACCTGAGGATCTTATGCCTTTCTTACCATTTTAGCCTATATGCTTCAAACGGTAAGAAACAGTATGATATCATGTCTCATCAAGGATATTTGGGAAACAATCCTATGCCCCCTAGACATTGTCTGGTGGGGCACAGGCAGCAGAAGTCCTGGGCTGGAACACCAGGACCAGCAGTGGTGGAAGAGGGTGGAGAAGTTGGCCTTCTTTCTGCGTAAATGTGTATAAGATCATCTACCATTTTCACCACAGGATAGCATAAAAGGCCACTGTCCCCATAAAAGCGGTATCTCTGCTTACAAGTGCTTTCAGTAGCCTTGTTTAGAGCTCCCCATGGAACATTCCCTAAGAAGGAAAGGGCTTTCATGCACCACGACCTGTCCAGATTTAAAGAGAAAACACAATGGACTTCAAAGAAAATGATGTGCGTACGTAACAGGGCAGAGGTCTTCGAATGGAAGGGATGCAATGCACTGGTTGCGCACATGCCCTGTGTGCTGAAGGCTCCTGTTCAATTCCCCAGAAATGCTAGACAAAACAATCTTTGTGGGAAAGGCCTTTTCCTACAGAGAACCATCACCAGCCTGGGAAGAAAGCACTGAGCTGGAGGGACAAACAGTCTGGCCTGCTCTAAAGTAGCTTCCTGTGATTCTTTCCCTTATTTGTAAGACCATGTAGCTCTGGAGAAACCAAGCAATTAAACTGCATGCATCTAGTAAAATTTATCATACCATTCACTGCTTGCTTCTCCTTGTGGCTTTTCTCATGCCCTGATTGAGAAAGCTGGGGAGCATGAGCTTGGACATAAGGACCTCTCTGATTCTGACCACAATGCGTGTGTGTGTGCCTGTACACATAGCGTATGCAAATGACTATGAAACCACTGTCCATGAATCATTCTCCAAATGCATTTATTTATTTAATTCATCTGCTGCCGGTAGGTGACTCATTAGCAGCTTGGAGATCAAAATTGCTGTTTCGTGCTGGAGATGGGTGAGAATCCACCCTATGACGTTTCGAAGAGATGCTTCACATCTTAGCATTCTGAACTCACACAGCTAGTCTGTTTGCTGGGAAAGAGAGGGAGGGGACTCGTACTGGTTCGCATTAGCATATATGTGTGCTCTATACAGAGCTCTGCATTCTGGGACGCTCATATATGCACAAAGCTTTCTCTACCAGTCTTAATCCATCACTGGCTCCCTCTATTGAAAAGTATAATAGACACACCCTGCCACGCATGGGGTACTGTGTGCATGCCACAGTGACACATGATGGGACTCCACATTGAAATGAAGGCTGCTGAAGCTCCCAAAGGACTGTTTGTCACATGCCAGAACTACAGATGACCAACTTCCACATAGCTAAGACATCTGTCTGTTGGAAAAGGTTCTATAAAGTGGCATTCATTCCTAGATTTAACATCTGATTAACTATTGCTGAACACAGAGGAGAGAGGCATGCTTTACTAATGTTTTGCATAAATGAATGGGCATTTCTGTGTAGTAGCTTGGCTGCTACACTTCTTTTTGCTCAGTGAATGAGTTAACAGAGCTGTCATATGCTCAGCTACAGGTGGCAGGAATAAGGAGATAGTATCACAGCACATCACAGTGAAGCAAGCGAAGTTTGCAAATATAGCGGACATTTTCCTACTGATGGCTAGAGAAGTTTCACAGCCGTTTGTCTTCGATGACAGGCACTGGCCTGTGTGTAGAGATCTGTGGATCCACAACTGTTACCTTCAAGTCCACTGCAAAGGAGCACTAGCAGTGCTGAAATACCAGGACCATCTTTCAAACCTATCATTGGTTGACTCCTTTATTATGTAAAATATGCTTAATGAGTAAGGGGTCAGTGGCATGCAGTGGACAGAGAGCTGGCTTTGTATCTGCAAAACCAGCTTATCACAGTCTGCTATTACTCAAAACAGCATATACCTAAAAGCAAAGTAACCCTATCCATGTCAGTTTCCAAGTGTATTTGCATCAGGGTGGATAAAAACCAGCGATTAATAAACAAATAAGTAAACAGGTCAGAATGTTTGAATTTAAATTGGATTTTTATTTAAATCAGATTTTTTAATTTAAATTGGTCTTTTCAATGAAACGCTTTCTGAGGAAAAATCTATCTAAAGATAGCTTTCTATTTAAGATATATTATAGTCCAAAGGTTATTGATCATGAAATAAGGATTAGTTTTTAATTATGTAGCATGAGGCTGTATATTTATGCAATGTTTAAATGTTTTGGTAAATGAATGCCATTAATTAATTCATAATGACATGCTCTTCCAGAGGTTTCTGTAAGATTATTGGGCAATATTTCTATCTAGAAGATATTATCACAGATGCTTGGTTTTACAGTTCTCCAAACTGTGAATTTGAGTCTGCAGAGATCACATGCCTCTTCTTCACAGCAAAAATGTTATAAAATGAGCATGCCGAGTTGAGAAAAAAGACCTTAATTCCATTTTTCCTTTGCAAATCTATCCACACAGAATCAACCCCTTACCTCTGAAGTGCTAAGTTTAAAAAAAAATCAATAAATAGAAAAAGATTGTTGGGAGTGGAATAGATCTGCACAAAAAGCTAAATGTGAGGAGAGGGCAAGCAGTAAAAATGAAAGTGAAACCTCTTGAGCAGAATATTACAAATCTTCGGATCTTTTTGTGTATAGCCTGAGATTTATCCTTAGTATTCTTCCCCTGGAGGGGAAAACCTATAATGACAGAGACCCAGTTTGGGAATACTTTAATGACGTTTCTCTACCTATGGGTAAGGCCAACATGCATGCAAATTATGTAGAAAACCATCATTTAAATCTGGTCTTTCTGATGAGTGTTTTAAATCAATTTGATTTAAATCAAATCCACCCTGATTTGCTTAGATTATTCCATGCCTAACCATTTAATGCATAGAGGAAGTGAACAGCAAATTAATTCTGCCACTCTTCTTACAGGTTCAGGGACCGAATAATAAACATGTGCCATTCATAATGGACATGGGCCCCAATAATTGTGGGAGATATACTATGTATTGCACTATTGCTCATGCTGGCAGGTCCCTCTGGAAGTTGGGAAGCTTCTGCCCAATGCTGGTGTTAGACAGAGCTTTGGAAATGTAAGTGCAAATTCCTACCCAAGCAGGAAAGTCACAGGGTGGTTTTGGGCCAGTTAGGAACTTGTATCCTAACAGGAGTGCTCTGAGGATTTGGGGTGGGGGGAGGGGGGAGAGGACAACATTCACTGCCCTGAGCCTCTTGGAGGAAAGTCCTAGAAAAATGTGCTCCATCCATCCATCCAAACATCCACGTAATATCTGGCAATCCAAATTTGCCTATGAAATTATGCTTGGCTAGGATGCTTTTTTGGTCCTGATGTCAGTGCTAAAAAAGATATGACTCTGCATCTAGTAGCTACAGCTTTTGTCATTTTTTACTCTAAAGTAGGTGTAGGGGCTTTGATCCATATTGGGAGGCTGTTGGGTGTGGAGGGGCCTTTTAAGACCTCATCTGGGCAGTAAAATGGGGGCAGAACATGGGCAGATAAATACAGACTTAAAGTCATGTCACTGGAGGTCTCAGGCTTTTATTTAACTTGGAAAACCTGAACATAGCAAGCGAGACAATGAATTAATAAATAATTTAACATTGGAAAAAAGGGAGAACTAAAACCGACAGATTTCTGCATCCCTGTGTTCCAGTTCCCATTTCTGAGAAATCCCTGTTGTTTGCCTTTTTTCTGATGTCATTGCTGTGGCAGATGTTTTCATTGCAAACTTGAAAGCACCTCTGCATGCACAACCATACGCGTGGAAGTGGGGAGAGCAGCGGTCGGTCGTTCTTCAGCACATATTGGCAAGCTCTCTGAGCGCACCGAAGACGTATGCAGGCAGTCTTTTCAGACCTTACAATGACCTTGCATTGGTTTGTAGGCTGCCCGTGTCATGCCAGTCCTCCCCGCGCAGATTCATTCTGCATGCAGAATGTGTTCGGAGGGTCTTCTGTTTTGTTCCTTTTGTTCCCTGTTACAAATAGGTTGCTCACATTGTCATTCTTAATGTGAGCAACCTTATCTGGCCAGGGCGACTTATTTTATATTGTTATTTTCGCATTTTAACTTAATGTTTGTATTTTTTAATTTAATGTTATAATTATTTTTTAACTTAACGTTGTAAGCCGCCCCGAGGCTTCGGCGAACGGGGCGGCATAAAAATGTTTTAATAAATAAAAAAATAAATAAGAGGTTGCTCTCTTCCCAGGGCCTCTATACCCGAAATCCCATGTCAAGGCACACATATGAACATGCAACTATGCAGTATGCATAGCCCATTACCACACCACTGCCGCCACCACCACCATCATCATCATACTTCATTTCCATACTGCCCATAGCCGAAGCTCTCTGGGCGGTTCGCAACATTTAAGTCACCCACCCAGTTTTCAGCCAGGCCCCACCCTGCTTAGCTTCCACGTTCAGGCTATGTGGAACTGACAGGAACATCAGGAACTGCTTTATACGGAACCAGCCTACTGGTCCATCTAAGCCAGTACTATCAACACTGACTGGCAGTGAACTTCCAGGGTTTTAGCCAGGAGCTTTTCCAGCCTGACCTGGAAAGTGATGCCAGGATAGAACCCGGGGTCTCCTACATGCAACACACATGCTCTAGCACTGAGGAGTAGTCCCACTTAGTGCCTCTAACACTGTGACTGCTAACGTATATACTTATTTATGTATTCATTTATTGGATTTCTGTCCCACCATGTTAGCCAATAAGGCTCGCTGAACTGCTGAAAACCTGCTATGACAATTACCTGCTTCTAGTGCATCTTGAACCAGATGAACTTACTCCATTCAGCCGAGTCTTTGTAACTGAAAATATCTTTTAGTTCAGCGTCAAGGGGCAGGGCCCTCTCAAGGGGATAAGTCAATAGATGAACAACAACCACAGAGTAAAATTAATACCTCTTATCAAATCGGGAGCAGAGCCCTTCGCCACGTGGAATGTAGTCGTGGAGGAGGCCCAAGCAGTGACCCTTGGTGTGGGAAGTGGAATAGCTTGTCCTTCAATCCAGCTGTGAAATGTGGAAGGGTATTCCTTTGGGAATATGCAGTGGACTTCCTCTCCAGACTGTACAACGAATGTCAGCCTAAGGTGAATTCAGGATCTGGAGATGGCATGAACTTTACTCAAGCATGAGCTCCTGCATCTCTCTTATTGGACGTAGATTGTTGTTGTTGTTAAATTGCAGAGGTACTTGCAACATACAATAATATCAAGAACACCTTTAAAAAAACCAGAAGCTTTCTAAAGGTCATTTTGGATCAGGGAAGTAGCAGGTGGGAAGCTGGCCACTGATACAGCTGCCTCTTAGGACTGAAAAACCAGGCTGGGAGGGGGGTTGTCAAGCAGCCAGCAAGCTGCAAAATATAACTGGGGGGCTTGGTTTGGCTTGGTGAACTGGCATCATGGATGGAGGATAGTTAATTAATGCTAATAGTTGCGTTCACTTCAGAGTCCTGTGTGAGTTTGCACAGGACTGCTTATCTTGATTACTGTGATACCTGCCCCGAGGTCCACGTACATAGGACTTAAGACTTCCAGGACAATTCCGCACATAGCTACTCACAAGAAAATCCCATGAAATTCTATGACACTTATGCCAACGTAGATGTGCATAGGATTGCAATCCAAAATAGGGTTGGCTGTTATGAGTTTTTTAATACACAAAGTCCAGAGTTTTGTGTCGTCCAGATGTGCTGGATGACACATTTTATTTTATTTATTTATTTAAAACATTTCTATGGTGGCTTATTTTATATTGTATATTTGTATTTTATTTTAATGTATATGTTTTAAAATGTTATTTATGATGATTTAACTTGTTGTCGTAAGCCTCCCCAAGGCTTCGGCGAATGGGGCAGCATAAAAATGTTTTAATAAATAAGTAAAATAAAAATAAATATGCTGCCCCCATTGCAACAAAGCCTTGGGGCGGCTCACAAAAAATACAAAAAAAAAATACATAAACAATAACAATATAACAATTTAAAAGGAAAAAAAACATTTAAAGCCCCCAGTGCATTCTCGGCTAATTTAAAATCCTAATAAATACAATAATTTAGCAATTAAAATAAGTTTTAAATAAAAAGGTCTTAGCCTGGCGCCGTCATTATTTGTTTTTCGGTGCCAGGCTAAGACTTTGTTATTAAAATAAGTTTTAAATAAAAAGGTCTTAGCCTGGCACCGAAAAACAAATAATGACGGCGCCAGGCGGACCTCTCTGGGGAGCGCATTCCATAGATGGGGCACCACCGCAGAGAAAGCCCTCCTCCAGGATGCTCTACTCAGCTGGCACCAGACTGGGAAAGGCTGTTCATGTCTGAATACTCATTAATACTCATGTTTAGTTCATTCAAGAATGGACTCCTGAACATTTGTATTTTAACGAGGAATGGGACTAAAAATGCATACACTCGTGGCTCATCCCAATATGCTGCTCATGATTCCTGCACTCAGACATTTATTTACACAAGGATTCCTCATCATCCGTATATGGCCAAGTCCCCACAAAGGATGACTTGTTGTGTACCACTGAAACCATGTAGATCACCAGACTTGGGATTTTAATCAAACTACTGGAAATGTAAGTTGACTAGTTTGACAGTCAAAGCTCCAGGGCAGAAAGAAAGCTAGAAGGCAGGCAAGCAAGAAAGCTTCCTGTTTCAGATAGGTATCTTCCCTTCCCCCAGTGTAGCACAGAAGGTGCACAAGAAGTTAATGGGAAACAGTCCTTTGCATTTTCATCTTTAAAATGCACTGTGAAAATATGCTGGCAAATGTGCTGAGAAACTGCACACAATCAGTGTGCTGACACATCAGTGTTGACTCATGCAGAATATTTAGGTGTGTAACAGGCAACAACTTTCTGTAAGTCAACACCCTCATCGATTGCTTGCTTGTTTCTTTCATCAATGCCTTCTGGACTGGTGGCACTGGAAGATCTCAGAAGCCACTAACCTCTTTGGGTCAGGTTGCTCGCTTGGAATCTTGAGAGAATATCACAGGCATTCTCAGAAAATGAGAATGGAGGAGGAACCTGCCCATTCATAAAACGCCTGCCATGCTGGGCAGGAGCTTTTACAAAACCCTAATTTTTCAGAAGGCAAACTGGTTAGACTAAAAGAATTACAGCCTGCCCAACAACCCAAGTACAATGCAGAGGTGTGATCTTGGCTCTGCAACACAAAACTATTCTTTTTAATCAAATAAAGATGGTGTTGGAGAGAAGCACTTCTATTTGCAGCATGGGAGTTACATTTGAAAGACAGACAAACTTAATTAGTAATAATATTTTTAAAAAAAAAAGAGGGGAGGAGTCTGCAAGCACCAAGAGATGTATCCACAGAAAAATGGGAGAGCCCAGGAATTCAAGTGGTTCTTGTGTAGGAATCTGAAACTTTTTGAAAATACTGATAGCACTTTTTAAAAAGCTGACAAGCCTGATGCAATTACAGCCAAGCTGCTGCTACAACACAACATCTATTGATTTCAAGGAAGTTTCAGCAACACTTGTCAATAAAGCCTGCCTAACATGTTTTCTCGCCTCTCTCCATCTGAAGTGGACAATCCTAGGTTGCCTTGATACAAGGTACAAAAGAACTGATTTGGAAAAAATTCGTAAAGGAGGACAGAGGTCAAGTAACTGGGGTAGGTGTGGAGCAGTGCAATTCCCAGCATGGTTGCCATTACAGGGGCAGGAGTGCAGAGCAGCTTTAAGCTGGGCCCCGGACACCCTCCTCCAGGCTTGGATGGTGCTGGGGAAGGGGTGGCACTGCCTGTGATATCATCAGCTGCCCCTCTTTTTCACTTGCTCTCTGTGCTGGGAGAAGCATGGAGTTGCAGGATCCTGAAGTTCCTGGCTTCAGCTGGTGTCCATCATGCCCACACCCATGTGCTGTGCAAAGCTACTTGGCCAGCGTTTGGGAGACTGGGTGCTCTTCTCAGTAAGAACCAGGGCCCTGGCTTTACAGAGCACCTCCTTGGACACGTGGCAGTGCAGCAAGAAAACAGCTGCTTTTCCCATATGGCATGAGGGACAGCAGTGGGCCTTCCCCTCCTGGCATGCTGGCATACCAGGAAACCCTGACAGCTGCACATATATTGGCTCTATTCTGAATGGAGGAGCAGACTCATGGGAGTACACTAGTTCACCGTCTCAACATACCATCATCATCAGAGACATTCACAACCAAATTCATTACAGAAGCTGCAGCAGAGAATTGGAACCGATTTTAGACTTTTTCGAGTGAGGCCATTAGTAGAGAAGCAAGTAAGGGAATCCTTCCAGCGCTGGGTGAAAAAACTGGACTTGCTTTCCCTGGTTTGGTTTCTGCCACTGAGTGACAAGATTTTGCAACAGGCATGAGTGGTGGTCTCCTTTCCAGAGACTTACAACAGGCAGGGAAGCAAACGCTGCCTTGTTAGAGCAGGGAGGTTGCATCCTGCCCATAGGGTGCCAGGCATGTTGGCGGAAAGACCTGCAGAAGGACTGCTGAAGCTTGCACTGTAGTTACCTTCCAGAATGAGCTAATGGAGGAGAAAGAAGCTGTGAATTTCAGGGGCTTTTGCCCCTGACAAATTTCATCAGCGGCATAATTTAGAAACAAACATCAGGCAAATAGCTCTGCCCCATTCTGTCAAAACAAATTAGCATTGGGAGCTCTAGTTCTCCACTCCATTACACTGGTTTTTTATGCTGGTGTAATTTCATTTGTCTCAAGTGACAGCAACCACCGTGTCAGCCTGGCGGGACTGAAGGGAGAACCAGCTTCTTGTTATCAAAGCGAGACCTAGCTTCTTACTCTGTTGAAAATAAAATCCAAGAGTTTCGGTACAGGTTCTATTTTTCTCCCATTAACAGCATCCTAATAGGTAGTCACTGAGCAGAAGAGCTTTTGCCTATGCTAAAAACAAAGTGATAGGAAATGCTTTTACATTCAGGCTTCTGATAAAGGGCAATGGGCAGGAGATGGTGGAAACAGTCAGGCACAGGTACAGTGCAATAGCAGGCCTGTGAACTCACAAATAAGACCCAAAGAATTCAATAAGTGAGTGGACCTAATTGAGACAACTGGCTTCAACTATTGGGCTTGAGTATACCTAACTGCTGGGTTATGGCTTAACCATGCAAGCCTAGGTTTACTCAGAAGTAATTGCATTGGATACAATGAGACTTACAAGTTGTCCGAGCTATACTCAGACTCAAATATTGTTTGTATTTTAATTGTGAGAGGTTAATGGAAGCAGAGACTATCTAGGAGCAGTTTTGGACACGTGTGTACAGCAGTAAGACTCTGCAGCCTTTGGTGTCTCTTACGCTCTCTATCTGCATGAGTTCTGTGGCATGGAAACTGATTTCCTGATATACATGTTTCCTGAGAAGTGCACTTGCCTGCATTCATGGGGGCTTAAAACCAAGTGAAGTCACACAGAAGAATTTCAGCCTTGAAGTAACATCATCCTGCAAAACTGCCATGAGAACAGTGCCTCACATGTAAAAACTGCACAAGCAGTGCAACAAGGACATGTTAAAAGCCTGTGTTTTCCATATCCCATTTTGTGACTTACAAGCATTCTGGCAAGTCTTAATCTACAACACCATTTCTTTAAGAAGATGAAAAAAATACATTATGCCTGCACACTTCTAATAGACTCTGTGGTTGCTAGAGAGTTATCTGATTTTATCTTTGTTAAGGGGAGATTTTTCTTCTTAAAGGATGTGGGTTTTGTGACTGGTGCACTTTGGTATTTTGGCCAAACTACTTTAATGAAACTGTGGAAGAGGGGGTAGGGCGGGGGGAAGGAGCAGGAGAGGCATCCTTTTTGGTATTCTCAGGAAAGGTTGTGTATCTGCTTAAAGGATGGGGGTCGCCAGCCATTCCCCCAGCTGTCTTAGCTAAGTAATTAGCCTAATAGCAATTTGGAAGGTTGCTGCCCATTAGCCATTGTGCTTCTTTGATTCCAAGCGAAGTGTGAATCCAATGACTGACATTTCAGAAATGTGTGGAGAGAAAGAGGGAGAGAAAGGAAAACCCACCCGTAATCACCCAGCATCTGTCTACTTTTTTCCTATTCAGAAAGCGTCTTCTTTTTAAAGATCTCTTGCTTCACAGAAAAGCAGGGCAGCAAGGAAGAGTGTGTGCAGGAGAAAGAGAAGCAGACACCATGTAAATGGCGGCAGACAATGCATGCAAAGTTTCAAAGCATGAATGTGTCTCTGCAAAGGCCCTAGACTTGCCCCAGTGTCATCAACTTCCAGGCAAGACTTATTATTTAGCCATTGGATTGGTTTTCATAGTGCAGATTCAGGTTATGGGGAAAGAAAAGGAAATGAGCAATATTCAGGACTATGGGGAAAGTTTTAACTACTTTTGCACTTTTACATGTTTGTAAGGCACCCCGAGGCTTCGGCAAGGGGCGGCATAGAAATGTAATAATACATGGCTTTAAAATAAAGTTAAAACTGGAGGAAGCAACTCTCTTTTCAAAGGTTAAGTCAGAACAAGATTAGTTTTCTCTTCCTCCAAGGATGCCAGACCAGAATTCATGTTTTGTAGCATAATGTCAACCCTGTGAGGTAGGCCAGCCTGACCCTGGCCCAAGGCTACTCAGTGGATGTCATTAACATTCGCACATTTCCACAACTTTTTCAAGCTAGTCCTTTGAGCAGCTTCTTTCTTTCTGTACACACTTGGTCATTTATATAGCAGCAGCCCCATGCATATCCTCAGATTTTCTGGTATCCAATAGAAATGACAAGCTTCCTCTTGCTATTTCATTTATATTTACACCTTTCCTCTCATTCTGAATATCCCCTCATATACAACGTACCATGTACAGTATGTAGAAAACTAGGAGACTCTGACTCAAATGACTGATCACTTGGAAACATAGCTTTGGGGGCATTGAAAATTACAGGCAGGGGTACGAAAAGGAGTCCTGGATCATAGAGGAAGAGGGTACCCAAGATTAAAGCTCCCCACCTTTGTGCTACACTCCCAATCACAATTGGGTCCCCAGTGCTTGCTTTAGAGAAAGAGGTAACTCCTAGCTATGACTTCAGTGTAATGTGTTGCTTCATACTTCTCAGGGCTAGACACTGAGTTTTAGCACATAGTCAAAGGGGAAGGGACAGGATCCATCTTTAACAGAGCTTATTAACAGGCTGACATTAGACCAGATCAGAGTTGCATGTGAACGGTGTGTCCCAGAAACATCTGCAGTGCACTGCACAATGCGCACCCAGCCAGGCCCAGAACACCTTTTCGGAGGCCCAGTAACAGCAACCCCCTCCCTGCTCCCACCCGCACACGGCCTTCGTGGAGAATTTCTCCTCCTCACCTGCCTGGGACAGCAAAGGGCCGACCCTACCCCCAAGGAGCGGCTCCGCAGGGGACTGCCATTGGCATCCCACTTTGCCATAGCAGGAGAACAGGGCAACAAGGCCAGCCAACACGGCCAGGGTGTCCCAGAGCGCCACCAGCAGGATTCACCCGAGCAGTGCTGTCCTCTGGGTTTTTCCTATCTGGACCACTCAGAGGGCGGATGAACAGGAGGCCATAAATTGCGGCCTGCATGGCCCAAATGAGCCTAAAAGCCTGACTGTGAGAGGTCTCTTGCAGAGGAGTCGCTGCTTTTTGTGGCTCATGGAGATCTCCGGAGAAGAACAGCCGCAAAATGACAGCAGCAGTGGAGAGAGCAAAACCAGCAATGGAATAGTAGGAGATGGGGTTGAGGGGAGAGCAACTCAGTGTGGCACGTGTGGGTCTTTTTTTGTCCTGTGCCACTGAACAGTCATCCAATTATATAGCTAAGTTGGCAGTTCTAGCCAGCAGGTCCCACCCAAGAGATCTCACTGCCTGAGGCTGAAGAGCAAGTGACCCCTGGGCCCATGGGTGGCTGAATTACTTGGGCTTCTGAGCTAGAATGTCCCACAAGCCGTTCTCCCTTGGAGTAACAATAAATAACATTTTGCTCTCCTTTTATGGCGCCCTAAATCAGTTGCCCAAGGAGCCACCTTACTTTGCCTAATGGTAGGGCTAGCCTTGAATTCTTAAAGTGGGGGATGCTGAACCATCCTGAATCTCTGTCACAGGAGTCGGAAATGGTACTCTTGACTATTTCCTGTAGTGTAGACATAGGAGCCTGCTGCTGCTATTGTAACTCCACTTTGGTACTACAGACATTGGTACATGCCAGCCACATACTAAAAATTGCAGCTGACAAAGCTTGGGAATCCCACTTTCTTTAGAAACTAATGCCAAGAGTGCAATCCAATGACTGGCTAGAGATATCAATTTCTCTGTGTTTGGCAGGGCTTATTCCAAGATTAGCTCACAGTAGCCCAGTTCTAAACCTCCCAGAGAGTTTTGGCAATAGGGTGTTATGGAATAGATAAAGTAATAGTTAAAGATGAATTATATCAAGGCTCTGGACATTTGGACAGGACAATTTTCTACTTCCATTAAAAGAAGTGTCTACAGCTTTTACATGTGGAAATGTAAGGAAATACATACAATCAGTATTCTTCCAATTACTCACCTGCTCTTATCTTCCAGAAAAGCCACTGGATAACTGACAGAAGCTTATTTTAAACACTATTGAATTATAAAAGAGAAAGTGAGGAAGCTGGCCTGTGCCTTCCCCTGGCCCAGTACTAAGGGAAAGCGGAGAGGACATTGAGCCCCTGGAACTTGCTGCTTGTGGCTTGCTTCTCTTAAGAGAAGAGAGAAAAGGGAAAAAAAGCAGAAGCACATTGAAAGCAAGTGAACGGCACTGCACCGCTGTGCTTCTTCCATCTCCTGCCCCTGCTGGGTGCAGATGCCGCTTGGCCAACTCTGCTTTGGAAGAGAGTCTGAAGCTGAGAGAAGGGGCATGGAGGGACTTTTCTGTTTGTTTCTGAGTCGTTCCTCCTCCAGGAGCAGGTAGCAGCACCACAGTCCCCAGCACTTTTATAACTGCAGTGCAAAGATGGTGGAAGGTGCTGCTGTTTCCTTGCAGCATGCTGCTTTAGGCAGGTGCTTCATTTTTGTAATGGAAGGGATAGCCCTGCTAGGTAGGCAGCTGCAGAGGCAAAGAAGGGATGCTTATCCAAGTCGCCTTTGAGTGCAGTTTGCTAACTCTGCTGCATGCCTGCTGCTACCTGTGGGTGTTTCAGAGGGACTTCTGGTGCTGCAAATACTTTCTCCTTGAAGGATCAGAGCCCTGATTAGGCACTTCCTTCAAGCGACCTTGTGCCATATTGCAATTGCAAGAGGTTGCATCAGCTTCCTGTGCCTGGGCATCAACAAGTGGCTGGTGCTGGACAGTCTTAGGCTACCCACCTCCTAGCTAAGGGATAGTTGCCTAGGCAGAGTCTTAAGCCTGCATTACCACTGTGCTGTCTGCCTCCTACTTGTGGCTACTCCACATAGTCATGGGTGGCATGCGTGCGTCTGTGGGTACCAGAGAGCACTCTTTGCAAGATCAGATCTCTGGCTTGACACTTCGTTTCTCATGATTTTATTCTATGTTACCCGTAAGTTGTCTTGCTAAGATTTCTATCTTGCAAGGCAGCAAATTGATAGTTGTAATAGGTACATAAACTGCTCACACACTGACTAGATTTGCATGCTTACCAGGAAAAGGAGCCACAGTGGCTTTTCCTGCCCCTGTGCGTGCCTGTCCCTTATGGCAGGCAGGTTGTCGGGTGGCTTCCAAACCGTACCAGAATCCATGATTTGTTACAAGGATCTGGGGGGTTAGAAGCTATGCCCGCTACACAGCTCACTGAGTTCAGACAATGTGGCAAGCCATGTGCTGCAAGGGTAATTCATACACGGGGCAGGAAAAAGAAGCCACCATTCTGTGCTCCAGGAAAGGACCGAGCTCAGCAACTCACTGTTAAGCACATTGCTCGATCTGTTCTAACAGTGCTCATACTCTGGTTTCTCTTCAGATTGTTTAAGTCTTTTGACTTTTACTAATAGTCCTTCTGATTAGTTCCAGAAAACTTTACAGGACCTGGTAAATAAGGACAGGGAAATAGGATATATTTCTAAAATATCCTAAAGCATAATCTGTAATTTAGGCTAGAGATGCTCAAGGATTTTCTTCAGTCAGCTTTTAAAATGGAGCATAGTCATGCTTCTTAGATTAATGTGTGAACACAGTTATCTTGTGATTTCCATATTTTTCTACATTTTGCACTTTAATGTTGGTTCAAAAATTATTTAAATTGCTTAATTTTTGTCATAAAGCATTCCAAGATCCATATTTTAAAGTTAACTGAATATAAAAAGTGCACTTTGTTATTTTTGTATTCACTTTTTAAAAATCAATAGATTTTGTAGAAATGGGTTAGAACAGACCTATGAATGAACATATGAAACTGACAGATATAGTTTGATTCATTCATCTCTAATTTAGTTCATTTATTTATTTTTGCAGCCTGGACCAGGTCTCTGAATTTCTGGGCCTCAGTAAACATACCCCACACACACACATGCACACATGTGTACACTCAGGCTGGGTTCACACAACATAATAAGCACCTTGTGTGGTTTCCATCGTATGTATTTATTTTTGACCTGGATAAGCCTGACTGACAATTAAGCAGGTTTTTTTTTTTTACTAACATGGTTTCTATCCCCTTGATCAGTCATTACCCTGTTGGCACATGTCCCATCAGCCACCATGCCAGAAATTCAATCCTACGTTGGATAACTGAAGCAATCCTGGAGCAGCTGGCACTTTTTCCGGGGAATCATAGAAACCACAACGCCAGGTTTTGGATGATCGGAGAAACAATGGTAAATCATAGAAGCCATAGAAGAGATCATTGTTTCTTATCATGGCTCTTAAAACACAGTTCCTAAAACACAAATGTACTATGCTAAAATACCATGACAGGGTTTGGATGACACGAAAGACCATCCTGCACCACAGTTTGTCATTTTGTGTGAACCCACCCTCACGTTTGGCCCCTGTACACACCTTTCCTCTCTGCAGCCTATATTCTTAATGCAGCTGAGAGAAGGAATCATGGGAAGGAAAGAGGAAATTTCCATATCATCTACTGTCTTGTCATGCGGCTGATCATTTATGCACAGAAAATCAAAGGTATATCCCTTTCAGTCATAATTCCTGTTTCCAAACAACCCCAGAGACTGGTCAAATAGGGAGAGCAGCTGCGAGCACTTTTGATAGCATCAGTCATCTGACTGGCATTATCCAAGTGACTCAACATGTGTTTTGGCATCTGCCAGAACCAAGAGTGCTGATTGGCCTTTTGGCAAGTCTTAAGTATAGGCAGTTACAATCTATGCCTCAGGAACAGCCAAGCCAAATCCACGAATAAGGAGCACTGTGGGCTACAGCGTTGGCTTTGGTCCAGTTTGTTTTCACACCTAACTTGCCTAAGCTGTCCCTGGTGAGTATAAAGAATATTCTGTTGCTGTATTTTTAGACCATAAGACTTTCAGCAAGGAAAGAGGGAGTGTGACCATGAGTCATGCCACAGTCATCCTTTCATATGTATTCATGCTTTTCATGACACAGGCAAATGCTTCAAGCAGGGCCTTCTATGACTGTCTCCGTGTATCCCGCTATGTCACTTCTCCATGTAGAGGGTGCATGGCCCACCCTACCTTTTCATTGGGGAAAATGGGAGTCACAGGAAATGCAAGCTGATGTGGGAGGTAAGGAAAGCATGCAAGCAACACAGGACTGTCCTTTCAGAAACAGCACAGGGTGTTTTCTTTCCAATTATTTTCATATGTTGGTTATTAGGCATAAAAAAACTATGAATCAAAACTAATTGAAAAGAATACTCTGCCTATGCCCCATTCATGTCTTGGAAAGCAGCCAGAGTGGACTAATTAAATCTGCTGCACCGGACATTGAGAAGCAGAGAGGCAACATTTAAGTTGTATTTGCATAGGAAGTGCCTTATACCAACTCTGACTGGCCAGAACCCTCTTGGGACTCGTGCAGAAATCTTTCTCACTTTGATCTGTTTCAGGTGCAAATGCCAGGGATTGAGCACGGCACTTCCTCGAGGCAGGGCTTGTGCTGTACCATTTAGTTACGTTGTCATGGATGATCTTTACACTCACTTAATGAACTGTGTCTAAGTGAGCCTGTATTATCATGCACTGGGAAGGAGAAATGTTAGGTGAAGCGCTGCAGGTCAATACTTTGGGTGACTTTTTGGAGGCATGGCAGGGGAGCTTATTTAATAAGCTGGAGTTTATTTAACCACACGCGTGCATGCACATGTCCTGTTCAGCCCAGCAGAAATGATCAGGGCTGTGAACTCAATGTGCTAAATAATTTGGTGGCACAGAGAAACCTGTTGGCAGCAGGCAGAGATTTAACAAGAAACAGCCATGGAGGCAGTCACTGCAACTCCTTGTAGAGCAATCCTGTGCTTTGGATGGGATCATCTGAGATCATTCCTGAGTCCTGACATCTCTTGCTGGCAGGGCAGACATCAAGGAGGAAATGGGGCTTCCTGTATTTTCCTTCCTCCCATGTCCCAAAGAAAAGTATTCCTACCCATTGCCAGCAATGGGGGAAAACCAGTTAGACTCAGTCATGAGTAGATCTAAGTGTTCCCAGAGACAGAGATGTGGTTGGACGCTGAGAGAGTCAGGATTGCTCAGATCCTCTGCTGTCTCTTCCCTGTCCACTGGAATGCCACACCCATTCCTCCCCTCTGCAAGCCCGAACTTCTGATCTTTCAGGAGAAGTCAACACAGAGCCAAAGGGAGAGCATCTGACCTTGCATCAGTTTTCTTGCACAATCCTATCACTCTTTAGATATTGTCTGGGCCTCACAAGAAGGATTGCCTTCTTACTCTATTTTCTACTGCTGCAATCATTTCAGAAAACTGAAATGCAGAGAACAAACCCCACTCAGCTGGTTCAGAATGGCTGTCATCTCAGGTTTCATTTCTTCACCGGTGTTCCAGGACTATGTTGGTCCTTCCCTCATTGCATTTACTTCTGCATTGTACTTTGGGACAAAATACTTCTTATTCACATCCACTTGCTAGTGCATAGAAACTGTAAATTTAGCAACAAGGCAAAACTATTGCTGACAAGTCACCACTGTCATTCCTAGGCTGGGACAGCTGTGTTTCCTTGATGCTCTGCTCTTGTCCCATAGCAATGATGACCCTTCATGGAAGGGAGGAAAGAAGAGCAGTGGGGACGTCTCCCTGTTCCAGCCTATTTGTGTGATATGCTAAGATAGCGATGGAGAAAATACAGTATAGGGCAGCCATTTTCTGGTGGATCTCTTAGCATAAGGCAGTTGCCACCATTCTTGTACAAAATGCAGAACTAGGTGGATCTTGCTCAGGTCCAGCAAGGCCCTTCTTATGTTCTTAAACGAATGCATGGTGAAGATCACTGAACATGTTATTCCTTTATCATTTTTGTTTTATCTTCAGCACCAATAAGAACTACCAAAACTTTAACAAGCAAATCATATTAAAATAATAATCAAAATCAGCATGCTGGATAGTGCCTTGGAGCAGAACAAGCAGTTCGAATGCTTTACCATTTCTCTGCATACGTCTTTGTAAATTTGTATACATTGCTGGACAACAGGGATTCTAGCAAAACTGTATATAAATAGATTTGTCTCCTTTAATGGTATGTATTCATGGTTAGTACGTTGGCACCTGGAATAAGGATAAATGTAAATACATTTGGGTAAAATATACATTGATCTTTTTAATCTCCTAGTTCATTGATATATTGTTTATAAAGTGTGCATTATCTGAGTGGTGTTTTCATAAGTCTTGAACTGAACTTTTATTTGTAGGTGTATTATAATTTTCATGTTCTTAACTGCCTTGGGCTTCCTTTAGAAGGGAAACTCAGGGTGGAAATAGAATGTGTGAGTGAAAAAGAAAGGTGGTTCCTATGTTCTGCTTTGGAAACTGGCATAACTTTATGCTTCTTTCATATGAGGAAGTGGTTTGCCCAGATTCAATTGGAGAGGTTTCCCTGGCTATTAAGCCTAAGTTGCAAAGGAAGGGCTGCTTAGAGGTTCAGTGAGACTTTGGATAAGGGAGCAAGCCATTACTTCTTTGTGACAGAGTTCTGAGGTGCATCCTAACACATATGTAGCCACCAGTAGAGGAGGAATGCGGAACTTATAGTCCAGTATCCTCTGAAGGACCACATCTCCCAGCAGGACCATGATGGCATGGCCACTGGTTGTGGATGATGGGGGTTACAGGCCACCTTTAGTCTGGAGGACTATAGGTTCCCTATCCCAGCAGTACAGGCAAATCCAATATGCAATCCTATGCATGTTTACTCAGAAGTAAATTTCATTGTGTATATGAAATCTACTGCCTCGTAAATGAATTTACAATTTCAGCCTGGAAATGTTAACTCCTCCTGCACATCACTCTAAGAGTTTTTCTACATGAGCCTTTTAATCCACTGTATCTACTTTCCATGCTGTTGCTGTATTGAGTTCTGAGCATTACACAATAGGTTTTTCCCTTCCTGCTTTCCATTCTATAACCTCTAGGTGGCACTGAGGTATAGTGAAGTAGCACAATTACGCTGGTGGAAATAATGCTTTCTTTCACTTTAAAAAATAATGCTTCATTTTCCTTGCTCTAAAACACACAGTGAAAGAAGTGTAACTGGAGGATCATGATGCCATTTCAAGAATCTGTAAACAACTGTGAATATGGAATGACCAGTGCACAATAAAAGAAGGTTCTAAGATTGAAGCTAAATGCAGATTTGTGGGTTCAAAGTCAAGTTAGTTTTTTTTTCTCTTGCCTCTGACAATTTGTTTTGCTTAATATCCATCCTGATTAAGAGTTTTTTAGGACATTTTTGAGCATAGTTTGTTAAATTATGGTTCGTCTTAATGTAGACATTTCCCAAATGTGGATGCAAACATTCCCAAGCCCTAGTCAATCCTTTCTCCATTCCTTTTCCAGATTCTTCCAGGTCATGTTTTCCTTCCTTCATAGAATGATAGAGTTATTGAATTGGAAGGAGCCTTGGAAGAAGTTATCTGAATCAATATCCTACTCCAAGGACCCTCTACAGATGATTCAGTCTACAATCCCCATAATTCACAATAATTGACCATGCTTTCTCAGGTCGATAGAGGTTGTTATCCAGGCTGGAGAAAGCTGAATTACAGCACTCTTGACAGCTAGTCAACCAACCTCTGCTTCAATGGCTCCTTCAAAGAAGAATCCACCACTTCCACAGGCCTACTTTCAACCTAAATGTTGCATTGTATTATTAGAATGGGATCATTCAGCTATTTAAGCAGATAAATGTTGGATGAGATGACCTTTGAAGCAGATCAGAAGCAACATTAGTCAGTGACTGAAATAACCTCTGGAAGTTCTTTCATTCATGCTTCCTGCTTTTGAAGTGGTTAGTCATGTTCTTAGCTGTTCTGGTACACGATGCACATTTTAAATAGTGCTTCAAAATTCACACAAATTATTATGTGGGATTTGAGCCAAAGTACTTTCTAGATAGTCTTGTTTGTGCATATCTTCTATTAATTTCCTGTTTTACTGCACTGAATATTGGTTTTGCAGGTATATCAACATTTGTGGCAATCATCAACACCCAAATTTGATGCAGTCAGAAGCAGATTAGACAAACATTGCCCAATACAAATGTTTTTAGTGAATACCATCCTCAGTGGCTTAGAGATGGTACTTGAACAAGGGAGACACTAGTCCAAATCCTTGCTTGCCTCAGTCATAAATGTTATGCATAATATCTTACAGTGCAATCCTATATGTGCCTACTCAAAATTAAGCCACAATGAAATTGAATGGGGCTTACTCACCAGTAACTGCTATCTTAGGACACAATTCTATCCATGTCATCTATCATCTAGTCACAGTCATACAACTTCCACCATACTCCAACCTACCTGGCCATTTTTTTGTCTGTCTAAACATGGATATCATTGAAACCTTAAGCATCCTGTGAGCTTCTGCAGTGATGCTTCTTCTAGGTATGTTGGAGCATTGTAGCTTGTAGACCTTTTAAAGAGATGAAGATACAAATATTTTAAATTAATTGTGAGAACCCCAAGCTCTGCTACAGCTCTGCTTTACCATTTCTCCATGGATCATTCTTGGGCGGCAGGACCCTTACGGGGCTCTCTCATGTGGTCTATGGTTTCTGTGACTACCAAAGCAGCACAGGAAGATGGTGCAGTTGTCACAGTGCTGGAGTAATATGAATACTGGACTTTGGTTTCTACCTAGAGCAACAATTTGGGGATAATACTATTGTCCTGCTTTACAGACCTTTGTGAGCAGTTTTGAGACAGGAAAAAATATAACTTGATTTGTACATGCTAAAATTCAGAAGGCTGAGGCATGGACTCTGAGGGGCTTCCTTGAAGCGTATTGTGTGCAATCACAATGTGTAAAATTTTAAAGACATAAAGAAGTACTATCAGGAAGCATGCAATTTATAGACAGAAATGACCTTGAAGCTCAAACTCTTTGCCATGGCATCTTATACATTCATTCGTTATAAAAATGATAACATTTTCCTATCTCGAGAATGCCAAGCATGGTTTGGATTTACATTACACCCGAAGTAATGTATTTCATGCTTTAAACTGGAAGATCTGTCATTGCTAAATGGAACTTAGTGCACAGTATCTGGCTGTTCATAGTTTCCTTCTTTGAATGCTTTACAATAAATCTCCGCTCTCTGGGTGAAGATGTCAGACCTATGACCCAATGGGAGAATGAGGCTCTCTGCTTATCACACTGTTTCATCTCAATAAACTGAGTGTCCAGCAGTACTCTTTGCTTGTTTTGCCTGAAATCCTGAAAGAGAAGAAACTGAGCAACGATAAGTTACATTAAGCATGTTATGCTCATTCATCCCTAATCTTGACTCACAAATTTATACATCAGAGAATGTATAGAACAAGTTGTTTGCATAATGACTTGTCACCACAGAGTAATGTTGTTGTTTCTGTTGTAAAGAAGGGGCTGTTTCAGGAGCCTGTTTGGAGCAAACAACTCCCATTGGCCTCTGGAGGGCGACAAGAGGCCCAGCCCTGGCTTAGGAGATAGTGGAGAATTCAGTGGTTCTAGCGTAATGTTAGTGGTTCCATTAGGACTAAGGATGCACTCCTGCAGTTGCATGTAAGCCTCCAAACTGGGGGGCTTAAGGGCATCCAATGCACAGAGTGAGCTGTGGCAGTAGGAAGGCAGTAGCCTTGGTATCCTCCCCTCTCCACCCGCTGGCAAGCTCCTTCCCCACCTCTCCGGGGCCTAGTGGCATCCTCAGAGAGGCAGCCTTAGGGGTGCTTTCTGCACTGGCTGTGAACAGAGGGATGCTCAGCCTTTGCAGCCTTAGCCCCAAAGAATCCCGTGGCCACCCAGGCAACATCATGATTACACCCTTAACCATCATGTGCATGGCATTGCTCAGGAAATACAGGAATCCTCCTTGTATGGAGTCAGGCCATGGGCCATCTAGCCCACAGTTCTTGCCATCACCTGGCAGCAGCTCTCTGGGATTCTAGTCTGGGCTCCTTTCTGGTCGAGTCTGGAGAAACCAGAGAACTTTCAGCAGGTGAAAAATTCCAATGAACAATGCCCCCTTCCACGCTCAAATTACCAGTGGGAGGCAAGGGGAGAGTAGCCCCACCTTCTGCCTTTGCCATGACCATGGCACCAACAGGAGGGTTTCAACACTGGAAAGTGCCATGCTGGGAAAGAGAAGGGTTGTCCCTTCCCTCTCCACTTGCCTCTGATTTGAGTCTCCCTTTTTTGCACCCTAAAAACCCTTTGAGTCTGTTTTGCACCCTTAAAAAAGCTCATTGATGGAGGTATGTGCAACCTCTTTTGCATGATGTACAGTTTGAACTATTTTAGAAGGCTACAACTGTGATTTGGTGAAAGTGTGTGTGTGTAAAGGGCTGGAGTATGTGACATGATGAACGAGTTCTCTCCCTTCCCATCTGAGCACTAGTCCTGTCTCTGAATTATGTCTGCAGGGTGGAATCCCTCACTGCCATGGCAAATGCTGAGACCCTGTAACATGTGAGCACGTGGGGCATTTGCAGGTGGAAATGAAGAATTGCCCTTTTTGCAGTCACTGATTCTCCGAAGCAAATAGCCTCCTTATTTTTCTCTCAGCCAATTTTGGAGCAGTAATTCTCCAAAAGTACAAACTCTTACCTTCGTGTTATGAAGTAGACCTGGACTGGGAGGTCTGTGTTTGTTCTGTAGCATTTAGATACACCCTTATTTTTAATCATGGTCAACATATATTATGCTGCCTAAAGCAAACAAGATGGCATACACTCTTTATGCAAAGCAGACTGGACTAGTAGTTTAATCTTTCTTCAGCATTGACGATTGGACAGTGTCCTCCACTGCTTCTGAAGGCACAAAGGGAATACCGGGTGGAATATATAGTGCATACTTTTCTCCTTCAGCACCTTGCTGCCACCTGCGACCTCCTGCCGTCTGAGACGCCTGCCTCTGTCTGCCCATTGGTAGGGCTGGCCCTGGTTTATTCTGCAAAGGCTAGTGATAAAAGAGGCGCTCCGTTCATGAAGGTATTTTTAATAGCTAATCTGGATTATTCCATGAAGGCATTTATGAGTTCATCTTGATTAATCCTCATAATCTGAGCTAAATTGAGGAGAGTGTGCACACAGCTATTTCTTCTCTGTTGAACTAGCTCTCCCACTTAATCCTTCAAACCTATTTGGGGTTAAATCCCAGCTCTGAACTGTGCTAATGAAACAGCTATTGGCAATGTTAAAATATCACAGAATATTAATACCATGTGATTGCCTGGAAGAAATCACATTTTTAAATTACTGCTGCTGCTGTTTTGTGGCAGAACCATGATTTGCAAGACACACAATTTAAATTATAAACCATCAGGACCCAAGTATCTATTCTATTAAAGCTTCTACTTATCACAGCCCAGATCAGTTACCATGCAGCTTTTCAGCTCTGTGGAAATAGATGTTTGGTGTTTGGACCTGGCAGTCACATGTCCACTCAGAATTAAGCCGCATTGATTTCCTAGGTACCTGTATATAGTATGGCAGCCAATATTTAGCAAAGGTTTCTGGCCAACACTGAATGTATGATTTTAAAAAACCCTCTCATACATGACATTCAGGATACATTATATGTATGCATTGGCTTTCGGAGAAGCAACATCTTTCTAACCTAGCCTTTAAGATATGTATCTGTTTTAGGCACAATCCTATGCATGATTAGGCAGAAGTATGTCTTACAGCTCTCAGCATGCTTTAGCCAAAGTTTTAAGACTTTTATCCATCTAAACTTTCATAGGATTGTGGCTTTAATCTTCCATTGTTTCACTGTTATTATTTATATCTCTATACCACCCAGAGCCAAAGCTCTTGTTATTATTTTTATTATTTAAAGATATTATTGTTTTAAATTGCTGTAAACTGCTTTGATGGTGTTTCAGGAAATAAGGCAGTGCATAGATTGTGATGATGATCTTGTTGTACAGATCTGGGTTAAAATATTTCTGTTTGCCACTCAAGAGGTGGGAAGGGAGGAAAGCAGGCAAACAAATATGCAAAGCTGGTAGAAAATCACTCATCAGTTACCTTGACAATATGCTCATTGCAAATGATAAATGGCTGAATTTACTTCCTCTAATTTTGTACTTCATGAAATTCACAGATGGTACATGATCTGTACTAGCTTTCTGGGCTATCATAGCTGAGGCCAGATCAGATCTTTATGCTGTCATCTGTCAAGGAAATGCAACACACTCTGAAGCATTATCTTGAAATTAACATGTTGAAAAGTGGAAACCTAACTGGGTGACAACACCTCTGAAATATTATAACCCAATTATTAAATTCAAACAGTCATAATATAAATCATACATAACATCTCCAGCTTTTCAGCAGCTTCAGAAGTCTCCTGATGTTGCTGCCTGCCTGAGCTGTAGCCCAGGGTTGTCAAGTCTTTGGTAGACCATAATACATTTGGACACAGGATACAGGCCTGGAATCGAAATCACTCACCATTAAATAACCTTATAAATACCAAGGATCTGTGAACAGAAAAGAAACTATCAGATGCCCCAGGCTTCCCTACAGAGGCTGTGTTAGAAGGCTGGAGCCCCTAAACTTTATTGGACCATTTGCCCCATTGCCTTGCTATCCATGGGAAATACAAAGGCCTGAAGCTGCTGAAATATAGGACTCATGATAATTTCGGTTGTATCTGTACTAGCTTTTTCCCCACATGTGCTTTACCTCCTGCCTCCCCCTGTAGTCTTTCTGCCTGAGTTTTTTTTCTCAAATTAAATGGCCTCCTGTATTCTGTCTGTACCTCCCTTTCTACAAATAGGAGTGTTCTTAGTATACAAACTCTTCTAAAGTCATACACAAAGAGACTTTAGAGTATATGTTAACTAGCATATCCAATTTACTGTGGGCTGTGAGTCTGAAACTTGGATCTTTTCAGTAAATAGGAATAAATTTCAGATTAGGGTTTGGGGCAGGGTGTGGGGAGTTGTATGTTTGAACATTCTTGTTAGATATTATGGAAAGCTTAAAGAACATACTGGTTAGGAACGAAGACTAAAACTTTATTGTTTTTCTGCAACAGGTATGGGGAACATGTGGCCTTCCAGATGTTGTTGGAATGCAACTCCTATCATGCCCCACCATTAGCTGTGCTAGTTATGCAGTCCAAGAAATCTGAAGTAGTCTATCTTTGTTGTACAGGAGCAAAACAGGAAGGAACACTGCTTGACTTCATCCCGCTATAACTAAGTCCAGTGCTACCTAGTGACTAAACTAAGTAATGACGTGATCCATGCATTGGTCCTTAGTTATTTAAAGAAGCAGTCATTCATCTCTAAGCCCAAAAGCTTCTGAATAGCTCAACCATAGTGAGTGATGATCCAGGTTTATCATCACTGTTAGTCCTACAGGATTTATTTGGCAGAATCTTGGATGACTTTGGGTTTGCAAGTACTACGCCTGCATTTTGTGACTGTACTTTTCAGGAATAGAAAGAAGAGGTCAATTTCTGTCAAATATTCCATATTCAGTCCGAGTTTATGATTTGGACATTTCATTTTTTTAATTTGCTTTTCTGATACCATGACACAACAACCCACTAGCCATGATGGGTCAATTTGTCATCTAAGTTCAAACTACTTCCTGCAGGGTGGTTTATTTTTGGCAACAAGCCACCCTGACAACGCATGGATTGTTCTAGGGATTGCTTGAAGCACAAGCCATGAAAAGGCTGCTTGGAAGGGGAAGCCAATATCTCCAAGTTCTAAAGTAGCTGGACACTCAGAGAGGTGCTGGATGTGGAGGGCACTGAGAACTGTTAGCTCAGCAATCAAAACTGAGAGAATTGCTTTGGTAAGGGGATGATATTGTTCTCTTTTAGTGCACTTACCTTCTCTACTCCCCCACCCTTTTCCAGTGCTTTCAATGGACTAGACTCTATTTCAAGTAATAGAGATTTGGGCAATTGATCCTTGGCAATTGTGCAAAAAAAATGCCTATATTTAGCCTTGTCTTGTTAGCTTCCATGTATACTTCCCAGTTTCCTTTGGCAGCTGAACACACAAGAAAATTGACTAGACCAGACTACCCAAATTGGAGAGCCATAAGAGCACTTGTGCATACTTGTGAATGCTTTCACAACCACTACCACCACTGTGCTAATTGTGTGCTTTTTCTGGGCTTAAAAAATCCTGTAAAATAGCCCCAACTGCACATTTTTAGGTTGAGTATTTTTAAAGGTAGCTAGCAGAAAGGGAAAGTGATTGGAATGGGAGGGTTGAGACCAGATGGATTCTGCTGCAAAGGGCACTGGGTTCTTTGCTGGATGATCAGGGGAAAGGAGGGAAAGAACAGTCAAGATGAATCTGATCATCTCTCAGATGCAGCATGGGTTGTTTTGTGAGCAGACCAAACTGTGAGGTTCATGTTCAAGATGGCTCAGCATTTACCATGGCACACTGGCAACTTTCCCCATTTTGGTTCTAAATGGGGCAGTTCTCACACTGAATTGTGCTAGTTATACAAATGCTCACAAGATTCTTTTAAAGTTGGTAATCTAAAGCAGCATCTTTTCCCCAAGACTATGTATGAATGACATTCTTCTTCAGATCTGATACTTTTTTTATTTGACTACCCATCAACTAGAATAGATTGTGGTTCTGACTTATACCTTAAGAGCAATATTAAAATATGTTAATGGACCATTCTGCCCAAGATTTTCTGTGCATCTGTAGTGCTTTTTCTGCCTTAGCATTCACTTGAGGTTAGCAAGAGGTCATATAATGAAAATGGTAAGATGTTTGGAATGACTGGAATTGTGCTGGATCAGTTGGGTTCATTTATCAGTCACAGGTTTATCTGGAATACCAAAGTAAACAAATGCATTCATCGCTTTGCAACAGCGTGGCAATGGGAAATGTCAGTATCTCAACAGAATAGTACTTTATGACAAATAATGTTGACATCCCCATTCTCATGGATCAGCTGCCAGCTTTTTCTAGATTTACTGGGAAAGGTTTCAGTGATTAAAGATTCTTTCTGTTCTGTTGAACTATTTATTCTGTAGTAATCACAGTTACTAAAAACAAATAGATTTTGTTCTTTAATAATTCCCCAGGCCAATACTATAATGTCTGCTTGGCTCATTTGTGGCATTTGGCTAGAAATTGGTGGCCTCGGTGGAGAAGGTCTAGGACCAATTTCCTCACAAACTCTGGCAGAACAATATGGTTCCATCTAGTTACCAGGCCTTACAATTCATTCAGTTTTCCATGGCTGAAAACATACTTTCTTGTTATCTCTGAAGTGTTACTAAGGTATTTGGCCTACGGATAGCTGGTATTTTTGAAGTGCTGGATCTTCGTGAGTAAGCTGCTTTGAGTTTCAAGCCAGCTTCCAAATGCTGGTAGAGCAACGTGCATGGCACCCGTGTCTTTTACTTGTATTGTGGGGCTTCATGAGAAGGTGTCTCTCAGGACAGCGGTTTTCCTTGGGACGTACTTTCCTATGTGGATAAATTTCATCATTCTTACTAGAAGATGTTGGCACTTGGTGCAAAACCTTTCCTATGATCAAGGTAACCAACTGTTTATGCTGTGAAGGAGTCTGATAGATGGTAGACAACAGAGGGACCTGTGAAAGCCACTTTTATCATACTGTATATTGGCATGTGTCCAAACCTTCATCTGTTGCATATGCTGGTACCTTTTACAGGAAGCAAGGCCCTCTTTTTTGGTAAGATATTTGTAGCAAAATGCAACTAGAATCATTTCTGAATATTGTTGCTGTTGATTATTATTTCATTCAGTTCATAGCTAACCATTGCGGACTTGTTGGCATCACAACGGGCACTGGAAATAATAGCCTTTATCTTCACAAAGGCAGTGTCCTCAGGCTAGGATGTGGTGGATTTCAGTAATAGGTTGTATCTCTGTCGAGGTACCCAGCAACTATTAATTTGAATAGTTCATTATTCCCAGAAGTCATATTAGTTCTGTGGTATTATCTGGTATCGTCAGATCACTGATAGTATTTACCCCATATTATGTGGTAACTTGTCCCAAGAACTCTATTTATCCTTGTTTAGAATGAACCCAGATGCATCCATCTGATTCAGAATAATGGCCAGCATTTTGCCATGGTCACTTATGATGTGGCATAACCTCGCAGAGTTCTGACTGTTACGCAGTATAGAAGTACAATAAATAAAAACGTGCAAAAGGGCATGATAATTGTTACCAGTTTGGTGCTCTGGTCTGAAGCATCCAATTTGGGAAATACTTTGCTTCAGGTACATTTGGGTTAGTATTGGAGATAACCACTTTTTTCACTTTTATTGTGGTTTCATTAAGCTTTTAACAATTCACATGGAGGTGTACTTGCCCCTTTTTCTTGAAGGCTGGAAACACTGGTCATTTCCATAATTTGGCCCTGTTCCTCCATTTTTTTTATAACCATCCCAACTTTGTGGAATAAGGCAACAGGAATTCTGTAGAAAGTTTCCATAATGCATGGCTCAGCATTAGGTCTCATAACTATGTCTACATGATCTATTTTAATAAGCAAGTGTCTCCAGATACGCCTTCTTTCACCCACTGTTTCAGCAGTAGCTTTCTGGCACCTGCTCCATGACTGAGGAGATTATCCAGATGGTGAACACAAACTCTTCGTACCTTGTTTGTCTAGTACGACATCTAAGACAGCACTGGACTATTTAACATGGCTTCTATTTTTTTCTGGAACTCCTTTGAAATAATTGTGTCATTTTCTTCTGAACCTATTTAGAAATTAACAGTCACCCCACAAGTATTTTCTAAGGTGACTCTGCATATTTATGAAATGTGGAACCTAAAATCAGCAATCCACCACTATTGCCACTTCTTGTACACTCCGGTTACGATACAACAGAATAGCACAGTCTCCTACTTCTGAATACTTTCTGCACCACACTTCGGCAATCCTACAAATGTCAACTCTGCTGTATTCTGTGCATACAGCTTGAAAACAGGAGAAAGCTGGGCAGAGGAGACACTGGCTGTACTGCTTTTTATAATCTTTCCTTTTGCTGCTTCTGCAGAGAAAGGAACACAACTTGTGCCCTTTTCAAAATGGCTGCTGCAACTGCTTTGGGGGTTTTGTGGAGTCAACGGTACCTCCCCAAACTCCCCATTGTCCTTGTTCCCCATTCTAGTTTTGATCAACTCAGTTTGCCTTGCCATTTCTATGGTTTTGTGACTTGAATAGAATTAGAGTTGGAGGGGACCAACCCCCTGCCCCACTTCCCCATGTGATCACCAATCTGACTGCAGTCTCTCCAGCTTAGCAAAGGTGACTCAACATGCTAGCTCAAGTCCTTAATGAACTTTTTACTTTCAGGAAGGTATTTGCCTAGAATTTAAGTGCTGAACTCACAGTTTTCAGCCTTAGGAGATGATTTGAACATCTTTCTAGGCTTCTGGGCTCTTTGATAGTAGAAGGCCCTTGGGTATGCCACTCCATGTATTGGAAGGAAACATTAACTCAGCATCTTTCTCCATCAAGAAACTTGATGTGGATACCTAGATAAAATTTCCAGGAATTTATTAAATTGTCATTATTTCATGGTGAAGCACTTTATGTACATAGAAGATGTGTACAGTCTCATGCCTCAGAATGTTGCTGACTTTGCCTGAGCTGCTGGTTCCTAGATAAATTTCTTGCTTTGGCTATGACATCTGCCTCTGTAGAGATGGTCAGTGCTTTCTGAGCCTCAGCTCATTCCTGTGCTTCTTGGGGCAGAGAAGTCCACAGCAGCCTCCCCGTGCCTGCCCTGTTCGGCACAGTACTTCTTTTCATCTGTCTCAGAGGTTGACTGGTCTTCAGGGGTTGGGTTGAGATCACTAAAGGCAGTGACTAACAAAGCACCCATTCTGGGCCTATCCCTGCCAATGTGTCTTGCTCAGCTTCTTCTGGAACCTCTCCCTTTTCTTTCATTGCCTTTTCTCCCAGAAACCTTGATGGAGTTAACCTCCTGAGTTTCTTCTTCCTTTTCTTGTTCAAGTCTTCAATACTTCTTCCCTGTCTCTAAGCTTTGGAGCCTCTGCTCATTCTGCTTCATCTGATTTCTAAATTTCAGACATAATCTGCCTCCAGCCTCTGTCCCTCTTTCAGCATCTAGTTCCCTGTTATTGTCTGCTTTCCCTCCCTATTTTGTTCTTCACCTGATATTTTCTGCACTATTTTTCCCCTTAGTGCTCTCTTCCTTGAGCATCAGAACAGCCTGCTCATTTTCCTGATTAGCCACAGCTGTCCCATTTTGCCAGATTATGGGCTCACCTCTGTGAAGTCATCACTGGGTGTCTTGGTTTGTGACAGCCCATAGCAAGCTACCACAGAACAAGGACTGTGGTTGGTCCAGAGCAGGCCTTTCCATGGCCAGCACACATTCCTCTTAGTGATGAAATGGGCATCACCCTTGGCCTGAACACTTTCAGAGTTATTGTTATGGCCCTCTTCAGCTTTAAATCCATTTAAACCCATAGCAGTTTAAATTCCATACCTTCGTAAAAGATTTCTAAACATTGATGGCTGCTTTCCTCATAACATGAAGGTTTGGCCTTGCACGTGAGATTCTTCTCTCATTGTGGAGCTTTGTGGCTAGCCAAAAACAAGCAATCCTCCCAAAGTTACAGGATTTTCAAAGCCGAAGTCTTATGGTACAAGGAACCATGCCACTAATTTTGTTTCTTTGTATTCAAAACTTGTGAGTTTAAAGCTTGACTAATGACACCATGTCATGGAAGACTCACACCAGTGAGAAAGCTAGACATGAGCTTTTTTTGTCTGTCCAATAGGAACATAACTCCTGGCTCCACCTAAATATAGCCAAGTCAAATGCTACCTAAAGAGACTAAACTATATAATGATATGGTTTAGATGGCTGTGGGTGGCAGTCTGAGATGAGTCAAGAACCATAGGACAAGAAAGTAGTAGGGACCAAAGAAGAACCAGGCATGTGCCAGAACCTAGAAAGATCTTGTCACCAGTGCAAGTTTCAAGTGGAAGAGGAAGTCTTTTTCTAGCCCTTCCTGTTAGGAGGCAGCTTGGGTGAGAGGAGTCAGTCTAAAAATCTTGTTGCCTGAACTTCAGTAGCTCACCATAAAGGACGGCTGCATGTAGATCCAGGCAATAGCTACCCATCTCATATAGTTGTAAAGTAAAAGAACTGAAAAAGAAGTAATTGGGTTTTGTTGTTTTGTTAGTTACACAGTATAATTTTCTAAGAATGTGGAACATCAGTTTAGTGGTAAACTAAATCACACACAGCACAGTGAAAGAAAAAACAAGGGGGAACATTGCCCAGAACGACAGCTAGAGAGATTTTTGATAAAAGCTCAAGTGAAATTAGATCACTTAGTGGTTATGTTGAAGACCAAGATATTCCAATGGAGACACAGGCTTGCCCTCAACACAACACAGTGGCGGGAGTGGTTTAATAAAATATGAAAACATACATTAGGGATTATGTCATAGAGGGAGGAAAGGAACATTAATCTAATCCAGCACTAGGGTTTCTGTTTGCTTTATATTTCAGTGCCCAAGACAGAACACTTCTATTTTCTAACTCAGGAATAAAGTACAGAGGGCTCTGCTTGATACGCCAATTGCTTCCTGTGCAATTTTCCCATTGTTTCTACCAGTTTACATGAAACTGATTTTAATGTAGGAGCTAAACACCTTTTTAGAGTTCTGTGACACATGGACAAGGCCTGGTTTAAGGGAGTTTCCCAGAGAAGCTCAATCAACATGGGAAGCAGTGCCGCTTTTTCTTATCTTCTATTTGCCTTAGCAGCTTCCTTTGAAGAGCTCCTCTCCTCATAATGCCTTGTACATATACATATATGCCATGAGGGATTTGAACATACTAGGAATGGAAGCCAGCTGTGCTCAATCTCCTGCCACAGGTCACACAGCCCTTCTCCAATCAGTGTCTATTGATACCCTTTATTTCCTATTTTCAGTTTTGCTGAATGCTTCCTTTTTATGGAACAGCTGGACTTCACACATTTTACATTTGTGAGTGCATAGGAGGTTGGGAAAAACATGTTTTCCTATTCTGTAGAAATTTCACGCATCCCATGCTCACCTATTGGGATGTTGCAGTTGGCTCATATGCTTCAGAAAAAAAGACACTGCATTTAGCTACAATACTGTATGTGCTTCAAAAAACAACACCAACAGAGGAGCAGAGGCATGAGCTTGACCATGACTCCATTTAAGTCAGGGTTGTCAACACTGACTGGCAGCAACTCTCCAGGGTTCCAGCCAGAAGTGTTTCCTTGGCCTTTCTGTAGATGCTCTACCACTGAGCTACGGGCTGCTCCCTTGAACCATAACATCTCTCTCTCTCTCTCTCTCTCTCTCTCTCTCTCTCTCTCTCTCTCTCTCTCTCTCTCACACACACACACACACACACACACACACACAGTGTCAAGCAGATCTGAGGGTAGGTCTACACAATTCGTCCTGCAAGTACCGTCTACATACGGCATCCTCTCAAGGGGTCAGCAAACCTGTGACTAGAGGAGCCACAGTACATAGTCGGTGGACTGATTTTGGCCAGCTGGATCCCTGCCTTAGAGCCACTTCATTCTTACTGATCCTAATGCTGTGTGGGGAAGGTAATTACATGCACCAACTGTGTGAAAATGCTTTCCTCTAATTGCATGTGCACTGTTATCTCCCGCCACCGTATGGGACATCCATTCTCCTGACTTTCTTAGGCCATGGCAGCTGTACAACCAGGTGCAAAACTGAGCTTGCTAGCACTGAAAGTGGTAAAGGTTTCCTAGGAAACAGGATTGTATTAGCTGTCAATGCTTTTTTAAGCATAATAGCACAAGTCCCTAATTCCACTTGTGGCTCTCAAGCCTGCACAGTGCAGTTTCACTGACCGCTTGAGGAAATCAAGCTGCTGTGACCTATGTGTGGTTCACCTCTGCTGTTGAACAATGAGGATGAAAATTAACAGTGCAAGCTTTGAGCACAAAGGAGCTTACAAGGGAAATAAGTATACGAGCCTATTGATTGTAGGCTCGTACGATTGTAGCCTATTACTACAGTCCTACTAACACTTACCTGGGAGAAAGTCCTACTGAACACAGTTCTGAGTGAACATGTCTGGGACTGTAATATAAGGGAAACAAATATCTGTATCCTTTAAAATCTGCTCCAGAGAGTTGGGAAGGCAGAGATCCATTGACACAGGTGGAGATCTGTTCACACAGTGTTGGCTTTTGTGGGCTGTTCTTTTTTCTGTTCCTTTTTCTGTCTTCATGTACTGTCTGGAAATGCCTGTAATGGCCTGAGACAAGTTGCAAAGAGATGATATATGCATAGCTTTTCATTGGCTTAGCCTTGTGTGTGAACTGTCAAAAAGCATTTTGTTTCAGTTTGGTCAGACAAAAGTCTTGTCTTTGGTGATCAGTATGTGACCACTGGTTCAGATGTGTGGCCTCTGATGACAGAGTCAGTGACTGATGAACATTCATAGTAGACCTAACCTATACCTGATAGGCTGTATACCTTTATGCAGGAATAAACTTAATGGAACATAGTTCTGAGTAGGCATTTATACTATATATATATGCATCAGATTAACAGTGCTATCCTATACATAGTATAGAATTGTGCTGTTAGGTACATAAGTATGTACATGCACAGACTCATTTAATTCAGGTTTTTTTCAGTGTTGATCACATTCTGTAACAGAAATGACATCAACCCAGAACAGGAACTCTAAATGCGGTGATACAATGAGGAAGGGGCATTTTGTCAGGAATAAAATGGTACATGTGAAACAGCATGATGTGTGAAAACCTAGACATGTACAGAATAAAGGGGAGTAGGATTCTTGCCTCTTAAAAAAAGGAGACAGATCCTTGAGGAGGACCAGTGAAGTGTGAAGGAGGGTGCAAATTCTTCTAAACAACAACTGTCGTTCTGCAACCAGCCAAGAAGAGGAATTAAATAGTTAGCAAAGCAGTGAGCTAGAGAAAGAGAAGATTGTATAATTCAGGAAGAAATGATGGCAGTATATATCCTTGTGTATATCTTCCAAGCCCAATATAAACAAATGTAATGTAGGTAGCCAGTATTTGGAAGCAGATATAGCTGCATATCTCTCTCTTTCAAATTGCATTTTATTTTAAATGTTCAAAATTTTGTAACATATGCTGTGTTGTGAACCACCCAAGGAACTTAAGTCATTGGACAGTATAGAAAAGTAATAAACAAGTTTAGAAATGTACAAAAGGAGTTGGATGCAGATGGAGCTGCAGCTCTCTTCTAAAGTTTAAGAAGGGGATTAGTTGCTGGGTTTGTTTGGGGTGCACATCAGTTTCTCAATACCATTTTTATGGCACAGATTTCAAAGGACATTAAGAGATGCTCCCAGTAAACGTGTTTACTGTGTTGTCCATTAGCTGTTGGCAGTGTTCAATGGAAATATCCGAAGTGTGTTTGGAAAGCACCAGGTTACCATTAATAGGAGCTCTGCCACTCAAGGGAGCCAATTCCTTAGCCAGCAACATGTGCTGCATGTCAGAACTTGCAGCCATTCACAGGGCATTAAGGCTGCAATGTTATTGCCTTACCTAGGAGTAAGCCCCACTGAACACAATGGGATTTGCTTCTGAGTAGACATGTGTTAGGCTGCACAGTACAGGTTTGTTTGCACCAAGCTGGGGACTGAGTATTCCCACTCAGAGCGTGCTACTGGAAACATGTGAAATGTCTGCTCCTTTGCTTATTTGATTGCTGTTCACTGTAACAGTATATAACAATCTCTCAGTTCAAAGTCTGTTTAGTTCTTTCAGGAGAGCTTGATTTGGAATGTTAAGATTGCTCTGGGTGTGTTCTCCTTCTCTCTCTCTCTCTCTCTCTCTCTCTCTCTCTCTCTCTCTCTCTCTCACACACACACACACACACACACACACACACACACACACACAGTCCCTTTCTCTGTAAAAACTACTCCAGGATAACTCTTTATTTCCTGTAATTGAGTGAATCTGTGGCAGTCAGATTTCATTCTAGGGACCAGGTCTGGATAGTTCCCAGAGTTGGTAAAGTCCTTCCGCCCAGATAAAAGATCCTATGCTCTGCAGGTAGAAACTCACAGATGGTATCTATCTTCACCTTTTTTGCTGTATTAAGGCAACTTTCCTTTTTCAATTTTAACAATAGTTTGTGGCTTTGAGGCTTGAACAAAGCTTTGAGCAACTCAGAGCAAACAATGCCATACCAGAATGTCGCTCAACAACAAAGTTGAGGTTTATTTAGGAAACAGCATAACTTCAGAGGTATATATACCATAAGCCAGCACTTAATGTTATGCTAAGATGACTCAGAGAGTGGTGATGGCATGAAGAAGGAACAGTGGATGCCACTGCTTCCTTGCCCTTTGCTTGTTAAGGAGGGGAAATAACAACAATGGAGGGGAAACTGAGTCATTGAGGAGAGGTGCCCACTCAGTATGTCCTCCCCAAAGGGCCTCCAAAACCTGGAGCCACCATTGCTGATGCCCTCCAAGTGGGATGGACTAAAAGGGAGGTGACTTGATGGCAGCAAATAAAACTCCTGCAGTCCTCAGGCGGCATGGTCCCTACTGGCTGAAAATTGCGGGAAGCTTCACATTACCTGGAAGGCATCAGGTTGGAGCAGCCTGGTGCAGTTTCTCCAGGTTTTCAGACTGGGGTCTTTGTCAGGGACTGAGCCGAGGACTTTTCACATGCTCTGCCACATGGGAACTTACTAAATGAAATGTAGGCAGCACAGGGATGGTACAACAGGCGTGTGTGTTGCTGTGATTGCATAATGGGAATGCCTTCCCTCTCACTTGTTGCTCTTCTGCTGACTGAAATCTAAGAGCAGGCAGCACTTTACAGAGGTAAGGCTGGAAAGCAACAGAGTGATTATTTTTTCGGAGATCATGAGTCGAACCACACCCAAAGGGCATAGAGCATAACGTAGGATGCCGCCCCAGGATCAGGGTAGGACAGGTGAGGACTTCGCCTCTTTTTGGCTTCGCACAGCGCGGCGGGGCCGCATCCCAGAAAGTCCAGGCGCGATCGTTAGTCAAACGCGGCATCGCAACAAGGGGCTCAGCCTTTTCCCCGCCGCGTCTTCGCCTCGGACGGCTGCACACGCCGGATTTCTGCCTGTCACGCCGTGGCCAAAACACGGGAGCGACGCGGGGGCGGAGCTGGGCAGCGCCAGCAACATCCCCCGCGTCGGTAACCGGGGAGCGGGCTTGGCGCGCCTGCCGGAGAGCAGGGAGACAAAAGCCGAAGCCGAGGGGGCAAGTCGAGGCGGGCCGCGGAGCGCAGCGCGGGGCAGAGGCGGGGCTGGGGCTGGGGCTGGAGGCAGGCGGAGGCGGAGCTCCTCGGGGGCTGCTGGTGTGTGTGTCGCCGCCGCCGCCGCCGGCTCAGAGGCTGCAAGGCGCAGAGTGTGCGTGGAGGCGGAGCGACGGCGAAGCAGCCTGCGAACAAACTCCGCGGCGGGAGCAGCTTCTCAGCCCACCTGGCTTGCGGGCGAGGGAGGGGCGGGCTCGCTTGCGGACCGAGGCGCCGGCAGCTGGGCCGGGCCGGGCCGGGCTGACCCCGAGCTCGGCGGGAGCGGCGCCTCAGCTGGCGCGCGGGCGTGGCGCGTGGAGAGCCCTCGGGGCGGAGAAGGCGGCTCGGCGTGCTCGCCTCCCGGCTCCGCTAAGCCGGAGGGTTGCCCGCGCCGTCCCGGGGCATCTGAGCAGACGAGCGGCGTTCGCGCGGAGCGGGAGCTTCGCTCGCCTCTCCCAAGCGGGTGAGTCTTCCAAACGCCCTCGGGCGCTTCCTTCGTGGGGTGGGGAGGAAGCACCACGCTGCCGCCTCGCCCGCGGCTTGTCTCTCGCGGATGCGCGTCTCTTGGGATGGGAGTCTGGTGGGGCCTTCCAGAAGACTCCTGGAAGGTTGTGGTGGGGACGCGAAGATGCTCAGTTCTCGCTCACTGTGGCTTAGACCCGCTGAAGAGAGCCGGTTTACTCCGAGGTCTACCTAACTCTGGCCTGACGCTCAGCCTGGCGCGCGCGCTCTCTCGCTCGCTCGCAGTCTCTCCGTGTGGTCTGATCCGGGATGATCCCTTGCTTTGAATAAGCTGCACTGGTTCCAAGGAGGAGGAAGACGGATTCTTCCCGCTGGCATTTGCAGTGCAACCCAGTGCATGCTTATTCAGAAGTAAGTCCCACTGTGTTCGGAGGAAGTGATCACCTAGCAAATGTGTTGAGGATTGCATGAGCTGGGGCATGTCTTTCGGTCCGTGCGTCCAGGATTTTGGCTCGCCCGTTGTACTAGCTCTGCTCGGATTACTTGTTTCGAAGCCCGCAGCGTTGGTGCAGCTGCAGAAGCTCCTTATGGGCGGGCGAGTAGTGTGAAATTCACCACATGGCACTTTTGTTTCATGCATTTCCCAGTTGTGTCACTGACTGGACTGCAAGGACGGGACACAGTCTAACTGGATGAGCCTTTGACAAAAATTTGTCAAGTTTTGTTCCCCATCTTCAGAATCAGAGCGGTTAAAAGAGTTACAAGAGGGAGGTTCCTCCCACACCTAATGTATAAGCTCTGATGGGAGTGAGTGATTTCTAGTGTGGGAGTGGAAGATGGTTTGATAGCCCACAATCATTCAGAGTTCAAGGATATGGCTGTGTGTATGTGGAGCCAACCACCATTACTCAGGCCACACACCCCATGCTTAAATCCATTTTTAAATTTCAGCAAGCAAAATTGAAATTCCTTGATTTAAATGGTAAGTCCTGCATGTGTACAATTGCTTCCCTTGATCTCACCAGAGAAAGGCACTCCTACCAGCATGCCTGGTTAATTTCAGAGCAACCCTTCCATCACAAAGTATCCAAGAGGATACTAAAAATAAGCATGTTTGCTGTTACAAAAATATTTCTGAACTTTCCCGGCTGGGAAGTCCTGGATGGCTGGGCTATACAAATACAGATTCACAGGGTATCTAGTTTACATTGGCTTCTAAATATTTTTCTTATTGCAGTGTTTAATCGTTCCCTTGGCCAAGTCTTCCATTTGTTTGTGGATTTACCCTTAACAAAGGATAGGAACAGATGACAGTTACTGTTTTTTGTGAAGTTTCATGAATCTCAGTTTGAGAGCAATTGCTGTCTGTACTAATTCCATGTTTGCCTTTGGTTTGGCAAATAGATTTTACACAGTTCTGTATTGTTTCAAAACCTGTTTGATCAGTGGCAACGGCGTGATAAAGGAAATCTAAGCAATGCAATTATATGGTCCACCATCCAAAGCAATGCTGCTCTCAACTCTTAACTCTTCAGATTGGTTTCTAGCCTTCCTCAGATTTTGACTGGAGTACCAAATACATTTTGCAGAAGGGACTGTTGGAGAAAATCATAGTTGCAGACTAGAAGTATGGAAAACCAAAAGCTGTAGTGCAGCTTAGAAACCAAAGTAGGGCATTCTGGTGACAAAAGAATGCTAAGAAACAAAGGGGATAATGGATTTATGTAGGACACTGATTAAAGTTGTTTCTTTACACTGAGGCAGCATTAAATGAAGATGTGGAGTCCGGCACTAATAGGCATGTAGCTAGAGCCCTTGCTGAGCTGAGGGTCCTGTAGCCCCAGGCAGTTAAGGCCTGGCTACACTGGTAATGATTAAGGAATCTGAGTATTGTGATATGGCTATTATTCCCAAATAAGATGTGGCTGCCGCATATGATCTTTCCTCATTTATATAGATGGTGTCTCCCTTTTCATGGTTGCTGTGGCTGGTTGACCTACTTATTAAAACAAGAGGCACCTGCTTCTCTTAATCCTCTTCTTGAACTTAGATGTATGCATCTTAACTACATCAGGATCTTTCAAAACAAACATATGCAGTATTCTACAAACTTGAAAAGGCATCTAAAAATAAAATTGCACAGATACTGGAAGTTTCAACTTCAAGTGAATGTATAGTGTGCACTTTTAATCAGGATACACACATGAAAAATAGAGTGTTTGAATATGTAGTCATTGTTCTAAAATATTTTTTACAGCTTACAAATGCAGGGATACACACAAATCCTAAAAGCAAAACAAGTTTTAAAGGATGTTTTGAATTTAACAACAATAAAATATTTTAATATCTTGGGATGCATGCATGTTTTCCATTGGTCTTGAAAGGGCTGGTGCATGAGAATTTGGGAGTAGAATGATTCTTTTCAGGATCTTTATGTACATTGGATTTCATTTCATACTTTCCATTGATATGTTTGAGACCAAATGTTCTGATAAGGGTATATGATGATTCTAGCAATGTGGTTTCTTGTATACAAATGCATATATAGACAATAAGCTACTGGGCTGCACAGTCAATGGCTAACAGCATTCCTTAGGTGTGCTCAAGGCAAAACATCTATTGCACTGATGCTAACCTTCATTTATAGCTACCTTCTTCTGGTTCTTGGAAAGCTTCCTACTATGTAACCGTAGAAATACATACTCGCTTTAGGAAGCTGCTTGTAAGTGGCATGTTAGCAAGAATAATTAACCACTAACTACTTCTCAGCTGCAAATGGGTTTATTTTCTAGTGTACTGATTAAAAGTGTCTTTGTTTTAATTCTTTTAAACTGATATTAAGCATAAAAGGCTAGACACAGAAATGTGACAAGTGAATGAGTTTTAAGTGTCTTCTGTTAAAAAAGGCTAAATATACATGCCGAAGCTACTTAGCCATCCTGTAGTTTTTTCTTTTGTGTTCTTAAGCCTGTGCTCCTTCTTCAACCATTTAAGTAATAATGCTTATCATTATAATAAATACTTTTAAAAATACACAGATCTTAATAACCCAGTGGACCTGGACAATCCTATCATTCTGCTTTCTAACTTACTATTTGCTGAGTGCGCTCAATATATTTAGTGATTTATAGTATTGGGAGCAAAAAGATACATTTCTGCTCCAGGGAACTCATTTATATTTTGAAGGATGGCAGTGTAAGGGAACAAATATGTATAAGGGGATGAATATGTCCAGTTACATTTGCACATACATACACTTAGTTGTAGTAGGAGGTCAAGATTAGGGAAAAGGTTCTGTGGAAGCCATTGGTTTTTAAGTGGGATTTTAGCGAAGGGAGGATGGCATCTTGTATGGGGAGAAGAGAGAATAAGGGTGCTGCAACTCTCTGGGAGAGTAAGGCTCAAGTTGGAGGAGCTTACATTACAGGGAAAGAATATATGCATGGGAGGGGAGCAAGGCCACAGAGAGCTTTCAGACTAAGCTGAAAGACAGACTGGAAAGAAGCCAGTGCTAGGATTTAAAGAGGAGAGTCGCATGCTCTGAATGATGAGAAAGGCAGAGTTGTCAACCTAGGAGAGAGGCAGTCATGTGACAACAAGGTCCTGAGGCTTTGGTATTCAGTGGGGGAAATGATTAACACATGAAGTAAGCATTCTCATTTAGGGATCTGATAGGAAGGGCTGAATTTTCCAGTGTTCTTTAGAAACAGTGACACAATACACTGGCATTTGGTTTGCAGATTTCTTAGGAACATGCCAAGTTCAGCCCATTTCTCTCCCCTGTTCTTGTCGCCATATCTTGCTGTAGCCACATGGATGGTTCTCAACACGCTCTGCTTGTGGGATGGTGCGGAAAAAGGAACAGTTGGAAGCATTCACTTTGGATGTTGTTGCCTCATGAGCCTTCTCCAACCTCCTGCCGTTGGCCATGCTGACTGGGAATGATGGGCATTTCCGTACAACACATGTGGAGGCGAGGGAATACTTGTGCTCAGGATCTGGGAGGTAGCTGTAGTTGGAATAGAAATTTCTTAGGTTATTGCACAATGTTGGAGTGTAGATTTAGAAATCTGTTTCCATATTGGCAGGGCCTCCACTGCACGGAAGATTTTTGCTGACTTCCAGGTGGTGGATGGGGGTATTATTCCAGGTGTTCGAAAGGCGCCACACTTTCTTCTGTGCTTTCTCATTCTCTGCCTTGTTGTGATCCATCCAGAAAGGTTCATCTGTTGGGCAATTTAGAAATCAATCAAGCAAGCAAGCAAGCAAAGGCCCTACCCAGGGAAGGGCCTTCTCCAAGATGGTTCCCCAGCTGTGGAACGTGCTCCCCAGAAAGGTGCTCCTGGTGCAGATACTTTATTCTTTTCCACACCAGGCCAAACCCTTTTTATTTTCCCATTATTTTAAGAACTAATTTTTATTTTAGTTGGGTTTTTATGATAGATATGATGCTGTGCCTTTGTTGTAGGACTGTCCTGAGACATTTATGTATACGACGGGATACAAAAGTTTCAAATAAGCAAATAAATTTTAAGCCTGCCCCTTTGCAGTGCCATTTCCACAACTGATTCACAGGGAATAGATCCAAATAAATAGTCATAATTTGTTCAGATCTTGGACTAATAGTGGGGCCATCTGGGTATGGGTATAGTCCCATAAAATAATCTGAGCACTCAATTTCATTGTAACAATGTTTTCATATCAATTGCTGCAACACAGCCTTGTTACGTTATATTAATTCATTGCTAAAAAGCAGAATAGAAAGGCTGTACATCTAGACTTGTTTAGTCTCTTATGGAAATATAAGTTAGTCTACATTCTTTGCAGCTAGCAAGAACAGTGGCTACTTTGCCTGCATACATTGTCCGCCCAAAAGGACATTCCTGCTTTACTGAGAGAGGGAGAGAAGCCAAGGAGAAGAACATACTCTTCTAATTAATTCAGTCATTGTACATTATTAGGGAATCAGGACTTATATGCTTCTTAATGACAAAACAACAACCCTGGTATTATAGATACTGAACAATCAAGCTTTATTAAAACCAGAAAGGGAAGGCTGGCATTGGAATATGGCTGGAACCCATATTATGCCAGATGATGGTATTATTATTAAATATGTTAAGGAAAATATTGCATATTTGTTGCTTATGTTCTGAGTTGCCATATTAACTGGAATAATAATAGGTTTGATCTTGTCTCACTTGCAAAAGAAGATATCTATATTGGTATAAAGCATGATGAGGAACTTCTTTATGTAACTTGCCATCTGCTTTCCATAATAAATAGAATGGGCATGCATTTTGGGGGAAGTTATTTTTCTGTGTCTGTACCACTTACCTTTGGTACATTTCATAAATTATATTTCCTAAATGATAGTGCATCTGCCACGTCTAGCTCAACCACAGCATTATGCCTGAGAAACAACACTATTCAGAACAGCTTCACAGTTGACACCCACTGCAAGCATCTTTGCTGTGAGTGTTTTCCTTCAGCAAACACCTCAACTGTGATTGGCAGGTACACTTCTTCCAACATCTGCGATAGCATGGCTGGGAGCCCTGATTGGTCTGTGGCTCTCTGATGCTTGAATATACACAGCTGTCATTGGCACTTTGCATTTGCAGAAGAAAACGCCAGTACAGGATTAGTTCTGTATCTGTGGCAAACATTTCTGCAGAAAGTGCAGCTTTGCTGTAGAGCGTGACTGTCTACTAGAGCAGGGAGCATTATCGTGAGGCATGCAAGGTATACAACCTTTGACTGGAAGAATATTTTATGGCTACTGGAGAGGAACAGCATTCTGAGGTTTTTGCTTCTCTTTCTGGAGTTGTGCTCACTATACTCTTTAACTATTTTCAAAGGGTAGCCAATGGGGTGACAAGATTTCTGTGATTTTATGTTGATTACATGCAAATGAAACATGGGGCGTGTGTTAAGGGTGGAGGTGTTGAAGCTCTTTCAGCCCAAGGACTGAATTCCATTTTGGAGAAACTCTCAGGTTCTGTATTACAGTGGTGAGCAGGGCCAAAGGCAAATCTTCTGAGGCCAGAATAATAAAGGTACCAGCATATTTTAGCTTAAAACTATTATGACTAGTAACAGAGACTCAGGCAGGACATTCCTGCCATTTAAAAGGGGATAAAATTACACAAAAATTGGGAAACCAGCAAATGATGGGTGGTTGGGGGAAAGGGGTCAAATGGAGGGGCAGGGCTCTTGGGTGAATCTTAAAGGACCCCAAGTGAACCAGACTTGGTGCTGCAGCCTGGGGTTCCCTGCTCCTGGTTTAACCATTTCTAGGAATAGGCAGTATGTGACCCATAGTGTTATTACGTCTTGCTGCTATTAGTTATTTAATTTTCATATTGTCATATAGCTGAAGCTCTCTGGGCAATTTTCAGCAATGCATAGTAGCGGTTTCTAGTGCTGCAAAGAAATACTTTCCTACAGCTAAATTAATCCAAGGCTCATTTAGACATTAAAAACAATGTCAAGATTATAGAAATTGCAGCAGATTGTGACCTGTGCATACTTGAATGTTTCAAGACTTTCAATGTTTCTAGTGGTACAAATCAAAAGACATTGTGTGGCTATTCCATCTTTTCCAAAGGGGTTTTGTTTTGGGTTTGGGGTTTTTGCAGTAAGAAAAAGGATAGAAGAACAGGTGAGAAAACACAGGAAGGTAACAAATGGCTGTTTGTGTGTCCCCACCCCCAAATTCCATGAATGATGCAGGGTGATTGAATATTGAAGCATGCCATGTAATCCTGTACTCCAGAATGATTGAGATGGCATGCAGGAGGCAAAGAATATCTGGCTTCCGTGTGTGAACCAGCCATTAATAATTACTTAATTTTCTACATTTGAGGAGATCTTTACCAGCATGTTTCCATGAATCAACATAGAGAAAAGATGTCACCACTTGGAGCATTATGCTGAGGTGAAGGAAACCAATGCAAATCATTTACATTTTTGACAGGTGATTAGGGTACATATCCTCTTGCTGAGTAGGTGCTCGAGATGCTCTCGCAGTGGGTGACTTTGTACCCCCAATACCATGAATGCATGGTTTCCACCTTTAAAGCCATGGCTTTTCTCTTCAGGAGGAGGCGTACTGGATGCAAGTGCCTCGTATGCTTCAGTATAATATCAAAAGTAACTCCACTTTTGTTGAAGTGTAGGATGACCAAGAGAAAGTGTGTGTTGATATTAGACAGTTATAGAGAAGGTAAAAGTCCTGAGGCTGGTGGTTGGATAAGGTTTTCCAGGATATGTGTTTATTCTGTGTAGGGCAAAGGTTATCTAGAGGGAAGAGAGATGCTGTTGCAATTCTTTGCAATCAGGCTATAATTTTTAAGCAGTACCACTACATTGAAGTAATGCTGTCTTTCTTAAGGGAGAAATATTTTAGTGAAATTGTGGATGACTTTGTAACAATGTGTGTTGCAACATCTTGTATGCTATGTTATGTATATGAATAAACAAAGAAAACTTTGAATTATAATATCGCTGTCTAGAATATGAAGTTCATCCATATAATTGTGCATATCAAGGAAGACCAGAGATAGTATTTTACAATCTGGATACAATTTGGAACTTACCAATGTTTACATCCATTGTTACTTAGCCCCGTGCCAGCTCCATTGTCCGATGTTTGGAGGGGGGCGCGGAACCATCGCTCAGAACATGTGTTTTGCAGAGAGAAGGTCTCATGTTTGAATCTTAGTATCTCCAGGCATGGCAAGAGCAAACATTCCTGAAACCATGAAGGAGCTGCTGTCACTTGTTGTCAAAAATACTGGGGTAGATGGATCCATGATCTAACTCAGCAACAGGTTCAGCCACATCTCATTGTATGCTTTTTAACCCATGATCACAGGCCCATGGTCACCAAGTTGCATGCATAAGCACCTTGCATACTGGATTTGTATGACATGACAACCTCTGAGCATGTTGTCTGCATACATCCCTCACATGCTGTAGCATCACTGTGAGCTAAATAAGCTATGATAAGCTTTTGTGTCATGTGAACAGCCCCAGTATAAGGTGGCTTCCCACATTCTTAAGTAATTTTTTTGGTATAGATTCATTTAAGTAAGAAGCATTGCTTTAAAGCATGCGCTGGCAGCTTGGTGAAAGCTTGCAGGGTTGGCTCCTTTCCCTGGCTTTGGAGGTTGTAGGAGGGAATGAAGGGAATGAAGAAAAGGAATCTTGCACTAGAGATAACACAGGAGTTCTCAAGGGAAGGGGAGCAGTGCAGAAGGTGATGTCTTTGCTACCTCTGGTCACAGATCAGCGCTAAGAAGGGGATTCCTCTGGGGGTCCAGCAGTCCAGCTAACTAGCACTTGCAGCACTGCCTCCCAAACTCTGCAGGGAACAGTTGACCTGAGCGTTTGTTGCACCACCAGGAAGGCTTGCCTTTGAGATCATAAAGGTTAGCGGGATGTGTAGAATGGAAGTCTGCTTCATATTCTAGCACTGAGTTGTTCCAGGACTTTTGTGTCAACAGCATAACCTCAAACTTGGCTCAATAGCTAATTGGCAGTCAGTACAGATCTTATAACACAATACAAGCTGCAGCTTCTGAAACAGAAAGTCAGTAAGATAGTCTAATCATGCAGTTACCAGTGCATGGATCACAATGACTAGGTTGTTCCTGTCCAGGAATGGGCATAGGTGGCGTATCAGCCAAAGTTTGTAATGATTTCTGCAGGTTGCTGGGCCTCCAGTGGCATTTCTTCTCTTTAGTCTTGACATCCTTCTGGAAAAATGAAATATTACATTCTGCAGGCCAGTTTCAGAATATGATCTGATTCTGCAAGAGCACTCACACTCCAATGTCAGAATAACTTTATGTGGGCAGAAATTCACAGGAATTCATTCAATTATTTTATTTCTGTACACCCAATAGCCAGAGCTTTTTGGCCTGTTCAGAAAATTGCTAGTTGGAATGGACAATGGACAAAACTGCACAAGAAAACAATAGATCTATGTATATGCAATATTTATTTAGTGGTAAATCCTTAGTAGATTAATTTTGTTTTGTTTTTTATTATATGTATACCCCAGCTTTTTTCCTTTTCCAGGGAACGTACTGTAAGTTGGTTGACGTTATCTTCTTTCATTCTGTTTAGTTCTTACAACAGACTTGCTGTTTGCCCAAGAGTCAGTGATCTGGTTTGCATTATCATTTTTGGACACAGTGGCTTAAATAAGTCACTCTGGTTTACAAGCACCTGCTCAGTACTCAACCTACAGCCTTAGTCTGTCATGTTATCCAAACCCAGTGAAGGTGGGCTGTTGGTGGAGTTAAGAAACCACTGAGAGACTATGGGCTAATTAGGGTGGTTTGGTAACCCATGATTTGGTTTTCAGTAATGCAACCCCCTACTAATGGGAATTTTATAAATAAAACAGACTGAAAAGGAATGGCAAGAATGGTTCATTCTTGCATAAGCTACTCTTTCTGGGCTTGCCAGCAATCAGCCAAAACAGCTACCTATTGTGGCTTAAATATTCTGGTATTGTGGCTGGTATGAACTGCAACCCAACATGGTCTACATAAATAAGCCATCATGGATTGGATTGACCATGCAATGTATATCTTGGCACTGCAATATATTTTGTATATGAAACATATACCCATAGAACCTAAACTATTGGGCAGTATAAAAATGAAATAATGAAAAAAGGAAGAAGGCATTTTTTGTTTAACAGTCAAAATCTTACAGGTATGTATAAAAGAGAATTGCATTTAGGATGTAGTAAAAAAGCAAAGTCGTTATATGTAGAGGTATACAGGTATAATTTGGCATTTGTCATGCTCTTTGCATTTCAAAATTGTGTGAAATCTTTCTTGGCGTGCTTAATTAAGAAGACCCTTAGTCTTTGAAAGAAACTCTCCTGGAAACTGTCTTATGATACACTGTTATTAATATTATCTCGCCTCTGACTGTTAAGCAATATACTCAGTGAAAAATACCATTTGGGACTGGATATTTTATACACATTTCCAGACAGCGACTTGGATTTTGCCATGGTTTGTTCAGTCATCAGATGCTTTCATGGTGGCTGCTACTTTGTATATTCTTATTAATTAGAAAATCATATGTCAAAAATGGTGGTTTGATTGCATACAGCTTAGTGCACAGAACTTCAGAACCTGTGACGAGATCTTATTCACTAAAACAGATAATGGCATCTTTTGTACCTATGTACATACATGCAGATAGGTCTTTTGGGTTGGGCTGTCTGATATCCACAAATAAGGCTGCAGTAGCTTTGCTGTCTTCCATTCATACAATTCAGAGGTATGGGGGAGGCCCGTGGGACACATTCCCTTCCAGGGAAAAGACTTCTGCCGGAAGATTGCAGCTGAGTATTGGAAGGCTACCTTTCCTTCCAGATTGCCCTCATGTTGCAATCAGGCCTGGGAAAAGCCCTCCATTTCTTTCCTTTGCAGTGTGTGCATATGATTTAGGAGGGAATTGCAAGGCGGGGGGAAGGCTGATCTTTCTGTTCTCTTTCCAGACCCCCATATTTTCTCTGTGCTGGTCTTGGGTATCAAACTAACGGGAAAAAAAATTCAAGCCTAATTGCTACAGGGTTGCAGTGTGGTAAAGAAGATGGTGGCAGGTCAGATGGAATGGCTTCATGGGCCACACTTTCTTTATTTTATGATGTTAAAGTTTCCTTTAACTTTGATGGAGTAAGATCCTTTTTCTGAGCAGAGTGTCTGAGAAAGGCTAGTTTGTTTCTGCCTGGGATGAAGATGCTACATGCTTTTTTATAAGGACTGGAGCAAGGATTTAAGGGCTTGGGACTGTGTGTTGCTTTTGCAAAGGCAGGAAGTAGCAGATTGATGTTGATACATGATACCTTCTGCCAGTGAGAAATGCTACCCCACATTTGTTCAATTTCTGATGAGTTGGCAGATGTCAGTGGTACCTGAGAGTTTACTCCCATGTTGTCTTTGCAGTTTAGGACCCACTGCACTGGGGCTTCTTCTTTCCACTCAGTTAATGTGGGATGCCCCAGGCCACACCACAAGAATACAGACTTCAGCATCTTCCCATATCAGAGTAACTCAAACTTCTGGTGTGAATTTTCCTTGCTTTTTCAAAGTTTTTTTTTCTTTACCTAGTCACCATTACGTTACCATTGACTCCTTCTGGATTGCAACAGTTTCTTTAGTGTGTTTCTGAAATGCTAAGTGTTTAAGATATGTGGCCCACCGCCGAACGACTGTGCTTGTCTTAGACATTTTGCTGGTCAAACATTTGCTATGCATCATTAGGCATACTTAAGACAGCACATTGGGTTTGCCAATTTTACTTCACTTTTAAAATTTCACTCCTTGTTTACATAGGAATTCCAGTCTTACTAGCACACCCATCAAGTGGGTTGTTTTATTAGCACACAGAGAGTTACTGTTTCTTGAGACTCAGACCATGTATCAAAGTCTATAACTAAATGGGATTTTGAAAGCCAGACAATTAATAAAAGTTCCCCTGAAGGAAAGTGAAACTATGCTTAGCATGTTGTTGTTTTAATAAACCAATTCCTTTAAAAATAATATAAGCCATAGGAGTGGTATGAGTAGCACCAAATATTATAGATGGATGAAGTACCAGACATACTTCAAGAAAACTAGTTGGAATTGGCAGTCTATAATTTGCCATGCAAATGGAAGTAACACCCATATGCTTTGAATAATTTTCAAAAGTAATGACTGATTTTATTCCTTTCTTTTAGTTTTTAATAATCAAAATGATAAATGATACACACCTACACATTTATATCTTTCCCCCATCACATGCCTTTCATGATGTATTGTCTAACAGCAGGGAATCACCAACTTGAAATAAATTGTCCACATAGTAGGCTTGGGAGTTATATCCTATAGCGTTTTGGACTAGACTTGCATTTGTTCACAGTTGGCTTAAAATATATGGCAGTACTTAAATAATGAGGACTATGAATTACTTATGCTAATAGTCTAGGCCACTTTCTGCAGTACTGTTAGTAGTGCACATTATCCTTTGTTCTGCTTGTGTAATCTTACTCTCCGGCTCAGAAGCACCACATGCTACAGGTGATGATGCTAACGCTCAAATATCTTACGCTCTGAAGAAAAAAAACTACCCAGTTTCTATGTTTCTGTCTTAGCTTCCATGCTTGTACAAGCTAACCATGATGCAGGAGAGCAGGATTGTACTCTTGATGCAAAAGGTCTTTCTGTTGCCGTGCTGTAGTGCTATCTAATATGCAGGAGCTTTGCTGGATGGATGACAGACACTTGCTACAGGCTAAATGGCCAGTTGTGGAGTGGGGTAGAGGGCTGGGTGTTCTGTACCATCTGTTCACAGAATTCAGGTTTTGCTGCTGGGGAGCTTGTGGAATGAAAAGTACCAGCGCACTTACAGCCTCAGACCATCTTCTGTATCCTGCTAATCTGGTACAATTTTTTTTTTTAGAATTCCTTATTCATGGAAAAAGAAGTTTTAATTAGGTACAATGGAGTAGGTAAAGTGGGAGGGCTTGCTTTCACGAGGAAGAACTAGTGAAGAAGAAGGCTTTTGTAGCTTATGGAGATCTACTTGGTGGGCATTAACCATGTTAGCATTGTGTAATTTCTTCCTCCTCTAAAATTTTGAGCTCCTTGGAATAAATGGCAGGATATACATAATATCAGCACCTAATTAATAATGATACCTAAGATACTCATAATATAGATGCTTCTTTTAAAATAACCCCCCTGGAATTAACTTTTGGGACATCTAATAACCCTTTCATGGATCACTGCCTTGTCGTGGCAAAGGGTCTTACGTAGCTCAATGAAGCTATGAGCTATGCCATGCAGGGCCACCCAAGACGGACAGGTCATAGCAGAGAGCTCTGAGAAAAGGTGATTCACTGGAGAAGGAAATGGCAACCCACTCCAGTATCCTTGCCATGAAAACCCCATGGACAGTACCAAAAGGCAAAGAGGTATGACGCCGGAAGATGAGCCCCTTAGGTCGGAAGGTATTCGGTGTGCTACGGGGGAAGAGCAGAGGGCTAGTATTAGTAGTGCCAGAAAGAATGAATCGACTGGGTCAAAACTGAAAGGACACTCAGTTGCAGATGCATCTGATGGTGAAAGGAAAGTCCGATGCTGTAAAGAACAATACTGCATAGGGACCTAGAATGTAAGATCTATGAATCAAGACAAGCTGGACATAGTCAAACATGAGGTGACAAGACTGAACATCGACATCTTGAGAATTAGCGAACTAAATGTACAGGAATGGGTGAATTTAATTCAGATGACCATCAAATATACTACTGTGGGCAATAATCCCTCAGAAGAAATTAGCCATCATAGTTAATAAAAGAGTAGGAAAAGCAGTACTGGGATACAATCTCCAAAATGACAGAATGATCTCAGTTCGAATCCAAGGCAAACCATTCAACATCACATTAGTCCAAGGCTATGCCCCAACCACTGATGCTGAAGAGGCTGAAGTTGACCAGTTCTATGAAGACCTATACCTTCTAGAAATAACACCAAACATGATGTCCTTATCATCATGGGGGATTGGAATGCTAAAGTAGGAAGCCAAAAGATAACCGGAATAACAGGAAAGTCTGTATTCCCTTGGAGTACAAAATGAAACAGGACAAAGGCTGGCAGAATTTGTCAAGAGAACATGCTGGTCATAGCAAACACTGTTCCAACAACCCAAGAGATGATTCTACACATGGACATCACCAGATGGGCAACACAGAAATCAGATTGACTATGTGCTCTGCAGCCAAAGATGGAGAAACACTATACAGTCAGTAAAAAACAAGATGAGGAGCTGACTGTGGCTCAGACTGTGAACTTCTTGTTGCAAAATTCAGGATTAAATTGAAGAAAGTAGGGAAAAGCACTAGGCCACTCAGGTATGACCTAAATCATATTCCTGATGAATATACAGTAGAGGTGACAAATAGATTTAAGGAATTATATTTGATAGACTGAGGGCCTGAAGAACTATGGATGGAGGATTAAGTCTCATTTGATTGGCCCTTGTCCAGTTACCAAGTTCAGGCACTGGTTTAGAATGGTCACTACCTCACCTTGATCTGATGAAAAAGAGTGGTGGAGCTGAGTGTCATCTGCATATTCATAACAGCTCAGCCCACATCTCTGGATAACCTCTCACAGCAGTTTCATGTAGATGTTAAAAAGCATGGGGATAAAATAGAGCCCTGTGGGACCCATGGCATAATTGCCATGGTGCAGAGCAATAATCTCCCAGCACCACCTTCTGGAATTGGTCAGACAGACAGGAGCAGAACCATCACGATACAGTGCCTCCAACTCCTAACCCACCAGCTTATCCAGAAGACATCATCGTTGATGGTGAGAGGTTCTGGAGAATCAACAGGGACATACTCCCGCTGTCTCTCTCCTGGCAAAGGTCATCTCACAGGGTGACCAAGGCAGTTTCTGTTCCAAAACCAGGCCTGAAACCCAGTTGAAATGGAGCTAGATAGTTCCAGGCACTGTGGGATGAATTGGACTGTCTGGGTACTACCTGCTTGAACACCTTGTCCATGAGTAGTTCTTGACATTAAGGACACGATCCAATATCTCTTTAGACAGAAAAAAGTCCTGCCATTCCCAGCATGCCCCAGCCACCTTGCCATAATCTTACGGTGTGGTGATACTATTGTGATTTCTTTAAGAATTAACTTGTTTTCCTTGCCATTAATGCTTTACATGTGATGGACATGGTTATATGGATAAAATATTTTTGATCTTTTTCCCTCTCCCACAAAAACCCGAAGTTATGAAACCTTTTTACATAATCAGTTACTTTGGCACAGGAAACCTATAACCGAATAGCATGTTGAAGGGGTCAGCTGCAAATGTAGGAAATGAAGGAGACAACGGGGAAGGTTGGGGGTCTCTGACTTTCCTCATGCATCCTGAATAAATAAAAACAGGAAGATTTTCTTGGAACCTTTATTGTTTTGTTGAAATTCACTGTGACCAGAGGATGATCCAAGATAGATAGTGTCAGGAGCTGCCAAGGCTAGAATCAGCAACCTGTAGCTCTTGCCAGCTTTTAAAAGCTGGCATAAATACTTTCCAGTTACCCATCTTTGAAAGTACTACTTTGTAGAAGCCAAAACTTGCTATCACTTCCTGCTCTGTTCTGCTGTTGTGATGTGCTTTCCAGATGTGAACTCCACTTCACTTCCACTGTTAGTTCAGGAGACATGGATGATTAGCCTGCAGAATTACTAATAACTTGATGTAATATGTGATGTTTAGGGCTCATGGGTATACTAACCTCTTTCCTTTTCTGCTGCTGATTAGTTTCTGATATATTTGTTCTTCCTTTTGGTATATTACTTATCAGAATAGGAAACACAGTGCTCTGTCAGGAGGATAGTGTCCAAGTCTATTCTGAATTATAGTGGAAGCTACAAAGGTTCAATGTGAGTTGTGTATATGCGGATGAAACATCACAAGGCAAGTGTGGTGTGATGATATCCTAGTTAGAGCTCTTACCCACTCATTTCAAATTCAGTCATAGCTGCTTGTCAGTATTTTTATTTAGATAAAAACCATGTGTAGTTTTCACTTTGAATGTTATGAACTGGGTGGGAAAGATGCAACAGTAAAATGTGAACAGCTTTAATACATTTTTCACCTTATATGGAAAGGTGTCTGCAACTTGTCAGGCAGAAGTAATATTTGTAGCTGTTATATTCCTTGAAGTTGGAAGAAATTGCGTATTCTTTACTGACAGGGTAAAGTTTACGAATGTTCTTTTCTGGTTCAGTATTATTTTTTTTAGCTGGATGGGTATGAGCTGTTATCCTGGGCAGTTCCTTTTCCTAAACCAGTTAAGGCTTTTGTTTTTAAAGCAACATTAACTAGGTTCTCTCATTTTCTTGGCCAGAGGCCTGTGGATGTCCAAGGTTAAATTCCTGATCATATTTTGAGGGGCTACTACTCTGTGAGTGTGTGGATACGCCTGCTACAAGCCCATTTATAAGCTGCCCAGAGAACCTTTGGGTTAGGGGGCAACATAGACATGGAAATAAATAAATATTTGTTTAGCTAATCCATTGGTATTGATCATTGCTTTTTTTCCACCCATCTAAAACTTGCTCCTACCTACTCCATCCAAGTTCTGTGCTACCATGTTAGCTAAATGAAACTAACTTTTCCAGAGGCAGTTACAGGTTATATGGGGCTGTTGTCAACATGTCCTGCTTCTAAGCTGTTAGAGGCATTTGGCTGGCTGGGCAAAGAATTTGTGGCTCAAGACAAGAGATACACCCAAAACCACAAGGCAGAAGTGAGGTTCGGAACACAGTCTCCCAAATAAATTCCTCTTCAGTTATTTGCTCTCTGCTTTCAGCCATTGCAACCAGTCACCAGATAGTTTTATATAGTAGGTTGGTTTTAAATTGGTGTTTAGATTATTTTATTATGAGGGTATTTGATTTTATTGTTTTATTGTACAATTTTATTGATTCTATTGTTCTGTTTTTTAAAATTGTTAATATTGTAAGGGCTATAAGCCGCCCAGAGAGCTTCACAGCTATGGGAGTGTGATACAAGTGTAGTGAGTAAGTAAATAAATAGAGGACAAGACAGCTAATGCATTAAAGCAGTAACATTGCAGGCAGTATGACATACTCTAGTAAAAATATTTTTTTGGGTGTGATCAGTTCAAAAGTAGTGGTTTGAGTCTCAGTGATTAGATTGGACAAATAAAGCACGTAATTGATTTTCTTGCCTCAAAATCAGTGCATTTAGTTGATTCTTTCTTGTTCTTGCCTCATGAAGAGAGGTCTCAAATTGGAAATGTGTCTTGCATGTATGGATGAGAGGAAGATACTGCGCAGTTCTTCATAGGGCTTGCTATTCAGAACTCAAGCAAACTAAGTTGTTCTTAATACCATTCATGCAGAGTTTCTAAAGCACTTCTGTTTATTTCTAGGTTTCCACCCATGGGCTTGAGTCTTGCTATTTTAGTACATTCGAACCTATATATAGGAAGAGTGGTAAATTTAAATGCTGTGCACAACCTTATCTTAAGGATAGAAACCTTTTGAAAAAATCTAGTTATAAAAGTAAATGACATTGTATGAAAACCAAATTTAAAACTTGTTCATTTTGGTTTGTTACTAAGCAAATGACTAATGTTTCTGCTGGCATGCAGACCCTATAATTGGAACATCTAGTTTGTGCATATTTTAAATAGGAGGTTTGTTACTTTTTGGTGCATGGAACTCTGAGACTAGGATATCCTGGGTACACAAATACTGGTCATAATGTATTATTCTTTGTTGCAAATTTTCAATGGAGACATTTGCAATTTACTGCAATAGGGTTTTCAGATAAGAAAAAAACGAGCTATTCCCCATAGGATTTGCAGGTTGCCACAACCCTCCAAAAAAACAAAGGAACTTCCTTTTGACATAGAAATGCAAACAACATAGTGAACTTCCTTTAGAGGTTTAAGTAAACGTATAAAACTGCCTTACTTTGAGTCCATCCAACCACAATTGGTCCATCTAACTCAGTGTCATCTGCCCTGGTTGGCAGGGACTCTTCAGTATTTTCCTAGACTTGATAGATGAGACCCTTTAACTAGAGATTGCAGGAATTAAAGCTGGAATCACTTCTATGCAAGACATGTGCTCAGCCATTCAGCTTGGGCCTTCCTGATTAAGTTATAAGCCAGCAAGGCTAGAAATCTAGCAGCTGAAGAGTCTAGTCCTCTGGGAATCAATCAATCAATCTCTCCCCCCTCCCCCCCTTTAAAGAAAGCTGATGTATAGAATCAGGATCTTTTAAAAATGAACATTTGTACAGATCTGGGAGAAGCTGGTTCCAGAGGGAAGGCTTCTAGTGCTACTAATCAAAAGACATTATGGTAACCACTTCATCTTTACGGTAGAAAAAGGAAGATTTTCATCTTCCTTAAAATATTACTTAGGGAAAGAACTAAAAGAAACCATGGGAAAACACCATTGGGTTATATGTTGCAGATGATGTTTTGACTTTCTAAATCTTCCATGAATGAGGCATGGTGATTACTTGGCCAAATGCAAAGCAAAGCAAACCCAACCCCTCATATAGGAGCAGCCAGATTTGAAGATCTGTTGTTGACTGGATTCACATGTTTGAGGAAAACATGGTGTCTTCTTTTCCTCATCCTGTGTGTGCCAGTCATGCATCACCTCATCTCTGTGATGGTTGGTACGTTGATCATATGTCAGGGGGATGACTTCCAAAGCTTTGTAGAACCCTAGAACATGTCATGGGTTGGGGTTTGGTTTGGAAACCACCCCCACTGCATATCTGGTTAGGATCAGTTGACATGGAACCCATGCCTGGTGTGGATAATTATGGAAATGACTCTGCAAACCTAACCATTGTCTAAACATCTCAGTCCACTTTAGTATAGTATCCTGCCTCTATAGTAGTGGCGGTGAACTCTTGTACAATACAAAAGACTGACACAAAATTATCAACATATTTGTGTATTTTTCATGAGCCAAAAAGATAATAAAAATGACCATAGCTGGGCATTTTTGAGAATCTGAAAAAAATGGCACTGAGTGAAAAGAGTTGGAAGGGGTTAGGGTTTGGGTTAGGGTTAGAGAAGGCTGTTCTGGCATGAAGTTCATACTGGGATACCAACTGGAGGACTGAGGGAGGAGGGGAAGGAAGGGGAAAGCACAGTGAACCTGATTGTCTTTCAAAGATTCTGGGCGATGTTCCATGAACTCCCACCTGGGATAGTGTGTTTGCAGGGTTACTTAGCATGCCATGTGAACTCACCTTGCTTGCTCGTTGTTAGATTTTTAAAGGAAATAACCTTTTGAGGATTGTAACAAACAGAAACTGAAATTTGTTTTACTTTATGTTTAGGCAAACTTGATGTGTCTCCTGCTATGCTTATCTAAAACAATTGAAAAGTCAAATGTTGGAACTAGGTGAAGCAAGGAAATTCAGTTGAATATTCTCCTTCATGTCTTGTCACTTGGATTTGAAGGTGAGAAAGGAATTGAAAAAGGGTGTTGTTATAAAATTGGGTTAACTGAAAGATAAATATTAGACACAACCTCAGTAGCCAAAGAAGGAGCCAAAGAAGGAGCTGAAAGCTTGACAGGCAGCATGGCAGAACAAATGAGGTCAACCTGGGGAGAAGCAGATCTTCCCCTAGATGGTAATTCCATTGCAGCTTTGGTATTTATGTGCAAGGAACAATTAGAATGGTGATGTTACAAGAGTTACATTCTGTTCAAAATCAATGCACTGAAGTTTGGCACATGTCTTCAATATGTTAAAACCAGTGGTGTTTGCTCTACATATGCAGACATTATTGTGTAACTACTCTTGGATTTGCAAATGTTGCAAGTTTTCAGATGCGTGAGAATATGTATGTGTTCACAACCAGAATACGAAATACAATAACCTTAACAATTGAAGTTGCTTGTAAATCAAGTGATCTATTGAACAAGCAAGTCTGAAGTTTGGTGTTAACGGTATCATATCATATAGGTATTTTTAGGTTCTGTGTGTGTAGCTGGGGAGGGTTCCCAATCCTGCAAAGAGTAGTATTCCAGTTGCATTCCGGTGCAGGGCTAGTTCCAACAGAGTATATTTATGTGCAGTTTGTTAATGTTAGCCTAATGCAGAGAGATTGCCTTTATTAATATTAAGGAACATTTTAACAAGATTTTTTGTAATATATTAATAAGATCAAGCTCACTTTAATTGCAGAAGCTAGGGAAATAATTTGAGCTTGCCATTACATTAGCTCATGGCCTGGGAAGCATCAATCCAAACAAAGTACCATTATGGAAATTGGAAAGACAGATTCAAAACAAATACGTTATTTTTGGAAGAAATACCATTCTGTCACTTTTTAAAAAATGTGTGACTTTCGGGTTTTTTGTGGGGGCGGTGTAGAAGTCCATATTCATTTAAAAGAACCCAATCAGGTTCTAAAAGTGTTGCAGTAGAGAATGAGTAGTACATCCTGATCAGAAACATCTGGCTGTGGCAAAGTACGGTAATTAACTGCAGGTTCATTTAGCAGCTGCTGAGGGCCAGGGTTGGGGTGGAGTACAGGCATGCCTTGGCTTCTCTTTTTACTAATGTTTTCTGGACCTGAAAAAAATCTGAGGAGAACAGAGCAGGAGATGCCTCAGGCAGGGAAAACCAGCAAGACCTCTCTTGCAAAAAGCAGCTGTGCAAATGAACAGGGCCTCAGGCAGTCTACCCATAGGGCATATTTTTATTCACACAAGTCCCATCATTGTGCAGCACAAGCATCAACCCATTTGGAGACAATAAAGTGCTTGAGAGAATAAATTCCCACTGCCTTCTATCTGAAGTTTCTGAGAGTCTAGTCTATGTTCTCAGCCCTCCAAATTTTTATGTTTGTCATATTTGTCAAAAAAAGAAAAAAGAACACCAAGTTAAAGAAGGAAATGTTCATGTATAGCCTTCATGCAACTCAAGATGGTGTCCATGGGGGGAGGGGGCAGTTCCAGGTGGCCTTCTGTCTGACCACTGGCCAGGTAAAGAGACATTTCATTTCAGGAAAAGTGACAGCAGCGTAATAGCTGCTTGGTGGTGCATGTTAAGCTACTGTGAAAAGCACGTAGAGGATGTTGCCTGTTCTCCCCCCCCCCCATTTTATCAATACAACAACCCTGTGAGGTTGTTAGACTGAGTTCAGCCCAAAGTCACCCAGTGAGTTTCATGGCTGAGTGGGGACTGGAACCTGAATATCTAACCTGGCACTGGCTGTCACTGAATTGCCATTCCAGTAGCTCCTTCTGCCATTAGAGTGTTAAATATCTGCTTTGAAAAGTGTTGGATAATGTTTGGCTTATTACATAGTCAAGGGCTGTAAAGAACTTTCTTTGTGTACTCTGTGATTATATCAAGTACATGGTAAATCTTTTAAAGCAGTTACTGTTAGTGATGCATGATTTCCAGGGAACGATGTGCTGGATTTTCTCCTAAAAGAATATTCCTATGTATATTAGGGTGATTTGAATTGGAAAATGTTTTGATCTAATTTAGCATGCTTATATTATTTAAATTTAGTAAACTACTCAGCTAAAAAATATCCTATGTATTTTGTCCCCTTATACTACAAGTATTTGACCAGAAAGATTTAAAATGCACTTACTGTGATTTAAATTTTATGTTTTGTAGGAGTTGCATAGGAATATTCATGAAGTTAAGGATAATAGTATGTATTTTGTTTAGATTACTTAAATTTAAGATCAGAAATTTGTGACACATGAATGATTTTAGCAACCTAAAATTCTCTGTGCACGATATACTGAGAACCATGATCTGTTTAAACTTTTACAGCTTCTACAATGATGAAAATCAGTGCAAAATTATTTTTATTAACTTATTGCTGACTTTGTTCTCTGCACCTCCCACTTTACAAACCAAGGATTTAGATGTCATTGCTAGGGATAATCACCTGAAAACTTGGCAACTACCAAATTTGCCTAATACTATACTTCCTTTTTATCATCTATTTGGTGTTACTAATGAACTGCGGGAATTTTTCTGAGGAAAAATAGAGCAGCAAGAAGTTGTCCACTCAGCATCATTAGTTCCTGCTGGTTTCTTGGCGGTCCCTTTCCATCCAAGGTCATCAAGATCTCTTAAACATTGCCAAAATGTCCATCAGTGAGCTTTTACCTTTGCGTAGCATTGAGGGAACAAAAGTTCCGGTATGGAGTAGTGGCATTGCTTTTGTATAGTGTGCAGTAGGTTGCATTCACCATGCTTGAAGTCTTTGTTGGCAAATACCCTTGCCGGACCCCTTGTGATCATGCCCCACACAGAGATATCATTGCTTAGTACAATGTTATAGGAAGTGTATGATGTGTGATGCATGGAACAGTCGAACTCCCTGAGAATTTTTGTTTTCTAAACTGCACTTCATTGTTCCTCATTGCTTAACTGATCCCTCTGTTCCCACGTGATTGCTCTTAGAGCCATGAAGGGTCGGTATTCTGTCAAGGGAAATCAGGCGGTGCAGTGAATCTAATAGTTATATCTATATCTTCAGTGCATTCAATCTATCACTTTAGTTATATAAAACTGGCTTTTAAACAGTGTAAGTGCCACTGTGGTGGTGCTCCAACTGTGGAACATGCACCCCAGAAAGGTGCGGCTGATGCCAGTGCTTCTTTCCTTTTGGCACCAGGCAAAAATCTTTTTATTCTTTCACTATTTTAATTGTTAACCTGTTCTAATTGGTGGTTTTATATTTCCATTGTATGCTGTGGAACTGCTACTTGTATTTCTATTTTTATTCTATTTTATTAATTAGTTGTAAACTGTCCTGAGATGTCTATGAAATCACGGTATAAAAAGTTTTAAATAAGTAAACTTATTTCTGATATAAGGTATTTTGTTGTTCCTGCCTAAGTAAGATAAGCTTTCCTTATGCTCATTTGATATTATATGGCCCATTGATATTATTGATCTTTTCTTTTGATGTCTTGCTTCAATGTTTACAGTGAGAGGAACTGATTTAAGTGAGGTTTCCAGTCTTAATGAGTTATGGGAGTTCTTCTTTAGCAACCTATGTGAACATATCCGGCACCTAGCATGGCTGTGCAAGACCTCTTTGGTCAGAAATTTTGTTCAGAACCCTGCTGCTAAGGGTCAGTTAGGATTTTGTAGGATGCCAGACCCGAGGATCCCGCGTTTTTGTAATATTGTCCAAAGAACTATGCAGAAACCTCACCCACATCTTGTTATTAGAAGTAAACTTAAATGGTTGTGTGAGTGTGTGTGTGTTGGCATGTGGCATCTGTTTTATCTAGCAATTCTAACCATACACACACACACACTTTTGAAAGCATACTCTTCCAGGTCTGTTGCTTAGATTTTTTTTAAAGAAATACATCTAATACATTCTTAATTTGTTGCTTTCTAGCAATTTTAATTGGAATCATTTTTTCCTGCACGCCTTTGAGGACAAGCATTTGCGATGTTGTAATGTCCTGTTTTGTATAGTGTTGCAGTGACTGGAATCCTAAGCAGTTGATCAGGCTCCATATGAAATAGAGGATTATTTGGTTTTTGAGGAAGTGTATAATAGCAATGTAAACCATTTTGTTATAATAGCTGGGAACAAATAGTCTCTCTCAAATCATATTACTCATGCTTCCTTTTGGGTGTGATTTGTGGCATGATAGTGGTATGTATGAATTGTGCTCTGCCTTGTATTAAAGTTCCACTTCTTTCTGAAGCTCCTGGTAATTTCCTGCTGAAACTGACTGGAATAGGTCAGGTTCAAAGCACTGAAATCAACATTTGTCATTGAAAATGACTCTTGATTTTCTATTTGGCATCTCTTGAGCTAAATTTACATTCAAGAAGTCACACTTGTTCTTTTATCACTTTACAGTTGGCTGCTATGAGAGGGGAAAAGGGAACTCAAAAGCTCTGATACATGCAGAACCAAACAGGAGCAAAGTATTTTGTGCTGAATCTCAAACATTCATTGTGGGGAGATAAACTAGGGCTGACTGATCACTGCTGCCTAAGAATGGAAGCTGACCCTAAATGACATAAGGAACCTGACCTTCATCTAAGAAAGGAAGAGATTTATGGTACAGCTTAAGAAGGTGGCTCATAACCCTACTCGGCTTCCATCTTAGAAGGCTTCTTATAATGCTTTGCTGGGTTCTGTGGGAAACAAAAGGGCAAAGTTGCCCATTATAATTGTGTGCAATAGAAGTTTCAGTTTGGGGGTCCATGCAACTTCCTGTAGGAATAATTACTGATGATCTTGCTCTGCTCTTCCGTGCCCTACTTCATTCTTTGTGTGTGCAGCAGTGTATGTGCCTAGAAAGCTTACATCTTTTGTGTACAGGTAAGACGGTGTGTTCATTTGTTTTGTAAAGGTATAAGAAGAGTCTGTGCACGAGTGACCTTGCAAATATGCACACATCCCTGAATTCCCTCTTTCTGCCCTCCCCTTCCTTCAGTATTCAGTCTTCTTGGGTCTCCAAAATTATTTAAACTGAATTATATGTGGATATTACAAATGACAGACCTTAAAGGTATCCGTGAGCCTTGTCTGTCTCTGAGTTAGCTTGATCTTTAACACTGAAGAACTGCAGCAGCTTAAAAGGTGTTTAGTTTTGATGACTGCCTAGGTAAGCAGTGCAGTTTGGCAGCCAAGTGATGCTGGAATTCCATGCTTTCTTTCTCCAGGCAACCTTATATTGAGAGGGAGTGAGCTTACATTTGTTTACTCTATAGATTCTTAGGTATAGTAGTTATCTTCTGTATTGACAGTCCTCTCTTGGCTGACAGGTAAAAGTCTGCTCATGAAGTGCTTTAATCATCAATATTCACTTTATAACCTTTCATATTTCTTAAATTTCAAAAATAAGTTTTTAAAGGATCTTTTATGTTGCTCTTCCCTCAAATGTTGAAATAAATGGTCATTTTTAAAAAGACCAACTTCTTCAGTTTTAAGCTATTGTATAAATAGAGGTCTGCTACAACAAGGCGCTAAATTCTGGTAAGGAGTTGTTGAAAAGCAGGCATGTTAATTTCAGTTTCACATTAGATGATTCCAGCAACACTGGATGTTTTGCCAACTGGAAAGCGACTAAGTTGGTTTGGAATGAAAGGCTTCATTTAGCTATTTAAAGGTTTATTATTCAAGCTGCTTTATTTGGATAGTGAAGCAAAGTGGTAATGTCTTCAGTTTAGTTATTACAAACAAGATGATGGAGAAAAGGACCAGAGGGAACTGGTTGCCTCCTAGAGGAGGAATAACAGCCATTTAAATTTCCTATATCAGCAACTCCTGGAGGGTTTTGTTGGCCTGAAGTTGCCTTGAGGTGATTGCGATGTTGAGAACTGGTTATGCCGTGAAAAGTGTGAAAAAGCCACAGATGTGCAGCACTTGTGGGAGCCCAAATTATTTTGGAAAGGGCTTCAGTGTTACATCCTCTCATCATATCCACAAACCATCCAGCTCAAGACACATGGAAGATATCAGAAAGATGTTACATGGTAGGAGAGGGCAATGTTCTTCTCCAGGAGTTTTGGGTTTACAGTTTCCATCATACTGTACCACTGACTATGTTGGACTGATGGGAGTTGTACATGAAAACATCAGGGGGGCTACAAGGTATCCCCCTTGTTACATGGAATGAAGTGGCCCAAGATGCTAGATGTCTTAACAGAGTATTTCAGGTACTCTGTTGCCGCCTACTATTACCTTCAGGTTGTATTAATTATTGTTATTCATTTCCAATCTGGTGCCCTCCAGGTGATTTTGACTACATCATCCCCCACCATCATGGGCAGTGGTCAGGGATGGGTGTTGTAGGCCAAAACATCTAGAAGACCCCCTACTTGGCAAAGCTGAGCTGTTTCAGTGCATCTATCTTTCTGCTAATATCAGTAATTGGGAACAAGCAACTGGGAGGAGGCCATGATGTGGGTACTCCCAGAGCCAGGTTTGCCCCTCCTGAAGATCACAGCAGTGCTAGAAAAGAAGGGGTTGCATGGTGAGTTCTGTTAGGAGATACCAGGGGCAAATTATGCACATGGGTTTGTGTTCAGTAAGTTGACTAATGTTGGACTAACATGAAACCTCTAGGAGAGGTCATCAGGAGGTCAGAGCTGAAGTGTCATCACCTCTGTTTTTCATCTGACCCAGGTGTGGCAGGCTTTATCCTTAACTGGTGTCTGGACTTAGTAATAGATTGGATGAGGGTCAGTAAGCTCAAGCTCAGGTCTGGCAAGTGCTCTTGGTGAGCAAACCTTCATTTCAACTGGGAGATTTTAAACCTATCCTGAATGGGTTTTCACCTAAAGGACAAGTTTCATAGTTTGAGGGTACCCCTGGATCCTGAGCTCTCCCTGGTTGCTCAGGTGGACTCAGTTTCCTGGAGTGCCTCTTGTCAGTTTCAACTGATTTACTAATGATGCTCATATTTGGATGTGGGTAGACTTGACAATCGTGTGTGCACTGGTAACCTCCAGAATGGACTCTACAATGCACTATATGTGGGGCTTTCCTTGAAACAGGGCACTGCAGTTGCTGACAGGGACTAGTTCCTATGAACATATTACACCTTTCCATCAGTTGCAGTGGCTGCATGTTCCATTCTGGGCTGAATTCAGGGTCTTGGCCTTGACATATAAAGCCCTAAATGGCCTGGGACCACATTATATTCGGGAATGTGTTACTCCATATATTCCTGCCTGTCATTTAAAGTCACAAAAGAGGCCCTCTTACAAGTTCCTCTCTAAGGAGGCTAAGGGGGAGGTTGCAACGAGAAGGGCTTTTTCTGTGGTCCGATGTGTGGAATTGGTTACCGCAAGTGATTCATCTTTTTTATTGTAATGGCCACCCAGACAGAGTTATGCTAATGGGTGGCCTTTAAACTAACTAATGAACTAGATAAATAAATAAATAAAATAGCAGAAACACCATTCATTTCAGAGGGTCTTCTCTAAGTAGACCTAACATTGCATACAAATGCATCGTTTGACATTTCCTTTTTTTTTTTTTTTTTGGCATTAAACTTGTACCTAAGCTGAATTTAACCTTCAGTGCCAGAATCCTAACATGAAAGCCATCAAACTAATGTTTGGCATGGCAGGGAAATGCCCAATTATGCAGGCAGGAGCATTCCCCTGCTTCACACTCAATAGCAATTTCACTGGGACTACAAAATAGGAGTAAAGGATTAACTTTTCCCTCCCTGGATACTGCAGTGTGACCTGATTGTGAATCCCAGTGGCTGCTATATATAATATATATAAGGAAGACACAATGCCGAGTTAATGTTTAACCTCATATGGAATTTGGCCCACAGATTTCTGGCATTATGTGCATACCACAGGAAAGACATATGGGAGGGACAGCTCCTTGTAGAATAACATAGCTGAAACTACCTTTGGTAGCTGAAAAGCAATTGCAAAGATGTCATATTTATGTGGAAGTGAGGTGCAAGAAACCCTTGAGATTCCAACTTCAATTTCTACATCAGTTTTGAGCAGAGGTGTCCTTTGTGTGTTCCTTCTAATGGTTGCCATTGCCTTTGTTATCTCATTTATGCAGGGTCTATAAACCTGAACAGAATCAGAAATGGACAAGTTTTGTCCTCTGGGCATGTTCTTCTTGTTCTTTGTTATTTTGACTCTGTATGGCGTTTTTCTCAGCCGTTCTCCATGCCAGGCTTAACTATTTTTAACTACTGCTGTTTTTATTCACATGATCAAGTCATTCAGCTGGGTAACCTTTGTGTGAATTTTGGGGATTACCTACTTTGGAACCATATGAAAGCACCAGTATAGATATTCCATCAGTCAACTAACGCCTGCTAATAACTGCTGATATTAATATCTGATAAGCAAATCTATGTGCATTGAAACAGGTAGTTCTGTGATTCATAATTCACATCTTGGGAAGCCTGTTCAGTCTCTAATCATGAAAGCTACTGTTCCCACCACTGAGAGTTTTCTTATCAGATGTCACAGTGTTGATGTGATTAGATCATTGTGTGAACCATTTATGGAAGTTTCCTGGCTGGTATAATATCTTTTGGCAGCTTGAAGCTGCTCTGAGATCCTTGGAGGAAATAGATGAAATGGAATGGAATGGAATAGAATAGTAGTAGAGTTGGCCAACTCCCTGCTCCACTTCCACATGTGGCCACCCACAGCTTTCCAGCTTAGCAAAGGTGACTCAACATGCTAGCTTGATGTATAGTCATGCAGGCAGTTAAATGAAATGAGTAAAATAGATCAAACTCGTTAATACCTTGGTTTTGCTTTCTGTGCATAGGAACATGTTAACTTGCAGTCAGCTGGTTGGTTCACTGCTTTGTGCTTCTTTCCTGGGGATTCGGCTGCCTTTGGAAGAAAACATGCCAATGACTTGCTGACAGAGAACCATTGGTTTAGATTAGAGCCACTTTATATCATGGAAGCATCTGCAAGGGTGCTTAAAAGCAGTGTCCAAAACTATTTACAATGCTACCACATGAGAAACCAGGAAACTTCTATTAGACTGATTGCTTTCAGAATGACTGACTGGAATGCTTCTCTTGGAGGATTAGTTGGTCACTAGAGAGTTATCTAGAATGCTTACCTTTAATGCTTTTCTTGCTTTGGGAAGGACACATGTCTGTCAAATACATCTGGTTTAATATGATAAAATAAGTCTTAAGATGTGCCGGTTAGGAAACCTGCAGACGTAAAAATAATTTCCGATTTCATTCTAAACATATCCATATTCAAACATTCTTATCTTCCAGTAGCATGCCCCATCTGGTGATCCCACAATGTTCCCAGCATACGAACATGTCCGGATGTATGTTTGCTTCTTACTCAAGGGAGAGGCAAGAGGAGACCCATGTGGCAAAACCATCAAGGCAGATTTCCTTAAAGTTTTCAAAGATATTTTTGGAAAGAGTCTACATTCAACTAAGCCTTGAGCCAGACTTTACCTGAGCAATGTACCACTTAAAGATTTGCAGTTAGTTATTTGAAATACTCACCTAAAAACAAATGCATTATCCATTCAGTTGCATATATGCCTTGTTCCAGGACCAAATGTTTTTTGTTAGTTTGTTTCGTTCTTAGTCTCCTCTGCTTTTTATGCTTCTGATTTGTTTTTAATGTAATGTTTTATGTGCATCAGTATTTTGGTTCTTATATTTTGCTTACAGTTCTTTAAATAACTTTTATTTACTATTACTTCTCTTTATGTGGTGGTGTGCTATTCTGGACATGATTAATAGCTGTACATTTTTCATTTCAAAAGTGTTTTTATTTATTTATTTAGAAAATTTCTATGCTGCCCCATTCACCGAAGCCTCGGGGCGGCTTACAAATAAATCAATTAAAATACTATAAATTAACAATATAAAACAATTTAACAATATAAAATAAAATAAGTCATCCTGGCCAAAGAATAAAATAAATACTATTAACAGATAAAATGATGTTTGAATAAAAAGGACTTCACCTGGTGCCGAAAAACAAATAACGACGGTGCCAGGCGGACCTCTCTGGGGAGTCCATAGATTGGGTGCCACCGCAGAGAAAGCCCTCCTCCGAGTACTTACCCTCCTAATTTCCTTCACGGAGGGTTCCCGGAGAAGGGCCTCTCCCACTGATCTCCTGCTGTTTGTGATGTACAAGACCAGAATATAGTTTGTATGATTTTGTCCCCCAACCTAGTTGTTTTAAAGCCACTCCCGGAAAGACCATTCATTTACAGAAGATGCTTCTGTGTCTTGCTCTGGTTTGTCTGTGGGAATAAATCCATCCATATCATATTCCAGGCATTGGGATATGTATGCAGGAGGCTGAACCAGAGCAGAGTGGCGCTAGACTTTCTTTGGCCTTTATTCTCTCTTTCCTGTCTACCAGTCCACTTCTTTAATCCTCCCTCCAAGGATACAATTTGACTTTAAGAGGCAGCAAGTATTGTTCTTTATGTGGTAGTTGTGAAGGACTGGAGAAGAACAATGGAGAGGTCTCCTCTGGTGCCTGTCGGCTTGGGACGGACTTCATTCTATATGTTTCTCCCAGGGACCATAGGATTGTTCCTTCAGCATTTTTCATTGTATGAAATCATTGTGCCTTTAACTACATCTGATAGACTGCAGGGAACTAAACCTACATAGATGCCTTTAATATTCAACTATGCAAAGAATACTTCTGTATTTTACCCATGACCATTGCTTTGCTGGTATAGTGCAAACTACCTCAATGTAGTCTGCTAATGGTGCTAAAGCATGTTAGGCTGCAATGTTACGCGTGTTTCAGTAGGAAAGAAATGCTGCAGCTCCCAGCATGCCTCAGACTGTGTGGATGGCTAGGGCATGCTGGGAGTTCAAGGTCTTTTTTCTGTCTAAATATACGTAGGATCTCACTCTTAAGTTACTTTTGAAATAAGTAGTGCCACAAGACATTCTGATAAGTAAATTAGGAAAAACTGGACTAGATGGAAAATCTATTAGGTGGATCCAAAATTGGCTGCTAAATCAGGCACAAAGAGTGCTCATCAATGGTACCTTCTCAACTTGGATGGAGGGTAACTAGTGTGGAGCCACAGGTTCAGTCCTGGGCCCAATGCTCTTCAACATCTTTATTAATGATTTAGATGAGGTATAAATAAGGAAGGATAATCAGATTTGCGGATGATACAAAGCTTGGGTGGAATAGCAAACACCCTAGAAGACACAATGAAGATCCAGGGTGACCTTGATAAACTTGAACATTGGGCTGAAAGCAACAGAATGAGTTTCAATAAGGACAAGTGTCAAGTGTCAAAAGAAGAAACAAAATGCATCAATACAAGATGAGGAAAATGTGGCTCATCAGAACTGAAAAAGAAAAAAAAGATTTTGGAGTAATATGAGCCAATAATGTGATGGAGTTGCCAAAAGGACAAATGCTATTTTGGAATGCATGAACAGAAGTATTACTTTCAAATCAGGAAAATTAGTAGTTCCTCTATACTTCTCACCAGTCAGACCCCATCTGGAATACTGTGTCCAGTTCTGGGCACCAACATTTAAGAAAGATGCAGGAAAATTAGAAAGGGTCCAGAAGAGAAGAACAAAAATGATCCAGGGTCTGGAAACACTGCCTATGAGGAGAGACTGAGAGAACTGGGCATGTTCAGCCTTGAGAAGAGAAGACCGAGGGGGGGCATGATATCACTCTATAAGTATCTCAAAGACTTTCACAAAGAGAAAGGACAAGATCTCTTCTCACTGACACCAGAAAGTAGGACATGAAATAATCAATTCAAGTTGTGACAACCCAGGTTCAGGCTGAACATCAGGAAAAGCTTCCTCACTGGCAGAGCAATACAACAGTGGAACCAGCTGCCTAGAGAGGTGGTGGGCTCTCCCACACTAGAGACATTAAAACAATCTGGACAGCCATCTGAGTGGGATGGTGTAACTTGGTGTCCTGCAACAGCTGGGGGTTGGACCCAGTGGCCTTCATGGCCCCTTCCAACTCTACTATTCTATGATTCTGTGGTTCTAAATGTCGCTTGCTGCCTTTCTTAGTTTCTCCTCCACAACTGACCAATCATCTTGGCACTGGAAGAAGTGCTGTACTGACACAATTCTATTTCTAAGTTGCAGCTGAGCTGGTTTTCTAAGCCTTTTGTGTGCTGTCCTATGCAGTGGTGCTACAGTGTAAAGGATTCCACACTCAGACTTCACGGGCAGCCAAAGCTGAGATTCTGGCCAGCTGAGAAAATTCTCCCCTTGCAAGGCTAATAAAGCTGAAGAGTAAGCTTGAACATGCTTTAGTCCTATTAACAATACTTTAGAGACTAAAGCACAATGTATTAATTTCATATGTTAATTACACAAACTTTATATTCATTATTTTACTTTGATAACATTTTAACAAACATGATTTGCTATTTGACAGGGTAATGTTGTTGCTCTGTTCTTATCTGGGTTCCGGGCATGTTGCGCCAGCAGGCAAACATGAGCATTAATCTAATTAAAAGGATTCCAAGATAGTGAGTAAAGCCTGCGAGTACCATCTGTTCACACTTTACAAAAAGTAATTGACCACTGAAGCATGGGAAGGCATTTGATTGTTTATTAAATTTCACTTATGTGAGATTATTGCTCTTGAGAGCCTACATCACAAAGAATTAGGCAGGACCTGTTAGCAGTGTAATAATTGTGCCATTGCATTATATTTTGAAGTGGTGGCACTGATACTAATAGTTTAAGGCACTGACATTCCATTTACTCATGTCCAGGATTGTCTGTAGTATTGTCATGGCTTTCCAAGGGGAATATAATCCAAGACAGATGATTAAAATAGTTTTGCTATTTTATTTCCTTGTACTTATTTTGCTTTCTAACATGTAAAATTCCAAGTTTATAGGCTGGATAACAATAGAATAAAATGGATGGACAAGGATATATACATCGATGTATATAAATCCCCAACACCCACATTACCAATGAGAAAGGAACTTTTACTCATTCTTGGCCCATCCATGGCTACTTATAAATGATTCAGTGGATCATCACAGCATGCAAATGACAGAGGCATAACTGTTGTTGCAAAAATAACTGAGTCTTGTGGCACCACAAAAACTGGCAGATTTATTGTGACATAAGCTTTATGCTATAAATATAGTCAGTTTGAAGATGGTCCCAGATTATATATACATTCTTTTGTAATGTCACTCAGTTTCTGGGTTTATGAAGCTAGGAAAGATCATCTGACCATGGCCAGTATGAACATGTGGTGCAGGTTGAATTACTCATGGAAGGATGAGTTTACCTGCTCAACTGGTAGCCCTCCCACCACAAAACCCAGAAGCTTTCACAACAGTGTTCTGTATTATTATATATATATAACATTTTGCAACAGTCCTTGAAGGTGGGCTAAGCTGAAAAAGTGACTGAGCAAAGTTCAGTAGTAGCCTTGATGGCTGAAAGCAATTCAGGTCTCCCTGGTCCTTCAGGCGCCCTAAATACTACCCCACACTGGCCCTGTAATATTGTGTGATAAATTTATCTGAATAAGCTTATGTACATTTTGAAAAGTAGAAGGAACTCTCTCCCTCCATTTTGTGGAACTGAACTGAAAATGAAAATTCTTTTGTTTTTTCTTCAGATTGTGGCACTGTAATATTGACTAGTGACTGTAAAATATCATTGTGTTATGGATATAACTCAGCAAGAGATTAATATGGCACCCACGCTTTACAAAGCTGGATAAATCATCCTTTTGGACTTCTTGATACTGAGAACTTAAGGTAGTACCAGATGAGTGGTACATGAATGCAAACTGCTTAACAAATGTATGTATTGTCTGAACACATACAGTAGGAGGGTGATTATCTATACTTTGCACCCATACAGTAAACTGAAGATTGCTTGATTCCAGCTTCTACTCCAAGGCTAGATATAGTATGAAATAATTTTTTGCATCTCTTGTGTGCACTTTTTTTTTCAAAATCTCAATAGCATCCACTTTGGGTTGCTGATAATTATTGGATCTCAGGAAGCAAAGGGGGCGATGTAACATTTTTCTCCCTTGCTGTGATCCTGAGGAAAATCGCTCCTCTGAAGTTGCTATGTGCACAAGGAAGAAATTGTCCTCCTGGTGCCAGTGGGGAATTTCCTCCCAGTGGCAACAACTTGACCAGGGGATGGATTTTCTAGGGAGTCAGGCAAGGGAAGGAAATAATTAAATTATACCCGCCTGCCTTCCACATTGACAAAACAGAATGACTGCTGCAATCCCAAGACATACCAGCCATTAAAATAGAGACTATTTGCATTTTGAAACATGAAATCATATGGCTGGAGGTTACAAGTGTCTCCTTGGGGAATTGTTGTTTTTAAGTATCCATTTCATGGTTGGCTTTCATCTATTTCAGCTCCTAGACTTGGAATGGTTGGTGACATGCCCAAGTGAAGGAGTGACCTTTTTGGCCATCCCATCAATTTTCTGAACACAGAAAGATTCTTTCTTAGTCTTGAGTGTGATGACAGTGGCCCTTAGAGATTTTTGACCGTACCCTTTCCAGCTTCATAGTTTCTGAGTGCATCCTTAGTTACTTGGCATGGATAGATAGTACTGGGAAACACAATCCCTGTATTTACGAAATACGAAAAATTGTAGCTGTCACCTCCCCTCCAGTTTTTGCCTCCTGAGCAATTTTTATGTGCCCTTGCCTTCCTCTGCCTGTCTTGGTTCATGTTACAAAACTGTTTGAATTTATAGCTTCCAATATTAAATTCTAAAAAGTTGCTATACCAGGAATTAGGTTCTTGCAAGCATTACTTAAGAACTGTGAAAAGTTATCTTTATGAATGTGACTTTATTCAGTTTAGCTGAAAACTGTCATGCACAATTCTGTGTTTTAGGGGGAGGTAGCATGTGTCTGTTTTAGAAAAAAAACAGATCAAAAGCAAGTCACCTTCCTTGTTATTATTAGAGCTTGTGATATTTTCCAGTTTTGTAATGTTAAAGCGTAATATATACTTTGTGAAACATTTTGATATCACTATCATTTTATTCATTTTTGACATTCATACTTAACAGTTCCTTTGTGCCATCTCAGATTCTAACATTTCATTCCTTGCTTGATGTACCAATTCTGTTATTGTAATAATGGATGAAAATAATGTATATTTATACTGTAAGGTGCTTGAAGCAAGGGTTTTTTTTTTCTCCTGCTGTTGTGTTATGCTGGTAACTGCTAAACATTAATATGAATTTTGGGTGCAATCACACTTATAGTGGCAGTGCAATTAACATACCCTTGTCTAGTTTTAACAAACCACTTTTCTTTTGCCTGTATTATTTCTGTATCATTGGCTTACTGACATTGCATAGTCATCGCTGCTACTGAGGTCAGTTTTGGGTTAATGAACTCACATTTCAATACTGTTACCTTTTGGTTAACAAAGTTGCAGCTGCTGGCTATAAGCACTTTGTAATAATCACCTTTCAAATACAGTAGTGGCATTCTTCAATAAATAAATGTGAAGAAGAAGAGTACTGACAAAGAAGAAATTTTAAAATGTTTTGATACTCATAATTTTGTTTTAATACATTGCTCTATTTTGTTTGCAATATTCACTAAGTATAATAAAATTGCTAAGCAGTATGGATACCTATAGGTGTATATTTTTTCTTCCTATACATTTTGTAAACTTATTAGTACAGTGAGAACAATTCATAAATGCTTCTAGCTATTGATAAAGAAATACACTGTGACTAAAACATGTTAGGAAAAAAGTTTCAGCAAAATCATTTTAATGTATCTTATAGCTTCATCAGCTTATTTTTGCCCTGAAAGCAGAAAAATTAAAGAAATTGTGAAGATATACTTGTTTCAAATTTTTCTTTCCTCACTCTCAGTTGAGCTTTTTTTTTTTACACTGTTCTAAGTATATTAAAGAATATTGCTTCTAGAACACTAAAAAGTCCTTTAAAATGCATATTCCTGCATGCTGATATAAAACCAGGCAGTAGGTTTGTTTGTTTGAGGGTTTGGCGCCAATGATACACTAACCCTGACCCGAATTCTAATGCAGCAATCCCATGGGCCACTTAATCCATGATAGACTGTTGAGACACATGAAGAGGCCCGTTTTATCTAGTAACAGTTGAATTTTCATACCTACATCTGCGAAAACAATCAATTCTGCTTTTGCATCTTTTGTTAAATAAAGTCTTACTTCTAAAACACCAAAATATAGCTGCAGTAGGCTTTTATATGCTACAGATGTTAAAAAATTCCTTTTCTTGAAAAAATGTAACAGAGACCTTATCATGTTTGAAAACCACTGTTTTAATAATAATGTATTAAATAAGTTTAAACTTATTAACACATTTATTAATATAGTACTTATTTCCTTTTTATACTCCCAGTTACCTTATGAGTTACTGAGTAGGCAAATTGCTGGCCCAAGAAAACCCTTGCATTGCTAGCTGAACAAGGATTTTGGCTCAGCTCCAATTCAAATACACAATTTTGCACTAAGCTACCTTTTTAGGCAGTTTATAATTCATTGGTTGATTTCAAGCAGCCTGACCCTAACCAGTGAACACTCTGCTGAACTGTGGGGCCTCTTCTCCTTGGCCATTCCATCTCACTTTTCTCATCTGCTCATATGATAGTAGGCTATAACATCTAAGTTGGGCAAATGGTGGTTTTAGAAAATGGCGCTTTCAGCAAACCAGGAAAGAGAGGGGGAAATCATTATGTGAGGCAACATGGAAGCAGATTAGCCCAATTGGTGCTCACAGTGGACAAATCATGGTTTAGTTGTGCACTCTCATGTAAGCCCACAGTCATACAAATGAAAAGATTTGAATTTTCAAAAAGGATGGTAGAGGGGATATGAGGAATTACAGACCAGTTAGCCTTACATCCATTGTAGGAAAGACAGTGGAAAGGCGCATAATGGTGTAATAGCATAATAGAGATCTAGTAACCCTAGAAAGGGAAGGAAGGCTGACAGCCACACAACATGGCTTCCACAAAAACAGGTCCTGCCAAACAAATCTTGTGGAATTCTATGACAAGGTTTCAAGGTGGTGGATGTGGGGACGTGGTGGGGTGGTTTACCTGGATTTCAGCAAGGCCTTTGACAAAGTGCCACATGATATCCTGGTGGAGAAACTGAGGAGTTTTGGGATAGACCAATGCACTGTCCAGTGGATTAGGGCATGGTTGAATGACCGAAAGCAGAAGGTAACCATTAGTGGGGAATCATCAGGGTGGCAGCCAGTGACAAGCGGGGTCCCCCAGGGCTCTGTCCCAGGACCAATCCTGTTCAGTCTTTTCATCAGTGACATGGAAGGGGGGTGACCAGTCTGCTGATCAAATTTGACAATACTAAAACAGGGGTAGTGGCCACAACTAAGAAGCAGTTACTCCTGATTCAGAAGGATCTGGACAGACTATGAAAGTGGGCTGGGGACAACACGATGGCATTCAGTGTGGATAAGTACAAGGTCTTGCACTTGGGGCATAGGAATGTGTGTCATAAGTACAGGTTAGGGGATAAGTGGCTGGAGAGCAGCACTTGTGAATGGGATCTCAGGGTACTGGTTGGCTGCAGGCTAAACATGAGCCAGCAGTGTGACACGGCAGTCAAGAGGGCAAATGCCACCCTTGGTTGCAAAGCTAGAAGTGTGGCTTCTAGATCGAGAGAGGTATTACTGCCATTCCATATGACTCTGGTGTGCCCACAACTGGAGTACTGTGTTCAGTTCTGGACTCCACATTACAGGAAGGGTATAGCCAAGTTAGAGTCAGTGCAGCATAGGGCCACAAGGATGGTGGCTGGACTTCAGGGAAAGCCATATGAGGCAAGACTGAGGCAATTGGGTCTTTTCAGCCTGGAGGAGACTCCGAGGGGATCTGTTGGTGGCATAGGTACATGAGGGAGTGTCACATAGAGGTGGGTAGAGACCTGTTCTCTCCTTCAGATAAAGGCAGGATGCACTCCAAAAGCCTAGTTCAAGGAACCAAGGTTCAGTGTGCATGCCAGGAAGTGCTTCCTGACAATTAGGACCTTAAGGGTATGGAATGGAATTCCATACCCTTAAGCTCAATCCAGAAGCTCAGTCCTTAAGCTCAGTCCAACTGAAGCTCAATCCAGACAAGACGGAGGTCCTGTTGGTTGGCGGATCAGGCTTTGGAGAGGGTGAATTGAACCTAGTCCTGAATGGGGTTGCACTCCCTCTTAGGGACAAGGTCCGCAGCTTGGGAGTGCTCCTCGACCCAGAGCTTTCATTGGAAGCTCAGGTGACAGCAGTGGCGAGGAGCGCTTTCCTTCAGCTTCGGCTGATCCATCAGCTGCGCCCCTACCTGGAGTACGACTGCCTGGTGACAGTGGCACACGTGTTGGTGACTTCCCTCCTTGACTTCAGTAATGCACTCTGCATGGGGCTACCCTTGAAGACGGTCCGGATACTTCAATTGGTTGAAAATAGAGCTGCCAGGCTGCTGACGGGGACTGGGCATTATGTTCACATGACTCCAGTCCTCCGTCAGCTTCACTGGCTTCCCACTGAAGTCCGGGCCCAATTCAAGGTGTTGGTGATGACCTATAAGGCCCTAAACGGCTTGGGTCCTGGCTACCTGAAGGAGCGCTTACGTCCATATATGCCCGCCCACCCCCTGAGATCTGCGGGAGAGGTCCTTCTCCGGGAACCCTCCGTGAAGGAAATTAGGAGGGTAGGTACTCGGAGGAGGGCTTTCTCTGTGGTGACACCCAATCTATGGAATGCGCTCCCCAGAGAGGTCCGCCTGGTGCCGTCGTTATTTGTTTTTTGGCGCCAGGCGAAGACCTTTTTATTCAAACGTCATTTTAACTGTTAATACTATTTATTTATTTCATTCTTTGGCCAGGACGACTTATTTCATTTTATATTGTTAACTTGTTTTATATATTTTTTGTATTATATTTTAATTGATATCTTTGTGAGCCGCCCCGAGGCTTCGGCGAATGGGGCAGCATAGAAATTTTCTAAATAAATAAATAAATTCCATGGGAGGTGGTTTGAAGCCCCATCAGTGAGGGAGTTCAAGGATAGGCTAGACATGCACATGGTGGTCATGTCATGAGTGAAGTCAACTGGAGCTGGGGGTCAGACTAGATGGCTCTGGAGGCTCCTTCTAACTCGCTCTATGTTTCTATGGTGGATAGTGTTGATTTTCACTATTCATAGATATGAATTTTACCACTATTTGTATCCATGTCCGAGAACTGTAAGAAGAGTACAGTCCTCATCTTTTGCTTCAAATGAATTCATTTTGTTTTATTCGTCATAGATTTGTATGCCAAATTTTGGATTTGCACAGTTGGCTGTCTCAATTTGATTGGCATTGGTTTACTTTAAATCTGAAAGCTCCATTAGAGTGGAGGAGGAGAGAGGAAATATTTTGAATATTGTTGTTTTTGCTGGCCTTTGAATGGCAATGACTGGGGTTTTCAGAAACGTCCCAAAAAATGAAAAGTTCAGAAAAGCTTAATAGTAGCCAAAAGTATAAAGAATATTCCATTCATTATGTGGACAATTAAAAATCCATTTGATACTAGTATGATTTCTTGACAAACTTCTTGTCAATGTGTTAGCATGTGCAATCTTATTACCAGATAATACAAACTTTATAAAGAACCTTTATAAGAGAAAGCCAGAGCATATTTATTTTTTTTCAGAAATCCACAGAAATGTATCTTTTTGTTGTCTGTTTTATTGTTGTGTATTTTTTTAGACAAAGATTGTATGTTGATGTGAGTAAGTGAAAATAACTTCCTGGCCCATGTTTTAATAGAGAATATTGTTTTATAAATATAATGGATTAAACCATGTGATACTTTGAAGGTAATATATGAAGATACAGCATTAAGAGTTACCGCAGTGAGAATCATATTGACCACGACTTAAAAAGGGTTGACCAAGAGCAGGACCATATTAAGATTATGTAGAAGCTCTAAGCTGAACTACATTGTCTGAACTCTGCCACTAAATAAAGCCAATACAACATGGGAATCCACATTGAAGTATGGATTGAGTGTGTGCTGAGGTTGGGTTGCTATTGAGCTGTAGGTTGTTGAAATGTGGGTTATATTATCTGAATCTATTATCTCAGCCATGAAATAACCTATGGTTTGTTGTTGTGCTGTAAATTGTGGGTTGTTTCTTGTTAACAAACTATGATTTGTCATCATGACTGGTTCAGATATGTCTTGGACTCAAGTGTGGGTTATGCTGTTTATAATGCAGAAATCATATATGCTGAATTATACTTCATACAGTGCATCTCTCCTCCCCGTCATCTTTCAGTGAAGGGAATGTTTACATAGCTTTCCTTGCAGGAAGGATGAACAACATTCACTCATTCGTTCGTTCGTTCGTTCGTTCGTTCGCTCCTTTGTTATTCTGTGCTACTGAGAAGGTGAAATGGAAACATTAGTTTTTTTTAGATATTTCTAATCTTGTTCTGATATACTAATAAGAAGTATCTGGCAAGTAACATACACTGAGTAGGGGACCAACATATGTGGCACTTCTTGTCCCTGCAAAGGATAGAAAAACTGCTTAGAAATCTCTGGACCTTGTTTGGTGTGTGTAAACTCTATTTTTATATTTCTCACATTGTTTGCTTTTGGTAGTCACAGCCTTGGGCAAATACCTGAATATAAATACAGGACTGTTTCTTTTCGCATCTGCTTTGTTTCCTTAGGCCTTCATAAGCCCTGTGAAGCGTTGACACATGGAGTGTGTGCACGTGTGTGTGGGTGTGTGTGAGAGACAGACAGACAGACAGACACAGACAACCCATCTGGCTGTCTAGTGATCATAAGCTTTAAATGTCCTGAGCTGTCATCTGGATCAGAGATAATCACTTTGCCTGTACAAGGAATGGTAACCTGTGACCAAAATGCTAAAAGCAACCCTACAATCAGCTGGAACACTATATCAACATAAGCTGCACCAAGAACTGTATGCGTGTATGTCTCTATGATTCTCTTGCTGATAGGAAGAAGATTTTGGCGTGACTTTTTGTTTGTGGAGTGTCTGGTTGCCACATATAAGCATCCCTCAACCAGTGCAGTATGCAATGCACTTCAAACTGTAGAAATGCAAGCTAATTTAAGTTTAGATGAATTAGCTTGACAAAATCCCTGTTCCCTGATAACTATCCATAATGAGGCAAGAATAGTGGGTGTGGCTTTAGGAGAGAAGTTTGAAGTCGAGGTTTGTATTTAGAATAGAATGACTGGATATATAATGTCACAAAGGAAATAGCAGACTTTGATGAACAGGGATTAGTGAATGGAGAAGCAGAAGAGCGTTTTCCTTTTGATGGGAGTCCGCAAGTGATGAATGTTAGGATGGCAGCAATGAAGGAAGAAGATTGAGATGGAAGGGAAGGCAACACACCTAACTGAATGAAATTTCTTAAGTCTTCTGATGCATTTTTAAAAGTAACCAAATATAATGATACTCACATTTATTATAGTGTACTTGGGCACCAGGCTTCAAATTGTTAATTTGCAAGTTGATCCCTCAGGAACATTTTGTATGATCACAGAGTGGAAAATAAGCCGCACTAGTTTATCCAGCGTTCATCCAACACTGTGTGTGTGCCAGTTGTGTTCTGGGGGGAATTTCATGACTGCCCCTGAGAGCACAGCTTGTCCTGGTAGACCTGACCAGTGAGAGGCTTGTTGCCATGGATAACAGTTCAGCCTGAGCCCTCCATCAGCCCATGAATCCTGACCATATGTGCAGGAAAGGGTGAACCTCACTGCAAAGGGTAATTATGCTGATTGACCTCTTCATGTTCTGTAGGCCAGGCATATTAGGAAGGGCGATTAGGATTGCCATCTTAGTTAAGGATATCTACTTGTTGCCCCTCTTGTCAAGGGCCCAAGTAGAGGAGAGAGCTCATAATTACCAGAATCTATCTATCTATCTATCTATCTATCTATCTATCTATCTATCTATCAAATTTCTATCATGCCCATTAGGCAGGATGATTCTTTATAGTAGGCAGAGAAAGAGTTGACAATCCTTGGAGTAATTCTTCCTTTTGAAGCTGCTATTTGCCTTGGAAGGAAATCTCCCAGTGCAAGTAGCAGCTTCCAAAGGAAAAGAAAATTATGAGGACATAGCATGAGAAGATTTCCCTTACTCACCTGCAATAGTCATGATAATCACCCTGGCTTTCTCCCCTTAGGGGTTTGCTTTTGTCCAGTGTTGGCTATAACTTTATTCATTTTCTCGGTGGGCCAGTGGTTCTACATTGGAAAAGCATGTCCACCTGCCAGTTATACAGGCCCTCAGCGGTGGTGCCCCAACTCTGGAAATTGCTCCCCAGAGAGTTTTGCCTGGCACCGTCACTTTATTCTTTTCAGAGCCAGGCTAAAACCTTTTTATTTTCCCAATGTTTTAAGATCTGATTGTTTTAATTGGGGTTTTATTGTCAGATGAATCTTTTAGGACACTGTGTTTTATTTCACATTATGTATTGTTAAACCATCCCAAGACTTTGGTAAGGGATGATCTAGGAAAGTTATAAAGAAATAAATAACAGTATGATAAATTATACTCTGTATTTATCTACAGTATTTGACTGTTGTTCAACAACATTGTTCTCTATGCAGCATATTGTTGTAAAGCATTACAGTACAGTGGCAATCAATACACAATAACATGACATACATTTTTGGCAAAAGTATAGTATAATGAGATAAACAACAAAACTAAAAGTGAGAGTTTAAAATTAAGGTGTTGAAAAGTGTACATATCTATACAACGAATAGGGAGAAATTAAAGAAAATCTTTGGTGCCAAAAAGAATTCAAGGCAAGCACTAGGTGTGTCTCTGCCTTTGTAATATCTGCTTTCACTGTATAAATGAATTTATTCTAAACTTGTTTGCTGTGTACATGTGTTGGCTGGGAGAGCACCCAAAGTCAATAGAGTATTTCCCAAAGTCGGAGGTGCATCTGCTTGGGAGGGGCAATCCAGCATCCTATTCTTCCCCCTCATCCCTTCACAGCCTTTGTGGAAATAACTGCAGCAGCTGCTTTTCCTCAACCTCATAGAAATAAAAGCGGGGGTGGGGGGCATTCCAGACCCTGGGAACAGTGGGAGAAGAGCAGCCAGGACCAGCAGAATCTTAAGGCCTCTGTCCACCACGCAGAGGGCTGGGCAGTCTTGGAGGCTCCTCTAACTGGGGAGGATATTTTGAACAGGAAAACAAAGTGACACAGCAACACCCAGCAGAGTGTAGATGCTCAGGGATTTCTCTCTAACAGGCAGCGCTCCCATTGGATTGCTTTAATTATTGTAAAGGAGGTTTTGCAGAAATGGGGTTTTCCTGACTTTTCCAGAATTGATTTTTACCATCTTAATATCATGAAAGTCAGAGCTGACTTGAAGCTATTTGCCATTGGGTTCCCTCAGAAGAGGCCCAATATGATATATATGACACAAACACTTTGCTTCATCAGGGAGATCTGAAGTTAGGAGCCATCTGTGTCTTAAGCAGGCAACATGCAGTTACAAATGAAATTTCAGCCTTGTAGACAATTTTCATGAATGGCTGCAAGTTCTTCTATCTATTTTCCTCCCTTGTCATCCATCTCCTTCCACTTCCTGCCTTAATGCTTCTTTTTAAACTATTGATAGAATAATAAAAATGGTTTTTTCGTTACAGAAAAAAGGGCACAAAATGGTTAGGCAAAAATACCAGATTCTGTTCAATCTCAAACGGATGTTCAGATAGAGCATGCTGTTTTTCTTCTTTCCTGTTCATGATTTCCTCTATGTCAGAAGATGTTCTTTTGGCTGTTCCTCTGAATAAGTTTGACAAGTTTAAGCCTGAATTGGCAGTGCCTTTCAGGAGCCTTTGTATTTTCTTATTGTGGTTGCTCAGTGATGTATATTAGTAGAAAGTATTTATATGGAAGGGGTTTTTATCCCTCGGGCATGTTTTGTGTGTGCCTTTGGGGAATGTATATGTTTGTCTAACATCACTTAATTTTGGCAGTCTTAAAAAAGCTAAAAGGACCTTTAGGCTGTAATTGTGTGCACACTTAGATGAGTGTCAAGGAACTCAGTGCAGTGGCATTTTTCTGAATTGACCGGCACAGGATTGTATTGTTAAGTGCATATAGCTGTGTCTTCAACTTCATTATCAGGTGACTGTCAGATACAATGCACAGTTGTTTAAAAAGTTATGGCTTTTATTTTATTTTTCTCTCATCTCTTCAGAGCACTCAAAATAGGTTATATGCAAAAGTTACACAAACATAAGACCATCACTAGCAACTTCAAGAGGAGAAATGGAACATTGTCCTGTCCCTTCGCAGCCATTGTGGGCACAACTGTACCGGCTGCTTTCCTTCAGTCTCATAGAAATTTGGTGGGTTGCAAAAAGAGGGTGAAAAGAAAGATTGCTCATGCAAAAGGTATTGCACTGTCTCCTTCCATGGGTCCCTGCACCTCTCATACCATCTCTTCTGGGCGTATGGGGGAACACAGGGGAGGCCTGAAATATAGCATGGAGGCTGTAGTGAGGGAGCATCTGGTACATGTTTGGTGCAGGCTAGGAATGTATGGACATTTCATTTTGATTCATTTCTTTAACCACAATTTCCCCATTTGCAGCTCAAATACAAACACATTTTTCAGACAAAGCTTGTGTATTCCCAAGCTTGCAATTGCATAATATATATATATATTTTTAAAACTATGCTTTAAAACTATGTGTTTTGGAAAATGGGGGGAGTAAACACACCTAAATGCACACTGTTTGTATTCAAATGACAACAAGATGATATTTAGGGATGAGGTGAATCAAGCTTTGAGGTGGAACTTGGAGAGCTTTGAGTTTAAGCCTTGCTGAATTTCCTATTCTTGCTTCAGGTGGCTCCATTCTGTTCATTGTGATAAGTATTATAAGGGGCATTTTCTGGGATGCACTTCCTGCTTTGCAGATAACTCTTGGCTTGCTCTTCTGCTCAAGCCACTGTTGTTAATGGACAGCCATTACAACAGCTGCATGCTGTGTTCCTGCCTTTTTGGTTGCACTGCTAGGTCAGGCTTTGTTTCTGTGGGATGAACTTTCTTCAAAGGGCAAGTTGCCTTTTAAACAATCTGTGTCTTGCTAAAGTGCGTGCGTGCATGCATGTGTGTGTGTACATTCAGGATGCTGCAATATATTGTTCCTTAACTGAGACTTGCACTTGCAAGAGAAATAAGTTGTATGCTTGCACTCTTTCTAGTCTACATGGGAGATTCCTTCTGACAAATTCAGAGGAAAATCTGGCAATAATTTTACAGGGTGGCAGCTTTAGCAAACAGTGGATATAGGCTTCCCTTAAAAGTAACCTCGAAGTAAATAAGGATTGTTTCCCTGAATGGTATAGTTGAGGGCTGAGCTGAAATGGGCAGCATATTTTTGCAAAACAGATAATTCTGGCTGTGAAAAGGACCCTCACTTTTGTACCCTTACAGAGGGTAAATATTTGCCTTTAAGGAGAGCCAGAAGGAGAAAAATAAAATTCAAGTTTAAAGTGCTGAATGAAATTGATTGAGACATAATTTTAAAATTGTTACAATTAAGACAGTTTTAAAAGACGGCTGGAGCTGGGGGTCAGACTAGATGGCCCAGAAGGACCCTTCTGACTCGCTCTGTTTATATGTTTCTAAAAACGTAAGTTGTGTAACTTTTCAAAAAGTTTTAACAGCTCACCTGGTGCTTAAGAAGGAGCCAACTGAACATTTCCACCAAGAAAGCGATCACACTACTGAGTGAGACAATATAAAAGACTCAGTCTTGAATCCCGGCCAATCCTACATGAGAAGATGATGCAAAGTATAGACAGAGCAAAAGATAAGGGGAAAAGAATTAATACCTTGCTGGGTGCCATATTTTAGATTGCACTGTTATCTATATGCTGATGAGCAATTTTTTAAAACTCATATCTGACCCAGGGGTTGTGATGATTGCTTGAGCCTATATCTGAATGCTGTAATCAGATGGATAATAGCGAATGTAACAGCACTTACGTAAGAAGGAAGCCACTGAAGGGTTTAATGATTTGGGGGGAGCTGGGGTGACCTGCTCTACATAGGGTTATTCTGTTCTCTGGGAGGGTAGGTGTTTTTCTTGTGCAGAATTCTGCATCTGTTGATTATAGACCTTGAGGAAAGATTTCCATCATTTTGGCTCAGCTGTGCTGGCTTTATATTTTGTGTCCAGGTTCAGTTCAAGATGTATGTACTTACAATAGGTGTTTTATATGCAAGCTTATGCTACAATACACTGAGTTAGTGTAAGATCTAGAAAAATTCCTGACCACAGATGAAGAAACTAGTCATGGCTATTTGAGTTTAATTAAAAGCTAATGATACATTAAGGTTTTGATTCTAAATATATTTACTATGGAGCAAGCCTCTTGAACACAGTAGGATTTAATGCCAAGTGAATGTGTTTAGGATTGTGCTGTATGGTTCCAGGAATTGAAAGGGTGTGTGTGTCCTGTAAAAATTATCACAGATGGTGGAAGAATTATTGGTTATCCAAAATGGCTAAAATACTGTATCAAAATGAGACGGTCTAGAATGTCTGGCTTAAAAATTAGTGTTCCTTCTGGGCAGTAATTCCTGCTTAAATAGATAGTTACAGTAGTACACAGAAAGGCTTCTGCATAGCTTCTTTAGTCAAGTCCAGTGCTTGACAAATGCTTTATAAACTGATAAATGATCTGTGTTTCTGTAGGTGTGGCTTTCCGCTCTTTCTTCCCAATAGTGCTGTTAGCATTCCACAAGTCTTGCATTCCTAGAAATCAGGAAAGACCTCCAAAAGGAAACTCTTGAAGAGCAAATGAAAGGAAATAAGAGTTATTTTTGTTGAGGCCCTGGTTCTCCAATCAATCATTCTAGCATGCTGACACAGGAAGTTATGAATCAATGAGAACAACTTTATTGTAGTTTTTCACTTTGAAAACCTGAAGGAAATTTGTTTCCATAAAATACCAGTCTCTGTGACCTTATTTTAGTAGTGCAATGACATATCTTCAGATCACACCTGAAATGGAATCACCTGCCTATCATATAGCGGCTGGGTTTGCACGATGGTGGCCTGTTGGATCAGGTGAATGTGGGCTGCTTCTGCTGCGTGGCTTGATGATGGACAGTAAGCCTACCTAATGTGGCTTGTTATAGGGATGGTTGAACCCTTGATGGCCATACTGTCTGAACCCAGGTGTCCAACCTTCTAGTTAGTAAGCAAGCCACTTGAGAAGGGTGGGACCACTTCTTTGCTACTCTAGCCAAGTTTATCCAAGCCATGACCATGACTACTGCTCTGCCAGGTACCCAAAGTGCTTTGAGACAACCATTCCCTGCTGCACCAGCAACCTCTCTTTCCGTGCCATGCCTTTCCCCCGCTTTTTGCGTAATCACTTTTTGTGATCTCCAAGGTGGCAGGTAGTAACAGCCTCTTTCAGAGTGCTTAAATGTTAGATTGGAGAAACTGTCAGTGTTTTGCCATCTTATTTCCACACTGCAATGCACACAAAAATACATTTGTGCAACTTTGAATAGCTAAAATGGGAAGGCTTGTCTTGGGAATATCCTTGTGAATAGAAACATAGAAACAGAGTGAGTCTGAAGGGGTCTCCCGGGCCATCTAGTCTGACCCCCAGCTCCAGCCGGCTCCGCTCACAACATGCCCACCACGTGCATGTCCAGCCTATCCTTGAACACCCGCACTGATGGGTCCTCAACCACCTCCCGTGAATACCTGCTTTCAAGATGCAGTAGATACGAACCACAGGCTTTGCCCAAGGGAGACTACAGTGTGCCTTAAGTACTTTGTGTTCGCTCCATAGGTGTCAAATGGAGAGCTGTCAAAGGAAAGCAAAGTTGGTTTATGAAGGGGGGGGGGTGATTTTTCCCTACTTCTTAGCAGTGAGATCCTTGGGATTTTTAGTGTTTTCCCCTCTCATCCCTAGTTCTGCCATTCTGCCCTCACTTTTCTGAGTTCCCAGCTATTCAGGAGAGTAAAAATCATGAGGTTGCCAACTTTTATGGACATTTCATTGACAACTGTAAAAGAACATCTTTCCTTTTTAAACTCTTTGGCAGATTTCCCTTATTTGTTTTGTTTTGACAGGGAAATATATACTGGTTCATGGTTGCATATTTCCTTGTAAATTAAAAAAAAACTCTGTAGAGATAGGTAGTAGCTTCATGATTGTCACGTGGCCAGTCAGTTAGCCAGTCAGTTAGCATTATGGAAATCCAGTTTGTAGTCAGACTGAAAAAGAATGTTCTCTGTTAGGCCAGTCTGGGGAAGTATAGGTTACATGCGTGAAGAAATTCAGTGCATGCATTTCTACAGTAGACACCCTGCTTAAATTATATGTGTCTGGGTGTACCCCTATTTATGGAATCCACAAAAGAGATCTTTTGAGGTCATACTCTACCTCCGCCCAACCCTGGAATATTGAATGCATCTTTGAAGGTAGTATTATTCTGACTGCCATATGGATTAACAACAGGAGGTTGGCTATCTGAGTATGGTTGAAAGAGAAAGCTACTATATGCAGTGTGGGCCAGACAATGTAGTTCTTTCAAGGCAGAAGCTAGAAAACATATGAGCACTGATCATTTAGTGATCTCTGTACTATGACACTGGATGTTTCAATATTGAAGTTAAATATAGTTGTTTCTAGATGTGTCCAATTTCCAGAAAACTTGTTAGAGCTTTTGCGAGTCCTTAGCATGCTGGACACCCACAAACCAGATGTCAGCTGCTCCAATACCTGTCCTGATTATTGTTAATCTAAAGAGAGTGGCGTTATTGACATGAGCTGTGTGTGTGTGTGTGTGTAGGGGGAACAGTAGCTCCATATTCCCAAGGTGGAAAATACAGCTGTGATGTTAACTTTCAGGTTGGTGAATGTTACTGGAGCAATTGATATCTGGAAGTAGAAATGCTGTCATAGGTTTGATTGAGACTAATTAATTTGACTGAACATACCAGTCCACCCTCTCTGTCACATTCTTTTTGACTGTTCACTCAAACTTTTCTGATGGCAAAACGTGTGTTGCTTTAAAACTATATAAACAGTTGACTTACTACTGAAGTGGAATAGGATAGTATTATCTCAATGTAAACTATTGGTGGTAAACATAGAACATAAATATTTCTTAATTTGGAAACATTTATCTTGCTAGTATACTATCAGTATATTCCCATACACAAACTAATTTTACATAGATTATCCTTTCCACATTAACTCATTAGGAAATTCAACTATATTCAGTGGGGCTTTCTTTCTAGTTGTGTCTGGGTTTGCAGTTTAAGACTGTTTAAAAAATTATTGATGAGTTTTTCTCTTTATGGGGCAATGAAAGTAATCAGGATTGTCCCATAAATGGATGTTGAACTGTTGCTGCATTGAGTTCAACTAAGAAATTTCCTATAGCTTCTTTGTGAATTTAAGTTTTTCCCAACTTAGGCATATCTTACACAAAAACTCACATGGGTGCAACGCTCTTGTTATTTTATCCCTTCACAGACCATTGGACTAAAACAACTCTTGAAGGCTGTTTGCATCATGATGTCATTTCTTTGTTTTTGAAGAGTTGAGACCAAGCTGCTTCTGATCCCTGGTAAGAGATAGATCATTGTGAGGAAGCTTGATGACTTCTTTTAGTGAGACTTTTTGTAATGCATGCTTGCCACTTATCTGAAATGTTTCATGTTCTTGGAGTGTATGTGTTATTGTTCAGATTGAGTGACTAAAGAGGAATGGCTTACAAGACCATTTCTTAATGTCATGTTTTACTTTTAAACAAGCAAATTCTGCATTACATTCAGGGCCATTTCTTAATAAAGACCATCAGTTTTGGTACTACTTGTACTGTTCAATTTGGCTTTTTCATTGTTTCAGGTATACTGCTTTTAATACTTTTCTCTATTTTTGAATTTGATTTATGTTTTTATTTTGTGTGTGTGTGTGGGGGGGGGTATTCTGGTTGATGTAGAAAGGCAGTATGGAAATTGTTTTATTCAATTTATTTTTGTTTAAACTATCTGTAACTTCAAAGCCCTCCATGATCTTGTCCCATTCCTGATCTCTCTGTACTTAGACTGAATACATCTCTGCCCCATGATCTTTGTTCCTTTAGTGTAACAAACGCTCTGTTGTTCAGATTTTTCTCCCTCAAAATATTCTTTTTTTCTGCTTTCCAGAACATCTGTGTGCTTCCATATCTCACTTCATTGAAATCTGCTAACCCAAATCCACCTTTTTCCACAAAGCCTTTGCCATAAGCCCGAAGATGATGTTATTGCATGTGTATCTTGCCTGTTTTCCTCTGCAGGGCACCCAAGATGACTCACATGGTCCTCTTCCCTTTCATGTTATGCTCACAGTAAGCCTGTGAGATAGGTTAGGCTGTAGTCAGTGAAGCCCATAGGCACCCACTGAGCTTCATGGCTGAGAGGGGCTAGAACCTCGATCTTCAAAGTTCCTAGTCCAGGAGTCTACCCAATATATCACACCAGCTTTCTTGCTTTACTGTCACTCATTCCAAGTTTCTGTAATGGGAACAACTATGTACTGCTCCTGATTTAGCCATCCCTTTGTTTCTCTCAACTTCTCCTGTTGTGAGTCAGGGACCTGTCTTTTTGAACTGTGTCAAACATGTGCCCCTGCCAGGCTACATAAATACTGATGGAGGTGAGAACCCTAACCAATACAGTTATTGGTTGCAAAACAGATAAGTTTTGTGTGATAAAGTTTACTTGAAAAAAAATCAGAACATATGTTGCATTTTAAGCAAAATGTTCAAAATACAAGTGCTGAAATAAAGGATGCTTTAATTCCATTCTTTTTTCTTCCTTTCTTTGAGATAAAAGAGATTTCTTTCCTTTTTCACTCACATGATTGAAAGAACCACATGATTAGCATGATGGGATGTAAAGGAGAACAAGAAGCCCCATGTGCCAATTTTAATTCTTCCATGCTCCCCAGGAGTAAGAGGAATCCTCTGAGACTTGCTGAATGCCAAGCCATTTAGAACCTGTCAATCTAAACAAAGGCATCTCCAACTAGCAAAATGGTTGGGAGTGCTTAGATGCTTGGCTGATGTTGAAATTGTCTCTGTCCTTTAATTTTGCCTTGGGCAGCTTTCCATGTAGCAGCAAACAAATTCCAGCACATCATTCAACTTCTAAGTAGGACAAATGCAATAGACACAATTGTGTTTGAAATTGTATAGGTTTTAAATTAATTTCCTTTAAATGAACTAAAATTCTCTGCTTTGTGATGCTATATTTCACCCTGCCTCAGGCAAACCTGAGTTAGGTAAATATGAGTGAATTGCCTGGATCTTTCAAGAGTAGACTTCAGCTCATGCAACAGAAGTTTCCTTTACTTTTCTCTCTGGCCTCTAGTTGCTCAAGGGAGCCCCAGTCTTCTAGGCAAGGTTTGAGGGGGGTAGGGGGAAGGGGAAGAGAGAGAGTGCATTTGCATCTGGTTGTTGTTGTTATAAGTTGCGAAGTCCAACCCATCTCGATCCCATGGACAACATTCCTCCAGGCCTTCCTGTCCTCCACCTTTCTCCGGAGTCCACCTAAGCTCACACAGGCTGCCTCAGTGACTCCATCTCGCCCCTTCATCCTCTGCTGTTCCCTTCTTCTTTTGCCATCTATTATTCCCAGCATTAGGCTCTTCTCCAGGGAGTCCTTCCTTCTTATTAGGTGGCCAAAGTATTTGAGTTTCATCTTCAGGAACTGACCTTCTAAAGAGCAGTCAGGGTTGATCTCCTCTAGGACTGACTGGTTTGATTGCCTTGCGGTCCAAGGGACTCGCTGGAGTCTCCTCCAGCACCACAATTCAAAGGCCTCAATTCTTTGGCGCTCAGCCTTCCTTATGGTCCAGCTTTCACAGCCATACATTGCAACTGTGAAAACCATAGCCTTGACTATACGCACTTTTGTTGGCAGGGTGATTGATGTCTCTGCTTTTTAGTATGCTGTCTAGATTTGCCATAGCTTTCCTCCCCAGGAGCAAGCATCTTTTAATTTCTTGGCTGCAGTCCCTGTCTATAGTGATCTTGGAGCCCAGGAAAATAAAAGGTAGGACGTATCTTTTCCATTGGTAGATGGATATCCTTGGATACAGTCTGATGTATTTCCTAGGCATTGTTATGGATAAAGACTGGAAGCAATTCCAAGGGGAGTAGATTAGAATTTAATCTAAAATAATTGGATGATAATCCAAAGAGAAGCACTATGAGCAATCATAACACAGTTCAGAATTCCCCAGAAAATTGCCATGCCTCTCCCGAAGGAGTGATTTCCTCAGTTTTCGCATATTATTGGAAATGCCAGTAAAAAGGTCTTCTGTTTAATGAGCTGAATTAGGTATTTGCAGTCACCAATGCAATTTGCTTAAAAGGAGAAGAGATTAGAACAATACAAAAGCACAGAGAAATGACAGTAACTAACACCAGAGAAGTCAGAAATTCTATCTATTTCAGAAGATACAAGTAAAACCAGATGTAGATGTCAAGGAAGAATGAATACAAAGTGACAATATGGAAGAGGTGGTGAAATTCGTATATCTAAGGGGTATACGTATATCTAAGGGGACAAATCAGTAGGAATCAAATAACTGAAAATGTCGAGGCAATTATTGCCATTGCTATTAAATGTCAAGTACTACAGTTCAAGAAAGTACTTAATAGACTGGGGGTGATTGCCACTAAGCATTGCCAACCTACTTTATTTATGTATTTATTAAAACATTTTTATGCCGCCCCCATCGCAACAAAGCCTCGGGGCGGCTCACAGCAAGAAATTGTCATCCTCAGTGAGTTTGCATGTCATGTGAAGCCACCCTGAGAGAAAGCATTACTCCTACATTACTCCCAACGTGGGATAGAGTGCACTGTGGCTAGTTATGGCTTGTTTCCCCCTTAGAATGCTTCAGTGCTTTTGCCCACTCTTGGATTTGTATTCCAGGTGCCTTTTTGGCAGAACTGCTTGTTCTCTTCACCAGCATCCTTTCTGCAACAAGGCTAGAGTTGCTGGCTCTTGTAGCAAACTTCCCACTGCATCAGATTGCCAATTGAAATAATTTTCTGAGTACTTTTTAAATGCAGTAACACATTCACTCTATTTTAAAATTCTGATTTTTTCAGGATCTTTCACAAACACACAGACATATCAGATCAACATTCTGCTGTTGAGCCCGACCTGCTAATATCCTCCTCTTGTTGAAGTCCTTGTAAATGTTGGCCTCCACATCATAGCTTCCTTTGCTATAAACAGAAAATCTGCTTCATGCAAGCCGGAAACCTGAGGCAAAGATCGCACACATTTCATGACAGAGTAGTGAGGCAGTTCAGTAACACTACACAAATTGCAGAGCAGAGCAGAGCAGTAAAGCTAAGGTGAAATAAGGGAAAATTCATGGAAAAGCAGTGCAGCACATTGTAAAATATATGCAAATTTCATGGCAGAGCAGTACAGCTGTGGGCAAGGTAATTTCATCGCAGAAGAGTTTTGGATCTGTGCACTTGTGCAAGATCAAGAAATGAAATGATCATGGAGTGAGGGCACTGGAAAGGTATATGGGAGGATGGTGGCAGCACTGGTGAAGCCATGAGGAGCAGCTGGAAATTTTGCTGCTCTTTCGGTCAGCTTTGTAGCCATGCCTGAGAAGCCACTCACAAGCCATCCTGCTGTGTTTGGACATCATAACACACATTGGTGAAAACCAGGCTCCCCGGACAACCTAATAACGAGCTGATGTGGTTAGTGACCACATTGCCATGGTGGCATCAGGTCTGTAAAGCACAACGGGTCACTCTGATCTAATGTGGCTCACAAACCACTGTGGTTTATTGTGTTGTACAAAGCAAGATCTCAGTCTTGGCCAGGTTGCAAGAAGCAGCTGACCAGAAGCAATCGGTGCAATTATCCCAGTGTGTGCTAGGGCAGAGCCTTTAAAAGCTGGAGCTTCATTCTCAAAGGAAGCCAAGAACAGCCATATCTTCCATGCAGAAATTTAGCTCATGGATGACTCCAGCCTATTCTTATGATAAAGTCCCAATTTTCAGAAGAGTTTGGTTGCATTTTCTAAAACAGCACTTTTTTCTTTGTATATGCAATTGGTTTGAAATGAAGATGTGAAAACATTTTGGTCTAGGAGCTCCATTGTCAATTGACGTTGTACCAAAATATTTTTATTAGTCTTACTATTACATTTAAGTGCTTGTTAGATAGGGTTTTTCACTGCATGGAAATGATGCAAGCATAGTTTGTTTTACATTGAAACCTACTGGTGCTAATGCTTAATATAGCAGGAAGAAAATTATTAATAAGAATAAGTGAGAAGTGTGTGTATGTGTGTTTATTTGCTTGTGGTAGCAAAAAAGAAACATTTGTTCTGTGATTGTAATTGGCTTGGCTAAACCTTTTGATCCTAGTTTGACATTTTCAAGGGGCTATCATAATTTGTCTTGTATATCAGAATGATGGATTCAGATAATAATACTGGACAAACAATTAAAGGGTCGGTCCTATGTCCTACATCCTCAGTGTGTGAGAGCCTGCAAACAGATGTTTAAACACATTCTCTGCCCATAATGAAGATGCTGGTAGTGATGCTTGCTGCTGTTCCACCTCAAACCAGGTGTGTTTTCTAGATGACCATTTTTGGCTGTTTTGATAAAGCATGGAGTAGGAGAAGGAAAGCTGGGGCAGCCCCAGCCGCCGCCTCTGCTTACCCTCACAAACCATTTTTGATCCCTCCAAGGCATGCCTTTGGAATCCCAGCTCTGAGGCTGCAAGACAAGATAACATTTTCCAGCCTCATCTCCATGCTTTCACTAATGTTTAGCAGAATCCCATGATGCAGTCTTGCCATATTATGTTCATATTCCTCTGGGGTATTTGTGTGTGTGAGGGGGGATATTTAAAAAAACATCAGAAATCAGTGAAGATGTCAATATAGGAAGCAAAAATGTAACTCTGGGAATTTTTCATGGCAATTAACCTGGGGAACTTGGGGTGTGAGGGATCATTGATACTATTTTGAGATAACAAGCTTTGGTTGGCACTACAGTAATTGTAGAATACAAAAGAATTTTTAACACTGTGTATAAAAATTAAACAAAACAAGGTGCCAGATCTGAGTGCACCAGATGTTATTTAGAATCAAAATATTTCTCAAAGTTTTTAACATTTTCATGGCTATAACATTCCTCTGGTTTGGGCAGTGTTTGGTTTACCTGGCTTCACTATATTAAAAGGAAAAAAAGTTATACATTCCTAATTAACTTGCTATTGAAAAAAAGGCACTGTAGTCTTACTATACAAGCAAGCAAATCTTTATTCAGCAAGCCTTTTAGTAGCTTTCCTATGGCACTTTGGTGGTAATTCAGGAATGCAGGGTCAAACAACAGCCCAGTCATAGAGTATTCCCTGATGGCTTAGAGGCATTATGGCAGGCTGTCCAGGCTAATCATTTCAAGCGGCCCATGGAAAACCACTTTCTGGTTAAGTCTGCATCATCCTGTTCCACCAATGGAAAAAATTGAACATGAGGAGGGTGTGTAGCTTTTAGACAAAAATATATCCAGCATAGCACAGGATCTGTTTTTAGCCCATAACGGCTGAACATTTGGGAGAGTTAGACACAATTTCCTGGCTTACCAGAAGCAGAAAGAAACGGAGAGTCTCTGCATATGTATGCTAAATGCTTTTGTGACACGTTTGGAGAAATAGGCTGGAGCAGAAACACTTGTGGAAAGTAAGTCTTCATGGCCGCAATTCGGGTGAGGAAGCTTGTGGGATGCATGGTCTACAGAATTAAGCAAAGGTTGCGAATGGACACAAGGCACTTGGCCTCTGCCTCTTGACTTTGAAGTTTTGCTTTCTTTTCTAAATGGATTATGAAGCATGTCTTTCCCTTTCATCACTTTTTATCAGTGACTTCACGGGACTTGCTAATTATTTTTCTTTTCTACTATTGAATCAGCTGCTACTCAAATTGTCTTACAGTTTGAACACTGAGAGACTTGTTTTCTTATAGGAAAAGATTCCTGTGGTAGCTTTTATCCTGCCTGTAATACTATACACACTATGACTAATGCATAAATAACTTTCTCTCTTCCTTGGATTTTTGTCTGTCTTGCCTTGTAAATTGCGATGGAAAATTCAGTGTTTAACTGTTGGAAACCGTACTTTCTTACCCCTCCGTATTTAAATGGTGCTTGAAAACATCAGTTCTCAACTTCCTATAAAATTGTATTAAATAAAGTTGTAGTTGAAGAGATACTTCATTTTCCCTTGCTAAGATGGATTTTTAATTTGCTGCATAGCCACCCACATGAAATTTTATTAATATGCAATGCTATATATAACTATTCCAGTGATACATTTAGGGTGCAGTCCTATACATGTATCCACAGGAAAAAGTCCTGTAGTTGCCCGTGTTTTCCATCTAGCTCGCTGTGAAACTCTGGGACTTACAGATTTTCTTCTGTCTAAACATGCATAGGATTGCACCCTTACTATTTTAAAGTATAATTCTTCCGCTAGCCACTTCTAGGAACAAATGCTAAACTAGATGGTCCCTTCGTGTGAACTAGTAATGCTGTTTTTATGTGTGTATAGATGTTTTTTACTACTGAAGAGGAGAGATCTTAGTTAAGAGTGATTCTTAGTCTTTATTCATTTTATTCTGTTTTATTTTGCATTAGAAAGGATGTGCTATTCAACTAACTGCATTTTGCAAACTGATGACCCCACATACACTTATTCTAAACAGATCAATTGAAAATAATTCCCATCCATTTTAATGACAGTATGTTCCAACTTCTTTTCAGACTGAATGCTTAGTTCAAAAGCTACACTGCTAGAATATGGGATAGTTGTAAACGTGAAAAATATTTTTTAAAATGTTGCCTCTTGATACCTCCTGTGGGGTGTCAAGGAGGCCTTGATGGTGCGCTAGTGCAGCAGGAAGAGCACTTAATTGTATCCATTAGCACAAGGTTGAACAGGCATCTATCACTGCATTGCACAACTAGGACCATCCCAGGCCACATCAGCAGTGATGCAGGAAAGGTGGTGCCCAGGGGTGGCACGAGGGTTACCATGCTGGGCACCTGCTGAGGGCCTACATACCTGTACAGGGACTCACTGGCAAGATCCCCATGGAGTTGCTGCTCCCATCCCCTTTGCTTGCCTACTTCTTGTTCTGGCCCAAACAATGCTAGTCCTGAGAAGAAGTAGTGATAGATGCCACTGCCTGCTTGCTTACCTGCTCACACTGGATGCCAAACAAGCGTGTAGTATCCATGGTGGGAAAGAGGGTGAAGAACAGTGGCAGCTGGCGACAATGGCAGTGGAAGGTGTGCTCACTTAAACCCTACGCCAGGCAATACTGAAATGACAGACAAGACAGTGGGTTTCTGCAGAAGATGCAGTGCGGTACTTTGAAGGGCTGAGATCTGTAATACTTTCCTGTCAGGTTAGGGAAACTGAAAGCCTGGATGGGGGAGCTTCTGACCATTTAATTCTTGCACACTTACATCAGCTGCATGTATGCTTCCAGGCCCAGTTCAAGGGACTACTGTTCATCTAGAAAGCTTTACATGGCTTGGAACCAACAGTACTTGGAGCACCTCTTTCAGCTGCAGTCTACCAAGACACTAAATGCAACATCCGGTGCCTTCCTCCAAGTGCCAACTCCAGTGGAGGCTTGCCAACTCCAATGGAAGGGCTTTCTCTGTGGTGGCCCTCCATCTATGGAATGACCTCCCCAGCGTGTCCTACCTGGCACTAACCTTATCATCTTTTCAGTGCCAGGTTAAGATGGCCCTTTATGCTGAAGCTTTCAAAGAAATGCTCAGTAATCAAGGGGCTTGATGGGATTATTGATCCCAGGAACTTTTCTTTTAAAGAATATGTTCACAGTATGTTTTTAGCTATCTATTTTTATGTTTCTTTGAGAAGACTGTGTGGTAATTCTGTTGTTTTATTGTATTTTTATGTAGCATTGTAAATCACCCAGAGAGCTTTGAATATTGGGTGGTATAGAAATGAAATAAATTGAATTGTATGTGCACATGTGCCTTGAATTTGTTGTTGTTAGCTGCAAAGTCATGTCTGACACATCACGACCCCATGGACAACATTCGTCCAGGCTCTCCTGTCCTCCACCATCCCTTAGAGACCACCCAAGCTCACACCCACTGTCCCAGTGACCTCATCTAGCCACCTCATCCTCTGCCGCCCCCTTCTCCTTTTGCTGTCAATCGTTCCCAGCATCAGGGACTTCTCCAATGAGTTCTTCCTTCTCATTAGGTGGCCAAAGTATTTGAGTTTTATCTTCAGGATCTGGCCCTCTAAAGAGCAGTCAGGGTTGATTTCCTTTAAGATTGACTGGTTTGATCTCCTTGCAGTCCAAGGGACTCGCAGGAGTCTCCTCCAGCACCACAATTAAAAAGCATAAATTCTTCAGCACTCAACCTTCCTTATGGTCCAACATTCACAGCCATACATTGCAACTGGGAAAACCATAGCTTTGACTATACGAGTTTCTGTCGTCAGGGTAATGTCTCTGCTTTTTGGTATGCTGTCATAGATTTGCCATGACTTTCCTCCCAAGGAGCAAGCGTCTTTTAATTTCTTGGCTGCAGTCACCATCTGCAGTGATCTTGGAGCCCAAGAAAATAAAATCTGTCACTACCTCCATTTCTTCCCCATCTATATTTGCCAGTAAGTGATTGGACCAGATGCCACAATCTTAGTTTTCTTACTGTCCATGGGATTTTCATGGCAAGGATACTGGAGTGGGTTGCCATTTCCTTCTCCAGTGAATCACCTTTTGTTATAGCACTCTGCTACGACCTGTCCGTCTTGGGTGCCCCTGCATGGCATAGCTCATAGCTTCATTGTGCTTCGCAAGCCCCTTTGCCATGGCAAGACAGTGATCCATGAAGGGGTGCCTTGAATAGCACAGTCCAAATGCCAAAGTTGTGCACAAGACATTTTTCTCCTTGAACTGTGTCATGTGTCTTTAGGTCAGGCTTGGGCCACCTGTGGCCCTCCAGATATTTTGGCCTAAAACTGCTTGATCATTGGCCATTAATTATGCTGACTGGGGCTGATGGGAGTTGCAGGCTGTTTGGAGGGTCACAAGTGACACCCCCTTTCTTTAGGCCTACTTTTCTGTGAATGTTACAGAATGTTACCTTTGCAGAACCATGTGACTGGAATGCCTTGTTTTCCAAACTGAAGCAAATTCTTGCCAGAAAGTCATCTGCATTTGAATTGTGACATGACGGTTATACACATCTTCAGTCACTTCCCATGTAGTTTAGGCAAAAGGCATATTAACGTAATAGATGTATGTGTGATTTTTGTCGCCTCACATTTGCAGTGGACAACTTGAAAAGGAAATACCACTTAAGTCATATCCCTGTCAAATCAAATATTGTAATTTCCTACTGAATAGTTTGCCAATGCAGAAATTCTGGTCATATATGCATATGAGTTTTTGTGCATAGGAAAGGAAGGTGAAGAAGGAACCGTTAATGATTGTGATAGCCAGTACTTAGAGAAGAGGGCGCTTTAGGTCTAAGCCTTTTATGTTTCCAGCCACAACAATGTAGCACAATAGTATTAAGTTTAGTGGAGTCAGAGGTGGATCTCAGGCACACCAGAGGAGGGGAGGGTTGCTGAGAGTATAGTATATGCCACATATGGAATGTCTCAGGTTCGATTTCCAGCATCTCTAGTTAGGGCCGGGAAAGAATCTTTTCTGAAACCTTGAAAAGGTCCTGCTACTCAGTATAGGCAATCCTGAAGAAGATGAACTTAAGGCAGATTCTTACGTGCCTAAAAGCACATTCCTGTATATATGTCTGAGAGCAGCTACAGCATAAGTTTGGAGGGAGAGGGGAGCATATCTCATGAATAACATTAGCGTGATATAAAAGCAACTGTGCATGTTATCAAGACTGTCCTAGGTGTTGGCAAACTTTACATGGTTAGAAAGTTGTGTCATTTAATGAGAAAAAACGCTCTGTGGTAGCATTTTTCACATGCAGTGGTTGTAGCCTTAACTTTCCATTATGGTGCACGTTATCCTGTTTTGCATACCTACCTTTGATAGACATATTCATTGGCCATCTTCATTGTATTCATGCACAATGGAAGTTGTATCAGTGATTCAAAGTCTGAAGAATTGATGCTGTTATACTAAGGTCTATAACAGCAGCTTGCTTGCTACCCACTCTGTTAAAAAGGATTACACAGTGAGTGCGCGATCACGGTAGAGACCAGATGGTCTTTGACTGATTCTTTAGACAAATTGAGTTTGGTGTCCTTTTATGAATAGAAATAGGCTTCTGAAAGTAGCTTTGTGAACGCAGTTTATGTTCCTGTAACATAGCTTCTCAATACACATGCCCTGACTGTGACTTTCCTGTATTGCATTGGTCTATAGTCCTCTGGTGATTTACATATACTTGATAACAGAGAGCCTGCAAAATTTATGTGGTGTTTTCCTTCTGATGATCTGTATTGTTATGCCCTATCTTAGCACAGGGCTTTGCTTGTTACCCTAAAATATGCTTTATGTTGGTGACATTTATATGTTGAAGCAATTAGTACTTACAAGAAAGCAAAATCATAAATATTTACATCATTTTTAAATAAGTAAGGAAGTCTTTTAGTTGCTGTAGTAAGAATGAGCCACAGCATTGTCCTGGCTGTAAAACAGAATGCCCTTAAATAAATAAATAAATAAATAAATAAATAAATAAATAAATAAATAAATATGTGCGCACGCATGCATGGCTTTGTGGGCATAGATGCTACAAGATATAAACTGGGAAGCCATTGTCATTTGTTTGCTGACTTCCCACTATGACATTTTTCCTTTTTGTGCTGTAGCAACACAAGTTTGTTGTGATCTGTAACTTCTTTAACCCACAGCTAAGCAAATTATCTACTGGGGTCGTGGGTTCGTACAGTAATGAGTGAGATTTTTGACACATAAAACACATGCTCCATTATAAAACAAACTATACTCCACTATAAGGCAGCTATTGGATAAACACTTTCAAGTAATTTGCGTTCTTCAAACATAGACGGTATACATCTGATAGTTAGAAGTTCCAAAAAGAAGCAGTCTTGTAGTCCTTTGAAATAGAAACCTCCTGCAATGTTCTATAAAAGGGACCCCTTCTTTTTACTTTGAAATACAGCTCATTGTTTGCTTTCTGAATGCGTTCATGTTGTTCACTTTCTCAGTAGCAGCTTTTGTCTCTTGGTGTGTGCAATGCCCAGTGCTCTCCTTGCTATTGCTTTGCTGGCGAATCAACTTTAAAACACAAACAGAGAGGCTGCCAGCTGGTTGGGTGAGTGAATTACCCAGTGGCCTTTCACCTCTGGGCCACAGTAGGAATTCAGACAGGATCATGAATCAACAATAACAAAAGTCCCACAGAGACTGATCAAACTATAATGAGAGACCTAGCCATATAATGTATCCCTATTAAGACAAATTGCAGTATCAAACTGGAACAAGTGTGAATTGTGTGGCTATTTTGCACCAAAGACTTGGGGCTGGTTCAGACATAATTCTGCACACAGTATAACAGTACAAAGATGTGCCCATGTAAACTCTGGTTTGCAGGAAACTAAGAGTTTGACCCCAAGTCCTGTTGAAACTGCTTTGCTCTCCTGTTTCATAGGCAAATTGTTGTTTCTACAAATCACAGTTTGCCTTGTTCAGATGAGACCACAGAATATGGTTTACTCAGAACCATCTGCACAGGAATAAAGGAAGCACATGGATTCAATCCTCAATTACATAACACAAAACCATGGTTTGGGTGTCATCTATGACTAGCCCATACTCAATTCAGTTGAAAACGATTATAGCATTGTTAAAGAAGTTTTAAAAACCGGTATCTAAATTATCAATTTCATATTTCATAATGCATCCCAAATTTTAATTTTGTTATTCTACCCTACTTGTTTAGGAGGAGAGTAAGAAACAGCTCTGTAATTTCAGCATTGTTTCAAAGATGGGATATAAAGATTGGCTCTCATGCTTTGGCAGTATTTTATCTGATCTCTGGTGTGGTCACTGCTGCTGTAGGAAAGTTTGATGGTGTGCGTAGTCACTTCACTCTAACATTTTTCGACCTTGTTTTATAGGGATACATAAAGATTCTACCATTTGGGGAAAATTTGATGAGCAAGTGTTAAGATCATGTCAGAGACACAGACTGCTACTTCCATCCACCTTTGAGTGATCCTTCAGGTGTGTCTTACATATAATTTTTATTTTCAGTATTATCAGCATGCTTTCATGAAAATCTGATACAGTATAGGAGTTGATTTACAAATAAAATGTTAATGTGGTTGATGTGAAAAGATAATGTGATTTTTGCCTGCTCTATCTGAAAGACTGTATGGAATCACAAAGAAAACTGAGCAGTATCTATTGCTGTCTGTATGCCTGGAATATCAGGAAGTTAGCAGTTCCCAAGCGCCACAGAAATGACTCAAAACACTCACTTCTAGAATGAGGAAAGTCAGTGGAATTTGTGGAAGAGAGCTCTGTAGATGGACTCCATTCTGGAATTGACTATTATGGCTCATTGAGGTAGCTTTAGACTTTCTGCTCCACTGACCCTCAGTTGCATGAAAACACCAGAATGAACAGAGGCACTTGTGCATTTTGGACACTGTTTACAGAGCAAGAAATATAGGATACTTCAGTATATCATAAAGTTGATCCTAGGGCCTAGGCTGGCATACTAGATCCCAGAAGCAACTTTCTGTCAAGGAAAATCAGTAAATTAAAATTAACCAAGAGCTGTACATGTGGTTAAACTTGTCTGTAAGGAAGTTAGAAGTAAACTTAATTGTGTAATTTACTTCATCCCCAAATACATGCTTACTTGGTAAAATATACTGGCTTTGTAAGTCCTTATTTGCTTACCTTTGGGAGTATATGCAGTTTTGTTATGTAACTGTATTAAAATGTAACACTGAACAAGATTTGTAAAGTCAAGGCAGTTTTGATATCATGACTGGACCTATTCCATGCTATAAAGCTATGGTTTACAAGGAGCTACCAAGCCTAGATATAAAATTATACTTTCATAGAATCATAGAATCACAGAATAGTAGAGTTGGAAGGGGCCAGAGGGTCATTAGGTCCAACACCCTGCTAAGTCCAGGACACCATGTTAACCCGTCCCTTGAAGACGGCTGTTTGAAGCTGACTTGCAAACTGCTCATTGTTGTGTGTTCTTATATTTGATTTCACAAATAATTGGCAAACCACAATTAAGGCCATTGCTGCTACACCAAGGAAGCCTTGAACTTATGAAACTGAGTGCTGAGCATCGGGTGGATTGGAAACAAAAGTGGACTAGTGGCCTTAAATTGTAATTTAAAGTGGGTTGAACTTGTTGCACTGGTTAACACAAACTATGGTTTGATGTGATGCTATATTGAGCCTTACTTGGTAACTTAATTTTTAAAAATAACTTTCTGGCAGTGCTAATGACTCTTTTAAATTGAGATGAGATGAATGGAAGCCATAAAAATACAAAACAGCTTTTCATATATAGAATGTCTTATTGTCATTATTCAGATGACTAAATGCTGTATCATTCTTTGGGTATATCACCAATATGAGTTTTATACTTCTGAATGTGGAAGATCTAAGCTGTAGAAGTTGCAAGAACAGGGGAGAAAACTATTCAATGGGTACTGAGTGCTTTCCAGAATGATCCCTATGCAAACTAAACATAATAAAACTTTTTAAAAAGTCATCTAATGAATAAGTCTGAATAAGTGGAGTTTTCTTATCAGGCAATGTTTGTAGAAGTTTGTGTGTAAAACTAAAGTTTTTGTTTGTTTTGTTCAGAGTAAATGTTTTAATAACCACTGCTGTTTGTACTCTCAATTTAGTGAAAGATGGGGAATTCAGAAAGCCAGTACAGCCTTCAGGGAACAAAAAGTCACACCAATTCTCCATCTGGTGCCAAGCAGAAGCCTCATTCTATGAAAATTCGCAGCACCCATGGTAAAGATGAGAAGTCCTGCTCCTTACATGGTTGGAGTCACAGTGTCAGTGGTACCAACTATAAATCCCGATCATTAGCTAGAAGCTGCCTTTCCCATTTCAAGAATACTCCTCCCTATTCTTCAAGACTCAATGACTCGATCATGAAAGTTTCAAAGAACAGCAGCCATAACAGACATAGAACTCATGCCTTGGGAAATTACAGCCAAGGGACTAATAATACATTTTTGCCTGAGAATGGTTATCATTACATTGACTTTGAAGCTACAAGTAGCCATGTTACTTCTAGGGAATGTAATGGACACTTCTTAAATTGCTACGGGAAGAAAGATAGCCCACCTTCAGATGACCGAATGAGTCCAAAAGTTCTCATTAAGACACTGGGGAAATTGGATGGGTGTTTGAGGGTTGAATTTCACAACAGTAGCAGCAACAGTACCGTCTCTAGAGAAGAATCCAGTGGACCAGTTCAACTCTTACGGTACTCACCTACTTCAGAATCTGAAAAGAATAATGTGCTTGGAGTGAAGGAAACATCTAGTGCTGAATATACAGAAAGCCGTCGTCTGTCATCCACTGACTCAAGACTTAGATCCAGTAAAGGGAGCTCCATTAGTTCAGAGTCTTCATGGTATGATGCTCCATGGGGCAATAATGGAGATATGAATGAACTGGATGGGTCGTTTCTGTCCAGGAGCACCCCAGATGCGAGCATCCAAGTCAGTTTTCCCCAGAATGACTGCAAGAAACCCTTGAATCAAAGCTCATCTCTTTCTTCCCTCCATGATTTATATAGGGATCCAAATCTAAGAAGCTGCCAAACTTCCAATATCGGACTATCTGCAGATTATATCAATACTCATGCCAATTTAAGCAATCGTGTTTCATTTGCCTCAGCCATAGATGTTCCTTCTAATGTAGAGGACAGAGGACCACCACAGTACTCTTCCTATACCCTCCCCTGCAGGAAATCTACAACTCTCAATGAGGATGCAACAAAGAAGGAAACATTAAAAAGCCGAATGCGACGGATCAGTGATTGGACAGGAAGTCTGTCGAGAAAAAAGAGGAAGCTACAGGTATGCAGCATTTTCAGCTAAGAGTCTTCTCTGAAAGATGATATGACAAAACCATACTCCACTTTAATATGTTCTGCCACTGACTCCTGTTTTCCCCACCATTGCCGTAGCAACCACTCCCTATTTTTTTCCCAGTTTTTACTTCATTGTATCATGTTACCTATCCATCTACTCATCCAGTTTTGTCTGTGCCCAGCTTTGCTCCTGCCTGAAAGGCAGAAATCTATTTCCACTGAGAGAGGGAAAATAAGAAAACAGAGTAGAAGTTTTCTAAACTAATCTACTGCTACCTCATCTTCCCTTCTTTGGCTATGACAGGTGATGGACTTGTCTGATGACTAGAAAGGTCAATGGTCCAATGACTAGGCAGGTCCTACTTCAGTACAGACACCTTGAAAGGTCCACAGTTTTAAAACACAAGCATTGTTCTGTTGTGTGGTCGGTAGGAATTTGTGAAGGAGGAGGAAGTTCTAGAAATAGTGCATGTCTAAGCTCACTGCCCTTCTTGCAGGACTGAATAAATACAATGCTAGTGATGGCCTTTTCAAGAGAAGAATGACCTTTCCCAGTGACAGCTGCAACTGTGGGCGCTGTGCTACTTTGGCTGAGCATTGGGGGAGGGTGAGCATCATTCCCAAAACTGAACCTAGTTTTTTGTTGAGGACCATTTTAAGGAGTAGGCAAAGTGAGCTGCATCTGTGCGACCGGGAGTGCACAATTAAGATGGGTTCTATTTGTTCTGCCCTAAGATTAAAATACAAAGCAAATCTTTTTCAGTTCTTAACGACATTAGGTAATTGTTCACTTATGACTTACCGTACACGTACGCATGTACTATTTTAAGCACTTAAGTAACAGCATCAAACTGAGATACTCCTCGCAACATAACTGGCTCTTTGTTTAAATTTTGTCCAAATATATCTATTTTGGAAGATCACAGTGGGAGTTGAGCATAATTATTATTTTCTGCTATCAAGCCCTTTAAACTGCAATCTTGCAATGAGCTCTGGATTGACCAAGGTATAAGTGGGAGATCTAGGAAATGACGGCTGCCAAACTTAAAATTAAAATCACATGTAAAGCATTCAGCTCTGAATAGTTTAGTACTCTACCCTTCTCATAAAAATTCCTTTATGTAATCACAGCTAGCGCAAATGGGTAACATATAACTTTGTTCTAACGGATAATTAGACTTGCTGAAACAGCAAGTATGATATTCCAAAGGTATGTGCTAGAAAAGCATGTGCTAGAAATTCAAGACGAAGATGCTTGTATACAGTTAATGATATATGTTAGTCTTAGAAATTGTGGCAAGATTAGGCTTCTTTCTCAGCAGAAATCTATGGCTATTGGCCCAGTTTGCAAGATCACAGTTTAAACAAGATGCAGTGGTTTGTTTAAGCTGCTGCATGCAGCTTGCTGCATCTTCTGACTGTGTGGCAGGCTCTGCTAGAGGGAAATGCCCCTCAGATACCCAACCACAGGTCTTGAATTTAGTTCTGCCCATTAGCAAAAAGAAGCTGTGGTATTTCTGCTTATTGAAAACAAACCTATTGCCAGCCCTAAGCAGATTAATTATGCTGCCTGACCAGCCTCTGCTGTTGACTGGGTTCAGAAGGCATCTCACTTGGAGGTTGTCATGTTATGCAATTGGAGTGAAACAACTTTGCATAACCCTAAAACCCTGTAATCCTAAAACAGATCATTCTGTGTCAGTCCGCTGTCTTCATACCCTACTCTTCTGACTAAAGATGGCAGTGCCATTTTTAATTTATTCGCTTCTGTGTGTGCTGCTCAGAAGATGGAGTTCCTTCACCATCTCAGACTCATGCCCCATGCCTTTGCTTCCGCAGCCGAGTGCACCTGCAGCTGCCGGTGAAGATCTGATTCTTCATCTTCCCTCATGAGTTCCTCCTTATGACTACTATCAGCCTTTTACAGTGCTGTTGAAAGAAAGAAAGAAAGAAAGAAAGAAAGAAAGAAAGAAAGAAAGAAAGAGAATAGTTTGTGAAGGCAGTTACTCCAAGGGAATACTGGAATGTACTTCTGTACAGAGTAGTGCCTCTTTGCATTAAAAAACAATTTGGATGGTAATATTTCCTGCCAGGGACGTGTGAGCATCCCAGAGTTCATCCCAAAGTGTTCCTCGCTCGTTGTGTCTGAAGCAAATGCTTCTAGTTTTGGGTTGATGCAGAAACGTTTCCTTTGTTGTTGCTAACTCCACTGTCTACCGTTTTGCATCCCTTCATGTTCCCCAAGGTGTCCAGAAACTTAGCTTTGGGGCAGAAATAAAGTAGAGGTGGGTTCAGACTGGACTGGGAATACAAGTTCCAGTGGGAGGCTTGTGAGCTTGAGACCAGGGCTTAACAAGTTGGCAAGATATTTTGTGATAGAACAGTTTGCACCATCTGGTGCAGGATGTGATGCCATAGCATGGCATATTTGTTAAGAATGAGGAATGTAAGTAACGTTGCCCTGTAATTTTCTGCAACTACACAAAGCTGACTAAGGTAATGAATAAAGTGTAATTCTGCTGTTAAGTGGGTTTTACCTGGAAACTGTGTGTAAGTTGCTTCAGATCCCTTCCCACAATAGAAAGAGCAAAGTATAAGCGTAATAATTTAGATTAAACTTTAAAAACAGAAAGTCAGGAAAATGAAAATACAAGTTTCTTCAAGAATCTGGTTGCAACCATTTGAAAATAGTCTGTGTAGAATAAGAAACACATTAACCTAATTAGAAACACGTCAGCATGTTAGTAGAACAGTAATAGTAGCAATAAACATCTTAGTGTAGGAGTCTCCAAGATGGTACTCACAAGGCCAATATGAGATGTACGCCAAGCTATATCCTTCTCTGTAAGTGAATGGAAAGCCTTTTTTTTTCATTCACCTGTATAGTGGGGAAAGTTCTCTTTGCTGAAAAATGACCCTGTGGGGGAGCAAGTCCATCTTCTACCAAAAACCCTTGTGGCAACAGTGGACTTTAATGAAGCAGTTTATTTACACCAAATGTAAACATGAAGTTTGTCAAGCCGAGCTATTTCATCACTGTATGTTGGGTAAATGTACAATTTTTTCCCCTTTTACATAGGAACCAAAATGCAAAGATTCAAGTGAGTATCTTGACACTGGAATGGAAAGTCTTTCTCCAGACACCCTTGCTTCTTCACATTTCTCTGGATCTCTTTGGTCACCTGGCTCTGGCCAGATCTTCTCTCAGAGAAGTGAGTCTGCTAATGCAATCAGCAGTGATGCTCTGAGACAGAACATTTATGAAAATTTCATGCGGGAGCTTGACCTGAGCAGGACCAACATTGAAAACACAGACACCTCCACAGAAACTGAGGACTCGAGCAGTGAGTCACTAAGCTCCTTGGAACAATTAGATTTGCTTTATGAGAAAGAGCAAGGAGTTGTTCGTAAAGCTGGGTGGCTCTTCTTCAAACCTCTTGTGACCCTACAAAAAGAGAAGAAGCTTGAGCTGGTTACGCGGAGAAAATGGAAACATTACTGGGTAACACTGAAAGGTAGGATTTTAACTAATGTAGGTGCATTAATTCTTGGCAGTGCATTTTTAATTCACTTTCACATCTGTTCAGAGTACTCTTTAATTTACTGGAAAGGAAGTTTGCAACAGTATAATCTGTACAAGGAAGCATTTTGGGTGTTTTCTTCATGTCACCGAATGTGAATATTTAACAAGCTTCATCCCATGCACAAATGCATTAATCTCCAGGCTTTTGAAACATGTACAGTGCATTCATTCCATCTTCGGTGTGTGCACTGATAGCCCTTGTTAATAACTTCAAATGAGTGTCTAAACCTACTGGTAGTAAGAGCCATCAGCAGGCTTAGCCCACTGTTCCTGGGGGTCCTTGCCATAGTTGTGCTTTGTTTTATACCTTGTCTAGTTATGCACCTTTTTATCCTAAGTTGTAAGAATCATATTGGAGTCTCCCAGTCAAGGCTTTCAGGCAATCACCCTGCCTCATTCCCGTAATTTAACTGAGGGCCCAGATTGGTCATTTTTCACTCATAATTTATTTTATTATTTATTTATTTATTTTTCAATTTATATCCTGCCTTTTTCCTACAAAGGGCTCAAGGCGGCTTACATCATTCTCCTCCCCCATCTTATCCCCACAACAACAACCCTGTGAGGTAGGCTGGGCTGAGAGTCCGTGACTGGCCCAAAGTCACCCAGTTGGCTCCGTAGCCGAGCGGGGACTCGAACCCAGATCGTCTGGGTCCCAGTCCCATGCTCTTAACCACTACACCACACTGGCTCCATGTTTTCCTGCTGCTGCTTCTGTCTTTTTTGTTAGCACTGAAAATCTGCTAAGGAGAAAAAGACAAAATACATGTGCAATATCTAGTAACTGCTAATACAAGGAGCCCTCTATTTAGAATTATCCAGTATCATTCTACTCCGCCAGGGCTTCCAGGGTGAATTAACTGTGCTTCTCCTTTTGAACAATAGTGATGAGTATAAAATTAGTACATTGACTGAAGAAACCCAGAAGGTGATAAATTTCTGCAACAAGCCGGACTCTGGGTGGGTTTGCATAACAGGACAAGCCGTGGTCGTTCTTGTGCAGGATTGTCTATCGTGTGTCCTGATCCCTGTTGTGGTATTTCAGCATTGTATGTTAGGTTTCTAGAAGCCACAGTAAGAAACAGTGGTCTGTTCTATGATTTCCATGCTTTGCCATAGTTTTTCTGAGCATTGGAACCTGGCATTGTGGCTTTCATGGTCCTGATATGCAGCTTGCACAGAGTCCTCTGGAAAGAATGGCAGGAGGTAACTCCAGCCATCCAACATGGGATAGCATTTCAGATGCGACGGCTGATGGCATACATGCCAGCAGTGGAAAGACTGGGCAAGGGGCTGGAAACCATGCTGGCCTTGAAACCACTTAATCGTCTGTCAGGTGCATCCATGCAAAACATGGTGCACAGTGGAAACCATGCAGGGTTGCTTGTCATGATGTGTGAACCCTGTGTATATAGCCACTCTGTACAAACTTGGTTACACAATAGTCATGCAGGTTCAGAATGAAAGTAGCTCCCTTTCGGCATGGATTATGCGAAAGGGCAGAGTAAAAGTTCTGAGGAACAGGGCTGTGTAGTAGGTTTTGCCCTCAGTATGGGAAGTGCTGCTAGCCCTGCCTTTAGGTGTCCATGTGACTGCATGCTAGCTCAGCAAGGACCCACAGGGAAGTCATCCTCAGTGTGTCCCTATGCTTAATCTGTCTGTTTACTACCACTGTCACCAGCTGCTGTTGTTTCTTATGTTCTTTTTCATCATTGCTACCACTTGCTTGCTTCTCTGGTAGAGAACCCCAAGTAAGAAGGCATTAGCAGTTACTTTTCAACCTTATCACTGGGGCAGAATGCTTACCCTTGACACCAGCCCTGTGTGAATGTCTGTGTTGAAGTTCACATGTGTGGGCATGCGTATCTGCTTACTGACAACATGAGTCATCTTGAAAGTCATCCCTTCTGATCAGGACCATTTGTTCCCTACTTCAGATGTTTATAGTGGTTACTTATCACTGAAAAAAGGTACTTTGCATATGCTCATTCCACCAAGTTTTTGCATCTGTTTCAAGGCTGACCTCTTAGCACTGGAATCATGTCATGTGGCAAACCTTTAATAGCACCTTGCTCAGATTAATTTCTGGATACATCATAAATGGATGCCAAGGACAATGCTGGAAGACATTGGATGTATTGAAAATGTGGATTAGGAATAATTGACTTGGAGGAAAGGTGACTTTTTTACAGCTTGGCTTGGCTTTCCTTTTCCCTTCCCACCTTTCCCCTTCTTTTCTTGCAGTTAGTATCTTCCAGCCCAAATTAAAAAATACAAAAATATAGCTATCTGCATACTGGGGTGGGGGAGGAAAATATATATGTTTAAACAAAAATTGCCTATGTGAAATACAGTAAATATTTTGTATTAAGTATGTCAATACTCAAAAAGATGGAAATGCTTTTTATTAAATTAATAGAAAGACATAGGTAGGTGCCTTACATTAAGTTTATCAAACTGAATACTATCTGCACTGATTGGCAGCAGCTTTCCCAGGTCAGATCCTGGGATCATCCTCCTGCAAACTGTATGTACCCCATGAAGCTATGGCAGTTCCCAAACAAGCCAGAAAGCGGTGAGGTCTAATGAAAAAGGTTAAAACTGCAATTCTGTAAGTCCAAGGTGCATATCAGCTTCCTTTAGTATGGGATGGAATACTTTAAATGGTAGATCATGCCTATTGACAACCTAAAGAGAATGTATTTTCTATTGTCCTTGTTGGATTTTATCCTTCAAGTATGCATCTGATTTTTTTTCAGTGAGCTGAGGCATATTTTCATAAACCTCCCTTCCTGAGTCTCCTTGTACTACAGTTGAAAGCTTGCTCAGTCTTGACTCAAAGCCTCCAAAACAGTTGTACAATATCACAAGTGACTCTACTGATGTCACTCTCTGTTCCTGCTCTGGGCATTTTTGTGGTTCTTGCTGTTCAAACATCTTATTGTCCCTTATGGCAGAACTCTTTTTGTTTTCAGCTTAATTATATTGCCATCCATTTGGAACTCATTTTGCCAGACATTAGTGATCTGGTGTGTTTATAACGTAAACAGCACTACAGGTTTATGTTTTTTGGCTGAGAAGTAACACACAGCAACTAAAAACAGTGTGTTTTCATGGTGGTTTTTCCCCCTGTACTTGCTTGTGAGCTGAATTTAATTTATCAATAACAGGAAAGATTACAACCATCTGGTTACCTGCCAAAAGTGAATTGATTGGTGTTCTGAGACTTCAGCAACGCTTAAAAGGCCATGAAGACCATTCCTTTAACATGGAATGTTTTTCCTTCCCATCTGTCTTGGCTAATTAATTTATCTGGGCAAGGGGTACTACATTCCAGCCATGTTCTGATCATATCATTATTCTGTAATCTGGCCCTGGGGAACAGCCAGAAGAAGGCTGTCTTGTCTCATCTAAGGATATAGAATGTGACTGCTGTTTGTTTCTTAACACAAACATCTAACAGCTCCCACCTAAAATGACAAAATTATGGTTGTAGGTTATCCTTTTCTTTCAAACATGCACACTATTTGGAGGCTTTTCAACGTATTTAACTTTATTTTGAACTTCCCAATTTTGGACATTAATGTTACAAAGTTGTGGTGTCATCCGTTGTGCAGCAGGGTTTGTAGCATCCCTAGCGTATGCATCATCTACAGACAGTAACCTGCATAGGTCTGCCAGAGAATCTTTTTGAATAGAAAGAAGGCGGAAATGGTTCCCATGCCTCTTTAAAGCACTTGGTCACTTTGCCTAAAGCTCAAAATCTCTAATCAGAATATTCCTGGGGCTTGTTGAATGGTGTTTAATATGACACACAGTGAGCTTTTTGCATTAAGTTGTAATTTTTGTGTGATAGTCCTGCAAGTCTTTCTTCAGTGACAATAAACTGTTATCAGTTGTGCTCATAATGCATTGGGAATGACAATCTTGCTGGTGTTTGCCTAGCTACTTTTAAAAACTGATTATACAAGAAAGAAAGAGTGCAGACAATAGCTAAGTAGCAGATTACAAATTGTGAGGGCATTTATCCATATTTAGCTACTTCAAAAAGAACAATACTGGGAGAGCACTCTTGGGCACACACACTGAATTGCATTGTTGTTTAAAAAGCACTTTAAATATATTGTTAGTTACATCATGCACACTATGTCCTCAGCTAATATTACTGTTATGTTTGGATCCATGCATTATGTAAGCATGACTCGTAATCCAAGCATTTTCTAGGCATGGCAGAGAGCAACCATTGGGTCATGAGCCATGGTGTCAGTTCCACCTGCATTGTTCATGAATTCACTGCTGTTTTTTTCTTCAGTGTTCCCCAACCTGGTGTCCCACAGATGTTTTGGACTCTACCTGACAGCATTGTCAATGTTCAGGAATGCTGGAGATTTTAGTTCAAAGCATCTGGAGGGCACTCAGTTGATGAATACTGCTGTAATTGCTAGGAAGGAGCCGGGAAGAGGCTACTTCCATACCATTGCTAGCAACTGTAGTAACTGAGGGTCACAAGACCTTTTCATTTAAACTCAGTCAAACTATGTAGAATGAGCCACATAAAAAATTAGGCTCCCATGAATACTGCATGGTCTTTTTAAACCACAAAGTCAATAAAGGAAGGAATTCCTGTGGGTGGGTGGAGGAATCAAGATGTGGAGACTACTGAAGGTACGACAACCAGATAGACACACAAGCAGGATTACTGAAACTTGATCCACCTCTCCTACTGGGGTAAAGTTGTACAGCTATAATCCTTTATCAGTTGTAAATGCTTTGCAGCATTGTATCTCAGGGGCTGAAGCATTTCTTAGCTATGTCTGTTGCATATTCTGCAGGTGAAATATGAATTAGTTCACTGATGGTTCATTTTGTTTGTCTAGTTTTAATGGGATGAGGCACTCTTACTTCCACTGTATTCCAGAAGGAGATTGCTTGGGACACCAATAAACCAGGTTCTCATTTTTTTCCCTTTTATAAAGGATGCACCCTGCTGTTTTATGAGACATATGGGAGAAATTCCATGGAGCAGAATAGCTCACCTCGATATGCTCTGTTTGCAGAAGACAGTATAGTGCAGTCTTGTCCAGAACATCCTAAGAAGGAGAATGTTTTCTGTCTTAGCAACTCTTTCGGAGATGTCTATTTATTCCAGGTATTCATTGTCTTGTCATTAATTCTTAATGAAATTAATTTTTATAAGATACTGTGCCATGTTAGTTTAAAAACACAGAACCACTGAACTCAGAATTGTAGAAGTGATCTTGGGAAGAATTCTAGATGGTCTTATCTCCCATCCTTCTGCCACCCTTGTTCTTTGTAAGTATTCAATTTATTTTTAAATTTTCCACCTAATTGAGAATGCTCTTTAAAGCAATTTAACTAACTAATTGACTAATAATTGCCAGTCATTCCTGGAATTCTTCTTTGCAGTGAAATTAACTGTACTTGTCTGATACATTCACCTAAACTTTATATAATGCAAGCCAAAAATGTACATTATTGGAATCATAAGAATGTGAGTGAAAATGGTTTCCCTGTCTTAAATTCTCTCTCCTCCTCATATAATGTGTAGGATAACATCTCTCGTGATACAACAACATTACTTCTTTTGTGCCCCATAATTGCCTGCTCTTAGTGGGCTCTGAATGGTGCTGGTTCCAGGCTCAGTCATACTTACAGTGAACCCAGTTGAGCCCCAGTGATTTCAGTGGGCCTGTTCTACTTATGAATGAGTAGAATCCGACTCCTGTGCGATGGCGTCACAGTGTGGAATAAGTGATTCTACACAGTATGGGGAGAGGGCAAGTTCAATCTGGGGGCACCATTGGTAGTGGCATCCCTCAGTCACACACAACATGTAGTCCCATAGAAATGATCCCATACATTTTTCAGGAGACGATGTAGTTCTGCCAGTTGTTAGCATCAGGTAACAGTGATGATAACAAAGTAATAAGTGCATTGGGTTGCCAGCCAAGGATGCATAGAAGAAGCCTTGCCCAAATGTGTGCTTTCCAGGTACTTTGGACTAGAGCTCCCATGAGTGCCAGCTAGTGTGGTGAATGGGCAGGTAGTCAAATCGTGTGAAGGCCACCAACTTGAGGGAGGCTGCTTGTAAGTGCATCTGTTTCTGAGCATGATAGTTAGCTTGCATTTGTCTGTGCAAACAAGGATGGTTCAGAGGTGTGCATTTCTGTCAGAGAAGCAAGTAGCCTGAAGAATGCTGTTACAGAAGCATTAGGAGAAGTGCATAAATGGCTGTGGGCAGTCACTGAAGTCGTCATCTTATTTTCCTCACTCTCCCCTCAGTTACTTTCAAATGTAACTGACACTCTGTATGGTTCTTTAACATTAAACTAATGACAGGCTGCAGATTGCCATTCCTGCAGCCAAACATGTGATGAATTTCATTTTTTATACAAAGTTCTTCCTCTTTAGATAAAGAGTTAGCATTACTAGTAATTACAGTTGCCAGCTTGCAAGGGAACATTAGTTTAGCAGTAACCTTTTATTATTTGCAAGCTTTGGGTACGGGGGAAGTTGCATGCAAGCATCATGGAGCAGTGGAGAGGATAAGAAGACCCCACTTAAGTTGACCCCACACAGTCATCCTTGTCTGATGTTGGTTCTGGATCTAACTGGATTCTATCTTAGCCTTTTGTTTATGTTAATTTCTGGTTTCTTTTCATTTTTAGGCCACAAGCCAGACTGACCTTGAAAATTGGGTTACAGCAATCCACTCCGCTTCTGCTTCTCTCTTTGCAAAGAAATTTGGGAAAGAGGATACAGTCAAATTGCTGAAAAATCAGACTAAAAGCCTTATCCAAAAAATTGACATGGATAGCAAGATGAAAAAGATGGCTGAACTACAACTCTCAATTGTTAGTGATCCTAAAAACAGAAAAGCAATTGAGAACCAGGTACTAAGCAATGATTAACACAAAGTGCTTCTTGTTCAGAGTACACAGCTTGTTAAAATTTTGAGGCTAACATGCGAATGCCCTTATAGCTGTACACCAAAAATGTAGTGTTTTCTATAGTCATAGAATGGGGTGGAATGACCATCATGGGCAGGAAAACCATCATGGGCAGTTGTTCTTGGAGATGAATTTCTCACATGCAGCAATAATTGCTTTTGTAGGATCTTGAAGCAGGCAAAGCATTTTTTAAATTTAACTTTCTGCTGTGTAAATTGAGAACTCTATCTGCACCAGGAATACTATTATTTAAAACATTTTGCTACTTCATTATTGTACTAAAAAGAGGCCCTGAAGTGGTTTGTTTATATTGAAATAGCAGGACAATTTTTAAAGAAACCACTGAAACCCATAGTAAAATAAAAATGTAACTGGTTGAAATTCAAAGCCTCACAAAATAAACTTATCTCAAGTTTATGCCTGAAGTAAACAAGGAATGGGGCAGCCTCACCTCCCTTGGGAAGGACTTTCATTGTACAGGTTCTACTATTAAGAAGCCCCTGTCTTTCACCCTCTTCTCTTGGTAGTGTAATGCAGGGCAGGGCTTTGGATGATTACTCTCATTCCTTCGAATATATACTGTGGAGTTGATGTTAATGCATTTAGTTTGGTAAATTTAGTGAAATAATCTCCTAACTCTGGCTTCTATCTTTGTAGACAGTGTTGCTCCTAATCAATATGGATACAAGTAACTACTTTGATCTTCTTCCACCACAGCAAGATTATGTGCAAAAGGGTGATCGTTTCAGCTAGTACAGAATGGGCTCATGATAAGATTTCAGGAAGAGCTTGTTTTCTGGTCATGTACTGTCTTAGAATTTACTGCTGGCCTTCTGTACCTTGATCAGCTTTACCTGGGATAGTTTTTTCTGTGCGCTTTATGGTAGCTGGACGTTGTGTCTCTGAGCATGTGTAAACCCCCCTTCTATCTTTAACAGGGCTGGTACATATGCACTTTTATGGACTGTGCTATATATATTTGGGGTTAGAAACAACACTGGAAATCCACATAGGCTCCCATCCTTTCCCAGCAGGGCTGCTATAGGCCCTGCTAGATGTGGCTGCTTATTTCTACTTTAATGAACCAGTTTACTTCAGCAACTCTTCCTGCAATGACAATCTTTACCTCTTTCAGCAGGACATTTTGGCTGTCCCTGCTGTTGACTTATGTCTACAACGTAGCCAGAGGTTGCCTTTCAAGTCAACCATCTTGAGACACCAAGAAGTAAACTAGCCTAATCCTGATGGTTGCACCAAAACAGTCGAGGATCTTTAATGTGGGAAACCCTTCCTGTCATTACAAAAGAAAATTAATTCCTACTTGCATACTTCTCCTGTGACTCAGTGTTTCATCTTCAAAGGGGCCTGACCCCAGGAATAACGGTAGAATCTCCACAAGCTCTTATGCTTGAGCTTCACAGGCCTGCATGGGAGTAAAATGTGTGTTGCTGTAAGCTTGCTTTTGAAAGTCTTGTAGAACAAAGATAAAACAACCCTGTAGTACTTGGTGAGTCATTGGTATGGCTCCAATATGGATTGCATCTTGAGGTGGAGGGACTGGAATGTATAGCTTGTTGTGGTATGTGTAACATGGATGATATCTTATAAAATAGCAGAACATTTAAAAAGGGGAATCTTCTCTGTGGGGGTCCTAGGTTCTTGCATAGCTCAGTAGTTAGAGATGCCTAATAAAAGAATAAGCTTTCAGAGACTCAACCCATGCTTATTCATTAAAGTAACTTGCTGAAACCATCTGCATGCTAATGCACTATTTATATTACCAGCATGTTATGCATAGGACAATAAATTGCATGAGTGTGAAACTCTGTAAATTTGGAAAAGTAATTAGGGAGTAAACAGCCGTCTGCATATTCTTCTGGACTCCCCCACCCCTTTGCTTCTTGGCAACTAAAATGTGTTTCCAGAAGACAGTTCTGCTCATTGCACAGAACAGTTAACATATTCCTGTGAACAAATCCCTTCGATTTTGTGCTACATAATATCCATCTTTTCACTCCTCCTCCTCCTCCTCCTCATTCTGCATCTTTCAAAAATGGCACCTTTTTAAAAACAGCCACCACAAACTTGAAGAAGAGTGTTTTAACATAAAATGTTTTAAACCAAGGATATAAGGCACATAGGATATAAGGCTTTATTGTACCTTTATAGCACACTGTGGCTGTTCAAACTGGCACAGCTGCCATTTGGAATTTGTAACCTTTGCTTGGAGGTAGTTGTGTCATATGAATCCAGTGAGTGTGGGTTATGTGAGGGTTAAATGAATATCAATAGCCCATGATCTATTCCCTCACACAATCCATGTTCATTTGATAGGACAACCACTGAGTTGGGGTTGAATATTCAATTTGGCATTCATAAGCACGGTGGATCATCATGGGTTAAAAAACCCACAGCCAACTGTGTCCACATCTGGTCTCTGGAGGCTTCTTGTTAGATTATGAATATGTTATGTTTGGAGGCAGAGTATGCCACTTATAGTCTTGGCACTTTTCATCTTATAGTTTCAGACTGCAGACAGAATGAATTAGTCATCAGTAGGTGTTGCAGATATCAGATGACAATTAGCCTTCTGGGTCAAAGAAGCAATGGTTGACCTCCCCATTGCAGAATTCATTCCTGAGAGACAAAAGGTTTGCCACCCCTACAAGATGCAGAGGAGAGAGAATATATGTGCTTCTCCAGAGACACATTTTGGGACTTCCAAATATGAGCTGGGGTTTTTAAAATACATGTGAATACTGCTGAAACACTGGCTATTTAACCTCCTGGCTGAATTATTGCAGTGACTTCCTGTAAGATGGTGTGGAAGCCTAGAGCAGCAAGGCCACATAGTGGGGCAGGACATTCAATTGCTATATAAGTGCTGTTGCCGTGTCAATTGCGCCAGTCACCAGTCAGTGTCTAAGTGATAGTGCTGATTTTTTAAAGTTCTTCAGTCTGGGAATAGTCCATATGGAGGAACACCTTCTCCTGCTGGGTTGGTAAGATCACCTTTGGAGGATCTTCTTGAGGTGTGGTCACCCATAATGGGCCACCAGGGAAAGAGTCTTCTTGAATACCCTTTCCTGGAAGGTTCAGCAGAAATCTGTCCTGCATACCAGCATAAGACCTCTCTCTTCCAGTAGCCAGAGGTCCTTTATTATTCTTGTATTCTTGTTCTTGCATTATTCTATATCTTGTAAACCATTATGAGAGCCAGTTGGCTACGGGTATATAAAAGCCCATATAAAATAAACAAGTTACTGGTTCTTTAATGTTCTAAAGGTGTTTAATGTCTTAATCTTTAGAATTTTATTACTCTGTTACTTCTTTTGTTTTATTGTTTGGCTGTTTTTATGATTGTAAACTGCCCTGAGTGTATTTGCCAGTCAGTTGGTATAGATATGTAATGCATAAAGTTTTTATTTTGCTCATTCTTGTTGTCTAGAACATATCAGATCTAGTTATATAAAAATATTCTGCTGAACATAGTGATGTAACACAATAAGCATCAGGGATTGCAATTCGAAAACATACTCATTAGAGAGTATAATGTATTGAACAAAGAGAGAATGGCTTCTGAGTAAACATCTACATTGTGGGTCTCTATTTTGCCTCCCTGATGTATTTCCTTATTCCCCTGCTCCTATTTTTGCAGTATAATTCTCAAGAAGAAAAAACATGACATTTTTCAAAGGCAAGTAAAAGAGGGAGTTGTCTTACTAAGGACACTTTATAGGTTCTCGGAAAATCCCAGCTGTACTTTTTATCAAGAATGTCTCTTATAAATTCTTATTGGCTGAGTTGTGCTCACTCCATTCTAAAGGAATACAGTTAAGCTATGATTTTGCAGTCTTAGGCTTAAAAGATTTATATAATGGCGAGGTTATACAGTGTGCTTCAATCTCAGACTTGTGTGATGTAAGTTTTGGTGTATAGCTAGATTAAGATACTATGAAGCAAACTTCTTTTCCATGCTCCTTCAATAAAAACACACCACTCCAAAGTATTCAACATCCTGATTATTTCAAGAATGAATCAGTTCAGCTTATGGATGGACATGCTCAAAACATATTTGCATTAGCTTTGTTTGGATTTATACATTATTTCTCTAAACGATCCATTTCCTCTTTTCTTGTAATGTTTGGCCTTCTTTTATCTCTCTTGTGAACACCTTTAGGAGTTATACCTTCTGCACAGGGTGTAACTTCAACAATGTGGTGATAATGCTAGCCTTAAATGGTTGAGGGGTACAGACAGCTCCCTTTTTATGCAGTTGCAGGCATGATATGGGAGGCTTTTAAGAGATTGGGTTAAATCTAAATTTTGAAGGTATAGGGTTACGGAAAGAAACTTCAGGGGCTCAGATATTCATACTTAGGAACTGGAGAGCATCTGGTTGGGGAAGGCTGTCCTAATGCCTTCCCATCCCAAATCATGTTTGATCCAATACCAGTTTTACAGAGATTCATAACACACTTTGAAGGAAGGATTTCTGGAAAATAAATTGACAGAGTTTCAGACTTTCTTTTGCTCCATGTACAACTCATTTATTTTTCTTTCAAATTCCATTTATGTATGAAAACAGATCCAACAGTGGGAGCAGAATCTAGAGAAATTTAACATGGATCTCTTCAGGATGCGCTGTTATCTAGCCAGCCTTCAAGGTGGGGAGTTACCAAATCCAAAGAGTCTTTTGGCTGCTGCTGGTCGTCCTTCAAAGATGGCACTAGGAAGGCTTGGCATCTTCTCTGTCTCTTCCTTCCATGCACTGGTGAGCTGGAAGGGACTTTTTAGAAATGGAATATAAGGGGCTGATTTGTGGCATAATCTGGAAAACTCATTTTCTCTTCTCTTAAAAAGTACTTCTGATGTTCTGCTAATCAGTGCTCAATGAATTCCACAAACAACTTGGAGCCACAGTCTGCACTTCCTTTCCTGTTTTAAGGAATATCTGCTTCCAAACATCGAACTCGCTACAATGGAAGCATTTACATATTGGAAAATAAATACAAAATATTTGTGGCCATGGCACAGATGACTGTTTCTGCCTTGTATCCTATGTCCTAGGAAACTGTAATTGTCGACAGCTGTAGATGCAATGAAGTAGATGAGTGTGTGATCATTACATATAATCTACAAGCACTTCCTTTTTCCCCTTTCATAGAAGTGTTTACTGTGTAGGAAATTTGTTACATTTAATTGATCCTAATTCAAATTACAATACTATTTTAGTCATTTCTTATCTTTAAAGAACTTGTTACTTTGCTGAAAATGTGAAGTAAAGAGGCAGCATAACTTGTACTTACCAGGGTGAATGCTTCATTACAGATGAAATGCATTCTTTGTTGTTTCTTTCACCTTCAGCTAATGTTTTACTTTATTTAAATAACAAATTTCTATAACAAATAACACAGAAATAAGAAGGTAGGACAAGCTGTGCTGGATCAGACCATCTAGCCAGCATTCTGTTGCTGTTTCACTCTCCCACTCATGTTCCACAGCCAGCAGAACAGAGAGGCATACTACCTCTGACGCTGGAGGCCACATACCATCATCATCCACAGTAGCCATCACTGCAATTCCTTTAATGTTGAATAACATCCTGAATAACATTTCATCGAATTGAAATATGGATTATAAAGCAAAGAAATGCTGATTTAACTCTGCATGGGATTGTGTTTGTTTGTTTATTATGTTTATATGCAAGGTTTTTCCTAAAAGGAACATAAGAGAGCTTACATAATCTTCCCACTCCCTCCTGTTTTATCCTCACAACAACAACCCTGGGAGCCAGGTTAGGCTGAGAGTAAGCGAGTAGCTGAAAACTCCTCAGTGAAATTCATGCCTGGCTTCCAGCCCTTAACTGCTCCGTCACACTGGCACTAGAACAGGCGTGTGAGTATTTGGCACATTCCCTTATGGTACATGATTTTGCCTCATATATAAAGCATACTGCTTACCATGCATATTTTAATATGGCCCTCACTTTTGGGGTTCAGCCAAATCATGGCTAACAGTTTGTTGACTTCTTTCCAAAATGGGTTTGGTAGGAGTTCTTTCAAACAAACAGGATGGTGTGTCTGTCTTTTTTCCCTCTAGGCTCAGTCCTATGTACCAGGGATAGGAATTAGTGGTGAGGGATGATGGGAGTTGAAGTGCAGTGCCACCTGGAGGGCCAGAAACTCTTCACTATTTCTAAACAGACTTACCGTTGAAAGCTGTTGGACATTCCTCTGAGCAGATAATGCATAGGATTTGTCTGTTGCCTATTTTAGTTTAAGCTGAGGAATAATTACTTAGCATAAACTGCAAAGTTACAAGATGTGGAATTGCTGCTGTTTTATCATTTGCTTTGCAGAATAATCTAGTTTCTGTCTTCCTCTGAAGTGGGGGAGGTGGGCACTTCTTCAGCATAACAAGATAGAAGGTGAATAAAGTAATTTGGATTGAGGTTGGCTTTGGGCTAATTTTGTTTCATGGATAATTCATCATTTATGTCAGACTTCACTGTGATAATCTTTTGGTTACAGTTTTATTTTGCAAACAAAATATGAAATGTGTGTGGCTGAATGACTGTGTTCCCTCTCCCATTTCTCTCTCTCAAAACTAGATCTGCTCCAGGGATGAGGCAGCTCTCAGGAAACGGACACTATCTCTGTCACAGAGGATGCCGAGCAAGAAGGGTTTGTTTTCCTCCCTTAAGGGACTGGACACTCTCGCCAGAAAAGCCAAGGAGAAAAGACCTTCTATAACACAGGTAGTTAGCATCATATAATTTTACCTTAAGTTTTGGAAATTGCTTCAAAATAAGCTGGTACTCGCTCAACAGTGTAAAGAATAAATGGCTTAAATTAGACAGCCTAGCTATTTGTGGCAAACTGTGACACCCAGAAATCCAGCAAGCAGTTACCAGTTTGTATGTGTGTGCTCAGCATATGGCATTGGCAGCCACGTGTAGCAGTTGGCAAACCATCTTGAGATGTCACGGTGACCGACTAATCCAGGCCTGTCTAATTTAGTGTTAAGATATAGTACTGAGTCAAATTTTACCCAGAGACTGATCCCTGGACTATTCATTATGGTATATTCATTAGAGTTGCTGGGGCTTAATCATGAGACTTTGAACATTCAGTTATCTACTGCACAGTGTTAACTACCCCATGGGAAGAGCAATCATGCAAGATGGTGAAACTTGGCATAGGCTTTGCTATTTCAACCATTAGGCCTTCCCGCGTGGTGAAGCGGAGTTGTGTGTGATGCTCGAGGGACTGATTAGATTAAAGCTAGTGTCTGTGACTTCTCATCTGAACTAAGCCAGCCCCCTCTTCTGCCAGAAAAAAGTCATGACTTGGAGTATCTCCATTAGTTTTCTAAGCACAACTCATCCTTTGGAACTACTCAGAGCTTAAAAAAACAAACAAAAAAAAGCTTATCTTTTAATCTACCAAGTATGTCCATAATTGTGGGGTAAATTTATAGTGGAGAGTATAGGACAAGAACTTAACAGGTACAAGTTAAATAAAATTATATTATGGTGGTTACACATTGCTGGCTCTGATAAGCTCTGAAAATGTAATACAATATAAAAAGGAAAGAAAGTTAGATTTATTTTGCTGTTGTTATAACTGTAAATTAATGGAACCTGCTATCCTTTCCAAGTGATGGACATTTATATGCAAATACAGAAAAGGGTGGGGGAGAGATTACCATCTAGCTTTTTCATAGCTTCTCCTCTGATGGGCTTCAATTTATTGCAGAACTAAACCAGATCATTCCCTAGTTCATATCAGTTTGATAAATGCCCTTTCAACATTGTAATAATTTAGTGTTTGACAATTGATTGAGGCGTACAGAGTAATTTTGATATATCAGTTCTTGTTTGTATCACAATAGCCCTCAAAGCTGATACTGCTGCTTGTACGTATGTCAGTATTTTATGAGTCAAATGAATAAACACTTGTCTGCATGATCAGTTGAACAGTCAGATATTGTTCTTAAAGGGATGTTGATAATTGTGAATCTCACCATTTCTGGAAACCCCTATGCTAGGATCTGAAAGAAGCAGTAACATCCAGTTTTCCTTATATTCAGTAGTATATGAGATGATTTCCAAGCCAGTCCATATTGTCTAAAAATTGTTCATAACAAAGGCAGAAACTTGGAACATAGTCCTGGATATATTCTTATGTAAGATCCAAATACAGAACACAAAAGACAGTAATCAGCAAGTTGCAAATTATACTTCAGAAATGCAGGTCAAATATGAAGTATTGGCAAATTAACATTTTTGTTCCTTTCCTTTTTTATTTTTTAGTGTTCTTTATTTTTTAATCTTATATTAGTAAATCACATGAAGATGGTTTCTAATGGAAACTTCCATTGTCTCCTACCTTGCTGATGGGAAACCTGAGATTAGAATATATAGATATGAGTGACATTATTACAGATTTTCCATCTCTCTAGAACAAGTGAGGAGAAAAAAAAAGAACATATCTAAGGCCTGTTTTCTGCCTGGAAAACAGTACCCTTGTTTGTCTTGAGCAAGCTATATATTATACTTCTTTCAGTCTGGAGGATAGATTGGGGTGCTTCCGGAGGGAGGGTTCCCAGCACTAGTAGTCCAAAGGCACTGTGCATCACTTGCATCTTTCATTTTCCAGAAAAGAATTTAGAAATTATAGGAAAACATAGGCGCTCTAGGAGTAGAACATGTCATTGTCTGGAACCACCCTGGTCTGTTGTCGGGAAAAAGTGCAATATATGGACTAGCTATAGTATTCTGTGAGTGAGGCAGGTTGATGGTGAAACAAAAGCTTGATATGGAAGCACCAAGGACTATTACTACTGTCACTACAGCACTCTTCTGACCACAGATATTCCAAAATTGTGACAGAGTTGAGGAATTAAAAGAGTCCTACAGACTTTCCATTTAATTTCTTTGACATGTTTGATAAGCAAACTCTGTCATGTAGACAAAGTGCTGTCTTTGTCAGTTTACATTCGTAGAGTTTGTTCAGGGAAACAATGCAAGCAATATTGCAAGTGAAAACCATACAATCTACAGATGGTCAGGTGAGCTCTGACAGACGGCTTCACTGTTCTGACATTACAGACTTGGGTGGTGCATTCTCATTCGGCAAGGAGAGCTGCATCTGTGGGCGCTCTGTAGCTGTTGGCATAAGTTTTAAGACTATTAGTAGTGAAACATGAGGAAAATAGCCCTTCTGCATGTTAACAGAGTGAATTTCACATGTGGGCATAGTTGTGAGTGCTGTGACTTGCTAGGGCTGCAGTCCCATTCCCATATTGTAAGATTTTTAGTAAGACAGAGAACTATAATCGGAAGTGTATTAGGAAATATCACCATTATCATCAGTGGGACATTCTTGACCTGCTTGTTATCAAAAGCCCAACTGTTGAAGAACACAAGGAAAGAGATAGCAGGGATGCATCAGAAGAATGGATTGTATATGAATCAGGAAGAAAAATGTCAGAAATATGTTGAGTATTTACTTATACGTGAAGGGAGTAGAGGGTTTACTGTTTACCAGTTCAGCTTTAAAAGCTGGTTGGTGTCAACTGTGGGGGTCTTGACAGAGAGGAGAAATGCTCATTATCCTCTTTGCTCCCAGTCCCTCAAACAGATTAAGGCTTGAAAAATGGTTCAGGTTTATGAGCCATCAAATTTATGCCAAAAAAGCAGTGAGGGTGAAGAACTCTTAAAATGCAGCTTTGTGTCTAGTTCAATAGAAAGAGCTCTAAGTCACTGGCTCCTTCTATCCTGATCTTGAGATCAGCTGCTGTTACCCTGTCTCAAATTGATGAAAGGAGAGGATTGTATCCAGTTGTTTCAAAGAGAAAATGCCAGCATGATATCCTTAATACATTTATTTTGATATTTAATGGATCTTTGTAAACTGGAATCACATGTCTAGTAAATGTGTATTTTGAGTACAGGTGGATAAAAGGTCACAATCTCCTATCTCTGTCATGAGAAACTTCTCTCCTTGCCAGACATGACCTTTCTTTTCTCCCAGGCATTGTAGAAGCGCTCTCTGTACATGAGAGACAAATTATATATGTCTTTTTGCTCACTTGCTTGTTCACTCTCTCTGTCTCTGAAAACTATACTTGCATTACATTTTCTTCTTTAATAATCAGTGTGGTGTAGTGGTTAAGGGTATGGGATTGCGACTTAGGCAATCCGGGTTCCAGTCCCTGCTCAGCCATGGAGCCAACTGTTAAAAAGGTTCCCTTGACTGAAATCTATCCACCAGTGGCCACTGACAGGACAAGAAGAGTACTTCCCTTTATCCCTGATGCTACATATTTGGACTCTGTAAAAGGGACCTAATTACCCCTTCCTTCTCAATGAGTGGTGAAGAGCTAGGAGAGGAATTCAGGTATCAAGATGCTAACTAGTCAAAAGATCCTGCAGAAATCAGCCTGAGATCTGGTGAATATAACTTTGCTTTTGAGCAGGAGGGGAGGTACATTCCCTTTGGTCCAGGGATAAAGCTTGTCACAGTAGTTCTCTGACAACAATTATACAATGAGTATGTGCCATAGTCATTGTGGATTATTTCAGGGAATGGGGAGCTGAATCCTGTTGTGACATCCTGACTGCAAGAGTCTTCCATTCTGAGTTTTCCTCCCAGATGCACAGTAGAAATAAGTAACCGGTTTACATTTCTTCAGCTTTGCTCGTTGATTTTTATTAGTTTTTCCTCCTCCTTTGCAGATGAAACTCTTATGCTATGGAATGCTTTGCTTATATTAATCCATGTGTTTCTTGTAATTAGATTTTTGACTCAGCTGGAGGGCATGGATTTACTGGAACACAACTGCCTCAGAATTCCAGTAATTCTACTGAGGTAAGTTAAACTTGACTTTCTGCACTGCATTATCATATTTGTTTGATAGGCTTCTTAATGCATAGTATGAAAGTACATGAAAAATACTGAGCTGGAGTTTGTATTTCGTCTGTCACCTAGGAGGGCTTACAGGGACAGGTACACATGTACTTTCTGTGTGTGTACTTCTTGTAACTCCACCGTATTGACAAGACCTGTTGTTAAGGTCAACTTGGAGTGGCTTATATACTAATTACATCGCACCAAAGTCCAAGAGACAAACCTTCGCTTCTCTGCTGCAACCCTTTTGCATTCAGCTGCAGGTCTCTGCTTTTATCCCGCTTTCATCCAAACTCAGATTGTGTGCTTTCAGGATAAAAAAAGAAGAGGCTCACAATGCACACAGTATATGTTTGAGTCATGCTAACACTATTTTAACACCCAGGTTGCATGCAACATGCTAAAAGACCTCTAATATAGGTGTGTTCCTGAGGCTTTGCAAACTGCAAAAGAAAAAGAATCATAGAATAGTTGTGTCAGAAGGGGCCAAGAAGGTCATCAAGTCCAACCCCCTGCTGGTGCAGGACACCAGTTATACCATCCCACACAGATAACTGCCTATGGAATGCGCTCCCCAGAGAGGCCCGCCTGGCGCCGTTGTTATTTGTTTTTTGGCGCCAGGCTAAGACCTTTTTATTTCAACAATATTTTAATAACTTTTAACATTAGCTTATAGGTTTTAATCTGCAGTCAGGGTGGATCTGGATTTTATTTGTATTATGTTTTATTTTATTTTATTTTATTTTATTTTATTTTATTTTATGTAAGCTGCCCTGAGGCTATGCGATGGGACGGCATACAAATACTCTAAATTAAAATAAATAAATAAATAAATAAATAAAGTTCTTGAATGCTTCTAGTGTGAAAGAGCACACAGCCCCTCTGGCAGCTGGTTCAGCTGTCATACTGCTCTCACAGTCAGGAAATTCTTCCTTGTGCCTAGCCTGTACCTGGTGTACTGTAGTTTAAGTTGATTGTTGTGTGTCCTACAATCAGGGTTGAATGAGAATAGGTCTTTTCCTTCTTTGTGACAGCCTTTAGAGTATCTGTAGAGTGCTATGATGTCACCTTGCAATCTTCTTTTTTCAGGACCAAACAGGCTCAGTTCTTTCATACTCTCACCATAAGACTTATTTTCCAGGCCCTCTATAATGCAGGAAGGGACCCCAGTGAGTCCCTTGGCCAGTCATTCCAAGAGGCTGAAAGCACTTGAGAACTGAGGACCCTGGGTTTTTTAATTCTTGGTCATGGCAACCACAACCATAGCTGTACCAAGCATTGCACCCTCAGATGGGGTTGTCTGCAGATGCCGGGTGGCCACACCTGTTCGATTGATCTTGTTAAAATAGTAGGCATTTCCACTTACAGAAATACTGCACACAATGTTTGCTGTGAAAAATTTCACAGAGATTGATTTCTATGAAAAATTGAAATTGTGAAAGATCTTGCATACCTTGACTCAGTTATCAATAGAGACTGAATCCAAGAAATATGAAGAAGTCTAAGATTTGGAAGGGCAGTAGTGAAGGAACTAGAAAAAATCATCAAGGAGATTTCACTGGAGACCAAGGCCAAGTTCATCCACAGTATTGTATTCCCAGTCATTATGTATGGGTGTAAAAGCCAGACAGTGAAGAAGGCTGACAGGAGGAAACTTGGTGAGTTCAAAACATGGTGCTAGAGTAGAGCTTTGCAAATAACCTGGACCAACAGAAAGACAAACAAGTGGGCACTCGATCAAACCACACCACTTTCCCTAGAAGCAAAAATGACAAATGTGAGGCTGTCAAACTTTGAGCACATTATGAGAAGGCAAGTCTCACTAGAGAAGACACTCATGCTAGAGGAAAAGTCAAAGACTTTTGTTTTATTTACATATTATTATTTTCTTCCTGCAAAGAACACAAGGCAGCTTACATAATCCTCTTCCTCTCCATTGTATCATCACAGTGACACTGTAAGGTAAATCAGGCAACAAACCAGTGACTGGCCCTCAGGGAGCTTCATGGCCAGATGGGGACTACAACCCAGGTTTCTTCAGTTCAACACTCTACCCACAAAACTAGCTGCTCATTTAGCTTTTATGATCCACATCTACTGCATACACCCTGAACTGAATGACTACTACTACCATCTTGTTTGTCTGCATTGAGCCAGTATGGCCAAACAATGCATTTTTATTCATTTGTTACATTTTATACTGCCCCATACTTGAAACTCTCTGTGTAATAATTTGCTATGAGTCTGATTTCTGTGTCTGACATTCTATGCCATCTCTCCCCCGACCAGCACTCTCAATTTTAATTTGGTATAATTAAAAATTTGCCATTTTACCAAATTAAATTTAATTAGGTAAAATGTCTAGCAGGAACACTAGCAGCTTCAACCCAGAAGTTCCATGAGCTCAAATGACTTCCCCCTACATTGAGAACAGAGTTCAGCCCAACAAGCAATGCCACTGGAAGCATAAAGTATTGAACTTTCTTTCGTTTCTGTTTTTATACATCTACCCATCCATGGAAAATGGTATTCTGCATTTTTGCTGTGACTTGAAGCCTTGCTGGTATATAAGTGGTAAATAGTTTCTCCCTTAAGCAAAGAACAGAGGACATCCCTAGATCATACAAATTTAGAATAGTATGGTCATAGCTCAATACAGACTTACTTAAGAAAATTAAATAGCACTTATTCTTTATCTGTGGCATGGAGATGTTTTAAACTTTAACCAAAGGAAACTTTGTGACTTACTTTTTTATGTAAGTCCTTTGGAGCACAACTCCCAGAATTTCTATCCAGCCAGGCCACTGATTGGGAATTCTGAGTATTGCAGTGCAAACATGTCTGGAAGGCGCAAGGTTGGGGAATTAGAGCACTGGGAGTTGTCTTTGTATCCTCCCCTCTTGTGAACAAGTGCTAGAAATGTCCCTTTTCCCCTGCAGGAAGTAATTGTCAATAATATTTTTCTGGTGTGAATAGGTTTCAGGACAGGACCAGCTGATGTAACTGGAAAGCTTTTTATAGGTGAACACATCAATGTGATAAAAAGCAGGGCTGGTTTTGCATTGGGATATTGGCCGGATAGCTGAAGCCTTCTTATTCTTTGTACTGGATCGTTCTTGAATGTTAGCAACAGATTTTAATTTGTTTTTGTAGTTGGCATTTTACCAAAATAACTAGCATAGCATAGCATATGCTAGTTGACACCATATACTTAAACTCCCCCCACCAGTAAAAGTGTAAATCTAAGGGTACAGTCTAATTGCCCTGGAGCAGATGCACATAACCTCAGTTCAGAGGCTTATGTGCACCTTGCACCAGGCACAAGTGATACCTGCACCAGGTATTTGTTCTAGATTGCTGTTTTTGGCAAAAGCCTGTGGCTCTAGCCCCTTCTCTGTTCTACCCCTTCATGCATGTTTCCTCATTCTAATGCCCACTTGCAACCATGGTGAGAGGGAGCTATTGCAGTTCTTCCCATGCTGTGAGGGATGGAGTGGGACCTCAGATTTGGGGCCATAGGATTGCACCCTAAAAGTCTCTGTAAACAGATTCATCTTCATCTGAACTTCTCAGGTCCTAGACTGCTTGGATGAATGGAATTGTACTGTTTTACACAAGATGGATGAGTTTGTGTTCAAAGTAATTAGATTTTAAGGTATTTCCTCAGACTTGGAAAGAAACTTGTTAGTCTTACACTGCACTTTCCTACCTAGATGTGACTCTACCTATCCTGTATTTTTAATTTCATTTGGATATTTGTTGATATGTTCCTAGTGGTTTTCAGGACAGATGGAAAAATCTATAATTTTATAATAAGCCTAAGGCTATCTGCCAAATTATTCCTCTTCTGGATCTTGCTTTGCTATATGAGCTGCAGTCTTATGTCTGCTAAATGAATAAGATTAGGTATTCCATCTTTGCAAAGTTTTAACGCAGTTGTATAATAGTGTCTGCAGTTTGCAGGAGTTTCTGTGGATTTCTTCATGCCTCATCCAATAATTTAAAAAAAGTGATTCATCGTAACTTGCAAAACCACCAGGGCTGGAAACAAGTCTATTTTGTTAGGAAATTTTGAAGAAAAATAAAAACTAACTGTTACAAGCGACTTCCTGATGAGTTCAGTGAAGCACAGCCCAATTAAATGTTCCATGCAGGTTTTTTGAGGTGTTTCATATGAAATGGTGACAAACAAAGACAGGAAAAGCATGAAGTAACCAACTGCTCTTCAAGCAACACCAGGGTATAACATAACATGCTCAACAACCCTGGCATAAGTTCCTGAAGAACTGAATGTTTGTCAAAACTCTATGTGGCAATGAATGAATAAAGTATTGTGGTATTAGTCACTGTGCAGACATAGCTGGGGGAAAAAACAACTCCTTATATTCAGAGATGGAAAATGTGGATGTAGCAACCATCTCCTGAACACATCCAGCATTCATATTTTTTTTCATAATGTGTTTCCACCATCACTTTTAAAGAAATATTTTTATTTTCTTGTTTTTGGTCATGGTAACCCTCAAACAGCTGGTGATGTTTCATAATTGTGCTAATTTTAGGTCAGAAAAATATTTTTAGAGCAAGTCTTCTGTCTTGCACTAAAGCAGTGTTTTTAGTTGCTGCAAAAGTGAACTCAAAAATGAATGAGAGCACACCACTAAAGTGTACCACACTCTCCCCAAAGCTGGCACCTTCGGATATGTTGGCCTACAGCTCCCAGCGTCCAAAGCAAGCAGGCTATCCAAGAATGTCAAGAGTTGCGGGCCAATACATCTGGAGGGTTCCAGGTGAGGAGAGGCTGGTAGTGGGATTGCTTGGAAAATAGTCCCATTCACTGTCCTGCAAACAGGGCCACCCCGCCATGCTGCAGAATGCATGTCTGTCTTCACAATTAATAAAGATTTTATCTTGTACACCACTACTCTCTCCTGGTAATAGCAGAAAATTGATCCCGGATTCAGAGGGATGCTGGAATCTCTTTTTGTGGATAATCTCCTTTGATTTGTGCTTACTGCATAAGGAAATCTTTCTCTGAAAAGTATCAGGAGTCCTCTTCCTGTCATGGTCCAGATATGAAAAAGGGTTTGTTTTGGCAAAGGTTGTTGATATATTGGGGAAACAAAATTAATGTGAGCCTTAAAATATAGAGAGAGCATTTTTCTGTTACTTACCCATATCCAAATAGCATTAAACTACAGAGCCCTCTACTGTTGAAATTTCTTAGAGAAATTTGTAAGAAAGCTACTAAAATAAATTGGATCACTTATTTCATTCTTCTTACAGCTTTTTCAAACTTAGAAAAATACCTAAATGAATAATGAAATTCATGTTGAAAAGAGGAGGGCTGTGGGAACAACAAGGATAAACTGGGACTTAAGTATGAAAAACTCTGATGCAAGGAAAATCTGGATGTGTTGGGGGCATGTCAGGGCAGATAAGGCTCTGCCAGATCCACAGTTTACATCTATCCACTGATCCCTCCACCCCACTTAGGGTCCAGTACTGTGCAAAACCTGTGGCTGGGTTAGTATATTTCATTCTGTTGCTGTGAGTGGGATGGGAAAAGGAAGACATATTCCTCAGACCTGGTCCGCCTCAGGCCCTGACCAAAGGAAAATAGCAAAAGCCATGTTGTTTTGCAGCTCTGTCTTGAACAAGGTCTTTGTTCTTTTCTTAGAACTGATTTAAAGCATAGATTGGTATATACTGATAGACTTCTGGTTGACTGCAGGATATTGGCAAGGATTCTCTCTCCCTGTTATTTATGTATCACAGAAAAATCTTACACCAATTTTTAAAAAGTCCTGAAGCAATTGGCAAAATAAAAGCAAAGTAGCATGCAGTCAGCACCATCAATAAAACAGTAGTAAAACAATATAATAGCACATTAAAATAACAAAGAACAATTAGAGGTCAGGAAAATGCACTGGCAGATCAGTGCATGTTTAGTTTTCATTGGAAACAGTCCACTCTAATGCTCCACATAGTGAGGTACCAAAGCAGAAAGGCTCTCCTCTGCATCAGGAAAGCTCCCAGGCTTATAATAAAGTACTGCCGTAAGAGGATATTACCATTTGTGTAGAAGAAGCTGTGGGCAATATCCAGTGGGAAGTTACTGCTAACTGACATGCGCTGCATGTACAGAATTAACCTTTAGCAGAGCAGTGAGAGCATTTGTTGGCACAAGGTGGTTCCTCGGAAAACCTGTAGCAGCAGAAAGTGCTATTGGCATTACACTGGAGTTATTGCAATGCGATTTATGGTAATGGCAGTGTCGTATTGAATTCCATCCCAGGTGTGAAGGATTCATAGCCTTTGGTATGATTTGTAATATTTTTATTAGACAATGGACTTTTGGTTCTAAAAGCTGTCAGTATGAAATAATATGTGAAATTGCTGCATTAAAATGTAATGTGTGTTTGCTTTTTCTTTCAGCAGAAAGTAGATGAATTTCTGAATGTGTATTGCTCAGCCCCAGAAAATGCTGCAAAAGAAAATACCTGGGACACCCAATCATTTGTTCACTTTCCTGATGGCCAAGTAGTGACGTTAACACTTAAGCCAGAATACAGAGTAGATGAAGTTTTGGCTCTGGCATGCAAGGTATACAGTTCTGCATTTTAATATTACTGATTAATCCCACTGCTTCGGTATTTAAATCCAAGCTGTTCTAACCTTGCAAATGATAAGAATGTAGAAATGGTTAAGAACTTCTGCATTAGACAGTATAACAATGCATAATGCTGCTACATTTCTAGTTGAAGCATTCATTAAATCTTAAAACTCTTATTTTTGGTCTCTAAATTATGAACGGACATTTTCAGCACAATAGACTAGAATAGTAAGGTAAGAATGCAAAGTTGAATTTTAAACCCAAAGATATCAGAAACTAATAACTAAGGGTACAATTCTATGCATGCTTAGATAGAAAGAAGCACTACAACTCCCAGCATTCCCTAGCTGGCTGAGGAATATTGGGAGTTGTAGTGCTTCTTCCTGTCTAAAACTGTATAGGATTACACCATAATTGATTTGGAAAGTCAGACCTTGTTTTTTACCTTTCTCCAAAACCACTAACATATTAGGGCTTACATAAGGTTTGTATCATCAGTTCTTAGCAAAATGTGGAGATGCATTCATAAAACTTTAATGCTAGTAGATAAATACACAGAATTGTTGTTAGTGGCAGAAGTTAATCAGACATCCTGAGGAGTATGTAATTTTTTTCTGATGTGAAAAAAATCAGTGATGGACTAAAAGACAAACTCTCAGGACAGTGAAAACATGTAGTTTTATTTTGAGGAGCAGCCCTGTGCATTTCAGCCATTACTCATTTATATGGGCCCTCTTCATGGGATTTATAGGGTTCATCCTGGAGACTTTCCTTTTCAGAGCTCTCTGCAAGTGCTGCTAGAAATGCAGTCCATACACATAGTGAGGGCCAATCATAATAAAACAACATTTTCTAGTGCCTCGAGATGTCTGTCTTTTTATTCCGTTGGGCATTTGGAATGCTTTCCACTTTAGTTCGATCTACAGGCATGATCTAGTCATTCATCCCTGAAAGAATTTAATCCCAGAGGAAGCCCAATTAAATTGCCTTAAGAGGATCTGGGTATTTTCAGCTGCTTAACTTTGGCTCTTCTGGATAGACATAGAGAAGAGGTATAACACTGTTTATGGGATGAGGAGAGCAAGGGAGATTTGGCTGTAGGATTGACATTTGCTCACTCATGACTGTTAGATAAAATTCAATAGTATTATTAGTTGGAAGTAGCCAATAGATTATTTTAGCAACAACAAATAGGACTGGTTGTTCTCTCTAGCAAGTCTCTTTGTCCTATTTCCTTTTACAACTGTTACAGACTACTGCAATATTGTGTCATTGATCCAAGGAGAGCTGCCCATAGAAAGTTGGCTGTTAATTAATTGTCTATGATTCTATAACAAATCAAGGAGAATTAAAATTAAGCTTCCTTCACTTCAAGGATTTTTACCAAATTAATGCTAACTAAGCTTGGCTGTAATTGAACAGACCCACTAGGAAGATATTCTAATTTTTCTTGCTCATATATGTCCTCTTGTACCGATATTCACAATAGGCTTAAGTTTCTATTCTTATTATTCAGATTTATTATTTTATGAATAATAAGGGAAGGAAAAGGTAAGCGGCTGCAGGCAACCTTTCAGTGACCACTAGGTGGTACAAGAGCCTTAAAATATACTTGAGAGGTTTGGTGAATGTATTTCTATTTAAACAAGAAAGTCCTCAGAGGAGAACTGTAATAACCATTATAGTTATAATGGTTAAAAGAATATACTGATAATATCCAACTGTAGTTATACTTAAAATATTATTTTTACATTTCCCCTTGTTTATATTGCTTCATTGCTTCATTGAACTGGAGTTATTTTTATTTCTTTTTCAATTAAAACCTTTTTTCTGTTTTATCTTTCTTTCTGTTCTGAATATTTTTTAATGTTTTTCATAAGCAGTTTCTTAATGCTGACTCCTTTCTGCTACATCTTTCCTGGTTCTTTTTTCTTACATTTCCATACTTCTCTGGTGAGTGTCAGGAATCTTCATTCTTTAGTGAAACGTGGTGTTTGAATGTTTGTGTATGTTTGCTTTTGTCTCTTGCACAAGGATCAGTAGCAAAAGAAAAAGGGGGCATAGGCTGCTTCATTTCTATTGGTTTCTGTGACTTGAAACCATTTAAAGGCACAACTCTATGCAAATTTATGCAGAAAAAGTGCTAAAAATTACAATGTACACTAGCCATTATTCTTTCTGTCTAAACTTGTATAGGATTGTACCCTAAACATGATCGTGGAGGTGGGGCAGATGAGGAGGTTCCCCATCCAACTGCTAACTTATTGTCGAAAAGAAAGCTCTCTAGATTCTTTGCTACTTAGAGCAACCTAATATGTTTGCATAGCAGATTAATTTGTTTCTATATATGCCATACAAGCAAAATATCAGAACAAAGATAAACTGTAGGAACTATATTAACATATAAAATTGTAGAGCATCAAAAAACAAACAAACAACAACATACCAAATTGTCTTCTATACATTTCTTAAAATGTGCTTCTTCATCATATACATTCTCCTGTGGTCTCAAGTTCTCCCTTCAAACCAGAATATGAAACCAAGTTCTGATTCTGGCTTGGAGGGACCCTTCAACTACAGCTTCCTGGTTCAGGCATTGGAGGAGACTTTGCTGCAAGAAGATTTTTTTTTTAATTGCCAGATTTGCAAAGGAATGAGGGGAGGGTGAGTAGGGGTTATGTAGGCACATGGCTCAGTGCTGTCTAACCAAAAAACCATCTTGGACCAAAATTGTAAGCTCTCTTAGCTTATGTGCTCTGGAACATTTTCAATGTACTTGAACATACATGAAAATTCCCATTAGCAAATTTAAGGTGCTGAAGAAAAGTAAAAATTCATTATGTGAATATGGTGATGCCACACACTTTTAAAAAGAAAATGGATGACAGGAAGCAGAAGTTTTTAAGAAATGTATATTAAGGCAAATTTAAGTGTGTTGATATTTTTATTATTTCATTGTTCATTTAATCTATTTTACACACTCTGCATTACGGAGGGTTTATTACAGTCTTGTGAGTAGGTATTCTTCCTTTATTTGTAGCTGCAACTGCAAACACAGCATCTTTTAAGCAAAGATTCACTAAGAGAATATATATTAGGTGAACATTTTGTGCCCCCTCCCCAGATGTTTTGACTTACAGCTCTCATGATCTTACTGGGTAAGCTAGGTAGGGTTGATGGGAATTGAAAGCCAAAACATTTGGAATGCCGAGGTTAGCACTCCTACTGAAAATAAAAAAAAGTATCATCTGCACTAGAAAAAGTGTTGGTCATCAGCATATACTGAGATTTTTCATTTGTATAACATTTTTTTATGGGGGGTACATTTTTTTCTGCCAGTTTTAGTAGTTCATAGCTGACACATTAATGGACATTATTCAGGGTTGCTGACATTTGCAGGTATTTGTTCATCGATATTTTATGGAAATTTTTTAATTGATTGTGCTTTTAAAAATATGGCATGAGACATGTCCAAGAAATATGGGATAATATCAGATAAACTAGAATGTGTCATGCTACTTAAAAACTATATTCTTACTGGATGATGTTCTGTTTGGAGTTATGATGGGTTGCTATCTTTAACAAGAAGAACTCATGAGTAGAGGGCTCTCGCAGTGCCCACTTATGGAAGGGATGAAGCCCTTTTCATCTGTTCCCCTTCTGCCTGCCTCCAGTTTGCTCTACACAGTTGGGAGAGCCTTTGGAAGAGCACGGGCTGAAAAGAATAAAAACACTGCTTCCCTTCCTCCTTATTTGTGGTCTGCTTGCTTGTATAGAAAAGCAGCATAGGATTCAGTACTAGATCTTAGTGAATGCAAAATCTATTCCATCTGAGTACTAACAGTGTTGATGCTGGAGGTTGCATCACTACAACATCAACTATACTTCAGATTTTTCAGGAACAGCACCTCAAAATTGCCTTCTTGATGAAGCCAATGTATTTCTTTACATTATTTGGTTTCCTAGAAATTACACATGTTGTGAAAAATAGGTGGTACTAGAGAAAATTAGTAGTAGAAAGTGTAGTGCAGACCAACACATACAGAGCACATCCTCCTCCTAGCAGCAGATGTGTATGTTTCATAGAGCAGAATTAAGCTATCTGGACAATCTGTAGGGATTAACACATGCCGGAATATATGAGTACTGCTCAAAAAGCAGTTATCCATCAAAGTGCATTTACTCAGTCAATTTTTCACAAGGGTGGAAATACTGGATTATATAAGTGACAAAAACTTCACTAGTATGAAACCTGCACAGCTGGGTTAGTTTGTTTATGGTTGTGCATGGTGGATATTTAGGAAGGTAACTTGTTGAAAATTGCCTACATTGAAGGACTGTGTGTACATGTATCTGCTGAGACAGCTTGACTTGTTCATATAAGTTTTGAAATACAAATACATTCTTTTCATCCCTTAGATTAAGCAGCTGGAACCGAAACACTATGGTTTACAACTTAGAAGGCTTATTGATGAAAATATGGAACATTATATTCCTGAACCATATGATTACATACAAGACCAGGCAAGTGGCATAATGAAAAATATGATATTCCTTCAGCAGATTCTGTATTTGCAAAACCATGGTCTTTTTTAATTGTAAAGATAGACTGCTCTCGTTCTGTTATATTCAAGGACCCAAGATAGATGTGATAAGATGTGTAATGTGACAAACTTTATTCCTGAGCCTGTCCCATTCATGTTTCAAGTGGCTTGCTGGGCAGGGCAACTGTTTATTCACAAAAGAGAAATGTGTAGCTCAAGGGACAAAAGCTATTGCACTTTTCACTGTGTGTGTTTATTACTTGAAGGATCTTTCTCCTAGTCCAGCTTCGACACCAAAAATGAGCCAGGCCGGGGAGAAAATTGCCTGAAGCATGCAACAAAATGGGACAGAGTTTTGCTCCCACTCCATCCATTTCCTGTTAAATTCACACTGTATAACCTGGTCCATCCCAAAATTTATGACAATCAAAATAAGTGGCTCCAGCTTGTTTTGATCATGCAAATTGGGTCTTAAAGTAGAGGATGGACCAGGTTACGCAGTGTGCAGCTTGGTTCAGATCATATGGGAAGTCATGGCCCTGCAGGTGCTTAAATCAGTAGTGACTGGCGCACACAGGGACATGTCACTGGGTTAGTAAGCCATTATGGCTTTAACTTAAGGAACTACTGAACACAGCTTATCATATTGTTCAGTCCTGTGCGCATGGCTTGTTGGACGAGAATACCCCCCTCCACACACACACACACACACACACACACTCACTCTGTGGCTTTTATTGGGTTGAATTAAGCCATAGTGGCTTGTTTGGTTCTGCAAGCTGACCCTGAACAGGGTAAGTGAATGAAATATATGTCACATTCCTGGCATATTTAATTGTGTGATTCTGAGAATGACAATTAGTTGGATAGTGAGGCATGTGTTAAGCTGCACAACTTTTTCCATCCTTCGCTTCAAAGTTGATAGCCATGTGGGGCCCTGTAAGGCACACACAAGGTTAAGGTATAATCAAGCAATTGTGGCATTTTTCTGCTCTTCTTGGTGCACAGAAACTGCCATCCAAAGCAACTGTGTCATGTTGCCTAATGGTGTGGCTAGTCTACACACTGCCACTATTTGGCATGCCTGCTAAATTAATGCTGCAGTTGAGTATCTGCTCATTTCAACTTGAGATGCCTTTCGCTCTTGCAGATATATGGTGAAATCGAAATCTTTCCTTTAAGTGTCTATCATGTCCATCTTACAAAGAATGAGGGCATAACTGATTTTGGTGAGTCTGCAGTTTCCAAAGTACATTTGTCACTCTTGCGTTGTTTATGTTCTATCTTTTTGATTGATTCTCCCCTTCTTTTATTTTCACTCCCTAATGTTTCTTGTCCACCTTTACATTATAAATTTGCAGTGTGACCCCTTCTATTTTTAACTATTGTATGGTGCTAGGAATGTGATGTACTTGATACAATATTGCTTGCTTACTCTCTTTTGAAAAACAGAGTAAGAATGTAGTGTGGTCCATAGCAATTACCTACCATGTAGAAATGGGGGTGGGGGGATTTCAAATAGCCTTGAAGTATATACATCACCTGAGGAAGGCCTTTAGCTGAAGAGCTGCCCACAGCTTTGTAAAGTCCACTGACCATACAGTCGCACAGGTCCAAAGGAATCGCAGGACTTGCCTGCTGCCTTGCTGCTACAAATAATAGTTAAGCATGACACTGCTGAGCAGGACTCATAGAGGAGATGTGAATGCTGGAGGCAGGTCGGTTCATCCTGGCCTCTTTGTCTACTGCATCCTTAAATTGGAAGAGGCACTGCCAGGAAAAAAAGAGATTCCAGTTATGCATAGACTCAGTCTACTAGCTTGAAGGCTGAAATGAAAATTGAGCTAGAAAATGGATGAGAAGCAGTGGCTGAGGAATAAGAAGCAGAAAGGATTAACTAGGGGAAAATGGAGAAAGTTTTTGGAAGAGGAAATTAGCTTGCATGTAATTTGATTTCTGAAGGGTGCATGAACTGAAGGGAAAATATTTGGTGGAGGGGTTGATAGGTTGGTAGGGCTGGAGATAAGCAAAACTGGGGCAGAAGTGGCTTGGCAGGTAGACAGGAACTGCAGCAGCCCCATTTCGGAAGACATCAATCTTCTATGTTAAATACATCGAGAGGTTTAAGCATATTTTACATGTTGTTAATAATTACTTCATTTTGCTTTTATATCATAAGCGAAGATACTAGATATTAAATATTAATTGTTATTTTAAAATCTGTTACTGTATTTTAAAATTATTACACTGCTGCAGGATTTCTTTCTTTGGTTTTATACTGTAGTTTTAAACTTTTAATTGTTTCCTATCATGTTTTATGGTTTTAATTGTTGTGAACTGCTCAGAGACCTTCAGCTATCGGGCAGTAGAGAAATGTAATTAATATAACATCAATATTAAAATAATTCTTTGATGAAATACTAAAACCCACTGTCAACATCTAATTTGAATGAAGAAGGTACATTTGAAATACAGCGTTTTTCTAAATTCCAGGATTTGCAGTCACTGCACAAGTGGATGAACACCAGTGTCTCACCCACATCTTCATAAGTTATGTTCTTCCTGATGGAATGGCTTACAGAGAAGGTTTGTTGTGTCTTTTTACAAATGAAGTCTTTTAAAAAATGTAGTACATAGCTCATTTAACAAAGAAAAAAAAAACCTTTTCCCTCCCTGTCTGTCTGTCTGTCCCCTGACAGACTTCCAAAGTAATTTATATATTCTTCTTATTTGTTTATTTTTTCAAAAAAATGCTTTTATATATGACTTTTTTTATACTGGCATACAGTGTTTCCTGAGGAGATTGTACAAAGAATTGTATCCTTCTGGGAAGCCAGGTTTTGCCATATGCTCCCAAAAATCATCCACTTGACTAGCAGACTTCTGTACAATCATTCTGCATAGTACCTAGCGCACATAGAAAAAATATGGCAATTAAAGTGTTCCTTAGCTATCCTTTCGGCTTTGCTTCACCATGCTGCCATTGCTGATGTGTTCATTGACTAGCAAAAGACTATTCAGGACATTTCATCTTGAAAGGACCCCCTGTTCATCTTGAAAGGACTGTTCATCACACATTTGTTACATTTTCTTGTTGTCAGTTACGCCCATGTTATGTAGGGTTTTGACTAAATTGAGCGCTTATTGTTTATAGTATAGCTTAGACTATGTTCCATGGCAAAAAAAGAAGAAAAGGAAGAGGACATTTGGGTCCAGAGCTCAGTGTTGGAGCGCATGTATTTCATGCAGAAGGTTCTAGATTCAATCTCTGGTGTCCCTGGGTAGGGCAGGGCAAACTCTTGACTGAAATCCTTGAGAGTCACTGCCTGTCATTGTCAACAATACTCAGCCAGAAGGACCAATAGTCTGACTTAGGGATGCTCTATTGTAGGTTTGCTCTTGATGTCTTCATTTTACACTGTGTGGCAGGTTTGCACATCATGGCAACCCACCATGGTGGTTAGCAACCCATCCCCCAGCAGCCCCTGTGTTGTGCGTACTGGATTAGTATGGGGCAACTTTCAAAATTCCTATGAAAGAGTAATAGGAAAGCAAAATGTTGTCCATATTGGCCAAAGCTGAAATAGCCTATCTACTTTCCTGGGAGTGAATCCCACAAAATGCTGTTGGACATTCTTCTGAGTAGAGATCCCTAGGACTGCTTTCTTAGGCAGGAAAAATTATTTTTCTGTTGCACCATACAGAAACCCTCAGCATATTCATCTTTTTTATGCTCTTCATTAAGAGCAGGAAAGTTTCGCTAGTTGACGAGTGACAACCATCACAGAACATTCCTGGACCCATTCTTCCACCAATGTGCTTTCCATTCAGGTCCAGGTAATAAGATGCATGCCCGGGTAATCACTGAACAATGAAGCAATTACCCAGTAAGGATAATGAAGTTGCAATAGGCTTGTTTACTGTCACTGACAACTAGTGTGTCTCCACTTGGTGTTCTGTTACTTTCTCTTTCTTGTGCTTCCAGGGTTACGTGTTGGCAATGAAATTCTGATTATAAATGGGGAGTCGGTATCAGATCTTGACCTCAAACAGATGGAGTTATTGTTCTCTGAGAAAAGCGTGAAGCTGACTTTGACTACAAATCTCAACAGCAGTAAGAGTGCATTATGCACTTCGTGGTCAGATGGTGACATTTCCAGGGAGCCAAGGAAGTTGTTGCCCCCTCCTAACCAGTCACAACTCTTGGAGGAATTTCTGGATAACTTCAAAAAGAATTCAGCAAATGGTGAGTTGTGGCAGCTGATTCATGTTTTCATTTTTTTTTTTATCTTATCAGGGCTGGTGGCTTTCAGATCATAAAAGGGGGACTTCTTTCTACAAAATCTATGATTTCTCTGTATACACATTTTTTAAGAAAGAAAAGATTTTTCTAGAAGAGAAAGATTTAAAACAAAACAAAGCAACTCACAGTATTGAAATAGCAATAATAGTAAGTAGTATTTTGGTGATCAAAAAAGCTAGGATAAATAAATATAAAGAAGGTCCAGTTCAAAACTAAGGGGTTAATGCAGACAGTCAGATTTTCTGCTGCTCCTCCCTTAATCAGTTCCTGGTGGAGATACCTGGGAAGACTAGGTGATCTACTTGCTGGACTTCTTGGAGTGGGGGATAGTTCTGCCCCAGTGACAACTGGCTGTGTTTTATTGTTATGGCCTTTTGGTGCTTGATTGTGGCAGGGGAGATGGCAGGCAGAACCAGGAATGACTGCAAGCTGTCCTATTGCCACGGCAGGGGGTTAAAGCCAGAGAGATGATGGATGGGCTTAGGACAACAGAACAGAGTAGGGGAATGAGAAGGGAGTGAACCTTTGGATGAGTTGAAAAGTAGCTTTTCTCTAGATGGTTGCAAACTGTGACTGCAGCGGAACTTTCTGTTTCACAACTAGCCATGTCTTTGCTATCTGCCTGCCAATTCAAGCATCTCATTTTCTTTATGAACCATTCTTTATGAGTCTATGCCTATTCCATTCACTCCACCGGCACTTCAGTACTATGAATCAGCTGCTCCTCCTGTTTAGGCATAAGAACTGTGCCAGAGGTATGGCAAAAAGGTCACATCAAATGTGCAACTACATCAAGATAGATTTGTATATAACTAAGAAAATCTTCTTAAGCAGCCCATTTTTCATAGGGGAGTTTTGATTCTTGCCAACTGCCTATTAATAGAGTTGCTAATTCATGACAGACAAATTTATACTTCCTTGCAGAATTAGGCCACTGCCTAATGCTAGAGGCAGTGTTTCTCCACATATCTCAGCTACCTGCAAAATCTGTTGAGACAGCAGCAGCAGCAACAAAAAAGATGGTTTGCTGTTGAACCAACCAAAATGGTGGCCTAAAAGGGCAAATTTAGCTCTAAAATAAGGTGCACAAAATTCAGTAGCAAATCACTGAATTTTTTAAAAATTTTTCTGCTGCCACCACTAAAATTCAGCAGCATGTGATGCTAGTGTGGTGCCCCCGAAGTTGTCCATCTCAGTCTAAGGTGTATAGTTCTTCCATTTTCCTATAAGTTCCAATATTTTCCACGGGTATTAGGACAGCATACAGTAGATCAACTTAACTGCACCACGGGCATAAAGTAAGAATTAAAAAGTATGAATAACCGTGGGAGCCTAGTTGCATGTGTAATGCAGCATTAACACACGTTTTGAAGGGTCCAGCATTTAGACAACATTCTAGAAAACATTCTGCCAATTTTCAAGTGGAAAGCAGTAAGGCTGCAGCACTTCTAAGAACTTTATCAGTAGTGGGGAGCTTATGGCAGAGAACTCAAATTCAGATAGTTTATAAAGGCCAAGCCATTGACTACAGATAGATAAAGCACAGGTAAATGACAGAATGAAGCAATTAATCTTATAGAAAATACTCATCTATCTGAAATACACATTCCTGAGTCTTAACTTACTCCTGCCTTACACATAAATTCTCTCACATTCACTTTTATTCAAACATGACACAGATGGAAACAAAAAGCAAACCAGAGGATTACATATTTGCATGCATGCAGGCAAGATGTGCATGGAGACTGTCTATAAAGATACACTGTCTTGCTGCTTGCTCAGACTGGATATTGGTAGCTGTTCCTCTAAGTTTTGGGCTCAGTGTGTGCCTCTAATTGCCATGTCACCACTTATACTTCTCCCGATGCCAGAGATGCAGCATCAGCAGTAAGTACCCCATGCCGTTAATGAATAGGTGCTCTGGCACAGGATCCCCCACTCCCCAGCCAAGCCAGCTGTCAGCACTAGTGCACCACCAAAAGTACCATTGAGGCAGCCTGGGCACCCAAGGTGAGCCAAGCTCACCCATTTCTTCTTTGCTGTTCTCAGTGGAATATGCTAGGGATAGCTTTGTCTCCAGGCTAGATGCCAGCCAGCTAACCAGGCTCTGTTTCTAGTTAGTAAACACAGGTGGGTAAGCGACTGAGGCCAAGACCAGCAGCCCAGAAATTATTCAAAATGGTCTGTATCCACATTCATGAAACCATCTGGGGAACTTCCCCATGTGCAGTGCTCATGTGCCTGCTGTTCATGTATGTGCAAAATAAACGTTGACCTGAGGAAATCTGAGAGGTGAGAGAACACAGAAGTGCTCTGAATTTTGGTGACCCAGATATGGCAGAGGAGCCAACCTCTTCAACTTCTTTCCAGTCAGCATATAAATACTGAAACCACCATGTTTTTTCAGCTTTTTATGGTTTGGACTCATTCCTTGCCTGCTTTATGATCAAACTGGCTAGAATAATATGAAAAATCAGAACTGCTAAGATAATAGCTTAATAAATATGACCTTCCACAAATTTCCATTGTGGAAGTGCAACCACATTTCACCCTAAAATTTCCCCCACTTGCTTCTCTTTCTTCAAAACGTGCACTAACATGAGAAAATGTTTTAAGGCTTTTTCCGTATGTTAACTTTCAAGAAGGAAGTGTGTTTCACAAGAAAGCAACCTTTTGTAATCTTCTGATTCCTGTCAGTTTTATTACAGACTTTGCTTCAGTGCTTTTATGGTGTAACTTTTATTATCAGTGTTTCTATCCTGATATAGTGTTCTAATACCTTGAATCAAATTAATGGTTCTAATATACTTGGACCTAATTCTCTTTTTGCAGCAGTTTTGAGTCTTGGGGCAGTATCAAATGGACATGAATGGCACATGATTTGTTGTTATGGTTGTTGGCGTTGTCATCGTCGCCATCATCATCATCATTATAATAATATTACCCAGATCATCCAGATTAGCTGTAGGTCTTTAAGTAGATGGAGGGGACTTCTTTCTTTAAAATAATATGCAATAAGAACATTTTATGTCTTCAAGGAGGAGTGGGCAACTCTTGTGGCCCTGTGGGCCCTAAGGGATACAGGGTGGTTGATCAGGGACTGCATGCGTGCACATGTGTGTGTACCTACATATGCTCACACAGACACACACGTGGGGCCTGGGAGGTTAGAAGGCAGTATACAATCTGAATCTGTCACTGTTGTGACCTGAAAACAGAACAAAGGCCTTGCAAAAGCATGGAGAAACATAATTCTGCTGTATCATCTGCTTATTTTTATTTCTCAGCTCCCATCTCCACTCCGCTTACTGTCAGCAGAGTAGAAGGTAAAATATGTCTCCTACCAGATTATTGACATTTCATAACACTTGATGTTTTGCTGATGAACAAAAGGACACTTGTTCAAATGGGCGAGGATTCAAAATAGAACTGCAAGTGGTGGGAAGACATCCTAAATAGGCAGATATTTAAAAGCAAGTTTCCCATTCCTCCTGAACTCTCACTGTAATTTCCTCTTCATTTGCAGAGAGAAGGATGAGCTGCTAAGAGCGGTGCTGATTAGCATGTAATTAAGCCTTCATTAATTTAAGTGGGCTAAGGCAAGATGGGAAGGTTACATCTGCTTGCTCCCTTTTGTGGAAGGAAAAAACCCTCAAATACGAAGAAGTCTCAGCAGCCAATTTTGTTAGATGCAGCCCACTAGACCTTTATTAGGAATCTGCAGGACTATAGGGAGAGAGCTTCTATGAACAAATCTAGAAAAGTCTTCATCCCCCCTAAGTCGAACAGAAGCTTTTCATACGAGCATCAATACTCACTGGGCAAAATACAAAAGCAGAAGTTATATTTTACACAGGGCAAAGGCTTCTAGAGACAAGCAGGTCAGTATTTCATAATATGTTCAGTGACTTTGCATGTAATGTCCCTTCAGCAACACTTCAACAATCAGTTTAGAAGTACTCAGTAGCCCTCCCATTCCTAAAATCCTTATAGCGCATTGCAAACCTTAGTCAATGCAAAGCTAACAGGGACCATGCTATTTCACTATCCTGGAAGAAATTGCAAGACTGTCATATTCTACCTTTGAGACTAATAGCCTCACCATTCAGCTGTGACTCTACATCTCTTTCCAGATGCTTTGAGATTTCTTCATAATCACAATTTTATCTTTCAAATTGCTTAGCTATTCTTTGCTCTTCCATTTTCTTTACATTTTGTTTCACTTTGTTTACCACTTGCTCAATGTTCCCCCCCCCCCCTTAGTTACAGACATATAATATTTTATGGTAAAATCGCAAGCCTAAATCTTTATGAAGACCACAGTTTAGTTTCAATCTTTTTATATTTATTTATTTAAAGATTTTATATGTCATCCCAATACTAAAAGTTTCTGGACAGCTTACAAAAAACAAAACAAAAAACAAAGCGACCATATCCAACAACCTTTAGTCCCCTTAGTTGCAACGTTTTATTAATCATCAATTGTTGGTCTCCATCCAAGTGTATACTGGGTTCCTCTGATCCCTCCATTTTTAGTAGAAGTGCCTTGACTCTATCAGATCCCATGCTGGTGCAAAGCACACCCTTTCAGTTTCCACAGTTCTGTTTCTGAATTTAGGGGCCTGACATTGTATAGCAGCATATTGCAATGTCTTGCATTATTGCCACTGGTAAACTGACTTCCTGTTTGAAGAAACAGCAAAACAGTAACCTGAGAAATAGGAACCACAGTAGATTTGTCAGCTCAGGTTATCTGGTTCCCTTTTTCCACATCAACTTTAACCAATTGACGCGTATGTGGATGGTGCATAGAAGGTAAATATCAGGCAGTTACTAATGGATTTACATAAAACCATTCCACATTTGAACTTTGCTTGAGGTAAGGACTCTTTGTTTCTATAATTACCCCAAATCATATAATTATTCTAAATATATACCAAGAATCTGTATATATATATTGTTTTATTTTTGGTCAATTCACAAGTTCCGATTTGTGCTATTATTTCTGTTATATGTGAAAAATAGACCATTTATAAGCATTTACATTCTGCTATTTAAGGCAGAGAACAAAGAGCACAAGCAACTCTTCGCCTTCTCCAACTTATGTGCATGCAGCAAACTCAAGGAAAGTGACACAACCTTTTTCTTATTGAACTTCTGGTAGGGGGGTTTTCAAAGAAACCCCTTTTCATTTATTGGTGTTTGGAGGGCATAGCAGTTCTTCTAACCCTCTTGTATATGGGTGTTCTCTCTTCTAGTGTCCAGATTCACTACAATTAAAACTGGCTTCCTTCTTATTGCTGACCTCTTCTTCTACTACTAATCTTAGTTCTACTCTTACATTTGCCTGTCCCTCTCAACAGTTTCTTTTTGCCTTTCCGTATTTTAAATCTATAAAACCATCAATGTTGTTCCTATACCTTCTTTATCCTTTATTCTTTATCATCACTACAATATCTACAATATTGCATTTTCTTCATTCTTTGACTACCATCTTATCACTGTAGTCTTCAGTCAGTTTCTCGCTTTCGGAATCCAGTGTGAACGTAGGTACATCCTGTATCCCTAAAGGCTGCACAAAAACCTACCATAATCTTTCCACAAACTCAGCCAGATTGTAATCTTCCTTCTGCTTACATGCTTATATCCCTGCTCAGTCTCTATGTCTACTCAAAACCACTTGGTTCACTCCTAGATTCTGGAATGGTCGCTTGGCTTGTGCAAACAACCGATCTTTACTATCTCTGCACACAGCTGCCTCTAGCAACAGATTTAAATCTGCACAAGCTAGGTTGCAAACATCATTATTCCTCTCAACAATTCTGCAAAAGCTTTTGGATCTTCTCTGATTTTTTAGGGGGAAAAAGTCACAATGAAATAGACAAACTGTCACACAAACAGTCACAATGGAATCTGCCTTAACAGACACACATGTTACAGCATAGACATTTGAGTATCAAATCTTTCGTTAGATCATCTAAATTTGTACTCATGCACCCAATTCTTTTGACTGCATTTGACCTTCTTGAGGAATTTTTTCTCTTTGTAGCATAGTTTTAGCACAAGTTTTCTGATACCTTTTGAATTGGAAAGCATGGAACAGACAGGATAGTCTCTCTCCATCTCTCTGGTATCCCAGAAAACCACAGTGGTGTAGCATTGACAAGTCTAGTTACTTGTCTCAGTTGAGGATTACACAAAGGAGGTTCCCAATAAGTAAAAAATTCCGTCCTCATCCTGAGTTTACTTACATTTTCTCCTTTACCTCTCCTTAAATGCTTGAGTTCCTTAACTAAATATAAGGGAACACTAGCACATTTCTGGAGGGATCCTTAGCCAATTTTCCCTTTCTGTCCAATTTTCCTTTCTCTTTTGAAATTTGGTTTCCCAAGTGACAGTTTCTCTTTTCCTTCTTTTACTTGCAATCTGAGATTTTCTTGGGGTTCCTTTAGACAATGAGTATGAGATTTTTCCATTTCTTTGTACCAGAAAAGATAAGGTGGCCATTTGTCATAATCAAAAATTCCTGGTTCAGTGAAGGGTAAATCAAGTTGGTCAGGGAACAACTGGCTCCAGTTTAAGATTTGGACTATAAGTTAGTAAATGTATAAAAAACTGGTGTTTCCAATTTTGGCATTGGAACTTCTTTGAACTGTACTTTCCCCATTCTCTTTCAAAAAGGACTCACACTCAGGAATGGCTTATTCAGTTTGTTTGGGCCATTTAGGACCTGCCACCAACATTGGTGAGGTAGTGCAAAGCCTCATTTAGACGTTTGGTGCATTTCCTGGCTTTCTAACAATGGTTCATGAAGTGGGCTGGGAAAGGAAAGAAACACTCACTATCCTTGATCAGTTGCTTACTTCCAACTGAACTCAGCCTTGCTGGGAATCAGTCAGTTATAAACACTATGTAACCATACAAGCGATCAGGCATTCCTATCTCAGGGGCAACAATCCCACTATGCCCTTGCTTTGAACCTTATCCTGGTCATCAGCCAGTGGGCCTGGCCAGAGGTGCAGTTGCTGAGATGGAACTCTGTTTCCTGAGGGATCCATGACCTCTAACCACTCTAAATAAGGAACATCATTTATATATCCCAACAGAACAAAGAACAACACAACAAGAACAATTTTGTTCGGTCTTTTTGTCATTTTTCCCCATTTGGTGCACTCTCTTTTCCTTTACCAATTGCACTTTTTCCTTATCTGCATGCAGACATTCTGATTCTTACAGCTGGATCTCACACCATCATTTTTCCCTCCCTTTTTTATCTTGATCGATTGATTGAATTAAAGCTTTTCTATCCCATCCCCTACAGAACATCTCAGGGCAGCTTACAATACACCATCTTTTATTGTTATCTTTTCTTAGCAGGACTCCCCCGCCCCCGGCCCTTTCTCTTTTTTTTTCACTTGTGCCCAGGACCCTTTTCGTATTCCAAATTTTTTTTCGGAATTCCTAAAAAATCCCCATACCAAAAACTCGTATTAGCCAGTTTGGTTAGCTGCAGCCCAGCAGACTTATTTTTAGAATTTACAACACTGTGGGGAGAGAGCTTCTCTGATCCAGAAAGTTTGTCACCACTTCCAAGCTGAACAGTAGCTCTTTATAGGGTCATGAACAGTGACTTGGAAAAATACAAAAGCAGGAGCAATATTTTATATGGGGCAGTTTTCTAGAGACAAGCAAGTCAGTGTCCCATTCAGCAGCACTTCAGTGATCATTTTAGAAGTGCTTCTTACCCCTCCCATCCCCATGAGACCCAACACGTTTTAAACCTTAGCAAGGTCACTGTTAGCACTGTATTAATCTATATTTCATTGTTCTGGAAGAAATATCAAAGGTTCCATACTTTATGGTAGCATTGTATTAATCTATATTTCATTGTTCTGGAAGAAATATCAAAGGTTCCATACTTTATGGTAGAAAAAACTTTCTCCTTCATGAAAGGTAAATGTATTCATTTAGCTTTTTTTCAGGTGTATATATTTTTTCTGGCCTTCAGTATGTTGAAAAAAAAATGTTTCTCTTAAATCTGAATATGCCAGATAGTGTTCCTATTGCCTCATTTATTGTATGACCTGTAGCTCTGTAAGTGCTGAAACTTCCATTTCCTTATGCTTGAGGAGCCTGTGCTTCCTTCATTGACTGCATCATTTATATATGATCTGTTCCCCTTAAATTGAAAAATTAACATTGAGGAACCGTCTTAGAAAATGTATTCTCGTTGATTTCTGGTGGATACATTATAGCTTTCTTGAATAATGGTGAGTCATATATCCGCCTGCTAGCACAACACAACAGAGTGTGAGTAATTTAGGAGGCAGCCTATAAAAACGTTGGTGAAGATGGGGCTGAGTGCAATCAAGCACTGAGTTCCTTCAGCATTCCGTGAAGCTGTCTGCCAGGATTGATTCTTCCTTGCTTCCTGGAACCTCTTAACTTGTAGAACAGGACTAGATGCAGAATTTCCTAACAAAATGAAAACATAGATTTGTATGATGATGGCTTCGTACTTGTAGAAAGCACTTCTGGTTGCAAAAGGCAGGTCACCCAGCATAAGCAAATCTCTCCTGCCCTCTACAGCCCATTGATCTCCTGGAAATGTACTTCTTATGGGTGGGGAGACCTCTCTGAATATTGTAGAATATGTTGCAAAGGACTTTAGTATGTGGGGAAATCGGTAGAGGAGGATGTACAATTGGGTGTCCCACCTTTCCTGAACGGAAGCACTGTCCACTGATGTAGAGCTACCATTGGATACATAAATAAGACAGAAAATTAATTGGATACAGTTTTGAGGAAACAGTTAACAGAGGTCTGAAATCAGTCACAGGAAAAAAAAACTAGTATAATTTATTGGACTGGTACCTGCAAATATACCCCACTCCGGTAAAGATTGCTTAACCTGCTCACTTTTTGCTCTTTAATCTGTTTTCATCCTGAGCAGTCCAAGATCTCCAGTATCAGATGCAGATTGCCTTTCTTATACCAGTGTCTGGGCCACCTGAACAGGATAGTGCTAGTGCTATATACCTACACCTGATTGCCCACTGTAGGAATGGCCTGCTTGGACTAGAAAAGCCTCTGCATGGTTTTTCTTATGTTCTCAAGTAAGTCACTGGCACACTTTGTGGAAATGCTGGCTAGAACCATTGTTTTATGCTTTCCTGGAGAAGATCTTGAGGGCCACATTCTAGTGGTGTTTGGGGCAAAAGGGGCAGGGACAACTTGTCAGCTTCTTTTGGCTTAAATTACTGCAAGTAATTAATCCTTAGTATAGGCATTTCAGCCTTTTCAAATGGAGGAAAGGGCACAAAAGTCAGGAAATCACCCAGGAACCAGTGTTTGTGGAAAGAAAGTAGACTCAGGAAAAGAAAGATTTTTTTTTTTTTTTTTTGGCAATCCTAGAGAGACAAATTTCCTGCTTCGGCAGCCCCATTTTAAAAGCTCTATTGATTTTGTATTCTTGTGAACAGGACTCATAGTATTCTAGTATCTTAAACAGCAGCTCTTTATTTTAGGTAGGCATGTGCACACAGACACTGTTTTTCAGGCTGCCCTGACAAAATGTTTTGCAGAACATTATTAAAATGATAAGCATTCACCCAACACACACACCCATCCCTGAACCTTTCTGAGTTGAAGCATGATGCATCGGCTTGAGGTTCCCATGGTTTATGAGAACTGGACAGGGTTATAGGATTAGGGCTATTCAAGTAGGAGGGCTGGCTATATTCTGAAGCAAGAAAGGTCTTTGTTCTATATTGTTAGCCTGGAAAGCCATTATTCATAAAGTAATTGTGCTCAATAAAAAGCATATACAGGTTGAAGGATACCACCTGATTTTGAAAGCAGTTCAACAGAAGGGTGGAGAGTTAAGCCATGCAAAAGTCAAACCTTTTTTACAACTAGACAGGAAGAGACAACCGAAGAGAAAGTAATGGGATGGGGAGGGGGAATCTCTTCCTCTGCAGTCCATCTTATATTAGTCTTTGGATATTAAAGGGCATACCCATGAAAATGGGGTTAATGACATGCACTCCATAAATCTGGCTGAAACAATAGCATTAAAGGAACATCCCAGCTATTTGAGAAAGATAAAAAATCATTTGAGTTGAATAATTTGATGTTAAAACAAATGGCTGAGCTAGAGACTGATGGAAGGAAAACAAACGAAGAAAAACCTCTCTAATCAAAATGATTAAATTGAGGAAAGGCTACTTGATTGTTGGCTCTTCCTTTTATCACAGGATTTAGCTCACATTAAATCTTTTCTTTCCGAATGTAATGAGCTTTTAACAATGCTCATTAAAGCATCCAAAATTATGAGCCCAGAATATGGAGCTGAAGAAGCTGTGCAGAAATGTAATAATCTTAAGGCGCAATTGAATTTAAATAAGGCAACTGTGAAAAAGTGTGAGGCTTCTAAGTGATGTTAAGGAAGTATACAAATAAGCAATAAATAAGTATGCAAATGAAACATGGCAATCCTTAATAGCTGCAGACTTGGCTGCTTTCTGGGAGTAGTCTCAAGGGGCTGAAAAAACCTGTGGTGAGATCAGAGTACTTTATTTACATAACAATTTGGAAACAGCATGTTGACATCTTGTATGTGAGTGGACAAGGCTCTCAACAGTAAGTTAAGACTTTGATCTATACTCTTCTAGAGTGACCTCCCATCTCTGTATCTCATACCATTAGTCTGATTTTTGGGTAAAGCACTAGTCAGGATAAATTGAATAAAGCACTAGACAGTTATAACCCGCGCCCCCAAAATTGTCCAAATTCAGTATTGACTGGTGGGCATCTCTCTTGGCAGCCCTATTTACATACGTTGTCTGCTGATAATGCATTCTACTGGACTGGGGAGTGGTGATAATTACTCCAAAGTGTAAAACTGATAAAAGATCAGATCTGTTAAATTACAGATCTGTTTGTCTATAAAATATAATCGGCAAACTGTATACTTCCCAGCTGCATGAAAAACTGATTTCTTGGCTGATTTTTTAAAAAAATCTTTTTTAAAATAGTGGATAAAGAGAGCCAGTGTGGTGTAGTGGTTAAGAGCATGGGACTGGGACTCAGATGACCTGGATTCTAGTCCCCGCTCAGCCATGGAGCCAACTGGGTGACTTTGGGCCAGTCACAGACTCTCAGCCCAACCTACCTCACAGGGTTGTTGTTGTGGGGATAAAATGGAGGAAGAGAATGATGTAAGCTGCCTTGAGCCCTTTGTAGGAAAAAGGCAGGATATAAATTGAAAAATAAATAAAAAAACAGGAATTAGAATTGGGAGATAGTCTGCAAGCAATTATGCACCAATACCTGAAGGATCCCTCTATGCTTCCTTCCTTTCCTGATTTTAAGTCATTATCCAACATGATTTCAAAAGCCAGATTACTGGAAAAATTGAAGCAACAATTACTGATAGACTCCTAACCCTGATATGTCGCTTATATCATCTATAGGTGAGATGTAATATATGGGACATCTAACTGGTCACTTTTATGGCGTAAAGCAAGGCTGTATGCCTGTGGTCATGTCATTTCATTCCTGCATTGATGTATTTGTTAATAACCTGGTTGATGTATGCTCCCAATCTCTGAAATGAGCTATACGCCTGTACTCCTATATGCAGAGAGTGTGGCGCTGCTTCCTCTGACGAGTGTAGGTCTAAGACACATCCTAAGAGCTTTAGACCATTACTGTAAAAATAAATTATTGACAATTAATTATGCCAACATTATGGCTTTCTCAGGAAAGACAGTAAAGCATAATCCGCCTTACTGAACAAAGCCCCCTCTAGATACCTGGGCATTATTTTTCATTTTTCTAGCTCATGGTGCTCATAAATTAAACATTGAAGATATTAAGAGAAGTACTAAGCCTCTCCTGCACTACTTTTATGCAAAGGAAAGACGATAGCTCTCTTAACTTTTCCAGTATACCAGGCCAAGGTTATTTCCCTATGCATATAAAGGTTAGATGCACTTCCTTCAAATGGTATTAGGAATTCTGAGTTGCATTCCCAATGTATGTAAAGAGCTACTACTTGGTTAAGGTCGACTTTTTTTTAAAGCGAATTTGGCCTTGTTGACATGAGATGATACTGTTCCTGGAAATTGAAAATTGTGCCTCATGAGAAGTTATAATTGCTTGGATTTACACCCCCAAATTGCTTGGATTTACACTCTCAGTACATGCAACAGCTACAATGCTTATTCACCAGTGTATTTGGGATGTAGCAGTAGGGCCCTAGGACGTCCTCAATATAGAGGGCATTTCTACTTGCAAAGTAAAGATTTATATATCCCTTTGTAAAGCTTTTAGTAAGGAAAGAGTTAATATAGTATCCTCCACCTTATGGGGTGAAAGATGCAGAAGGAAACAATATTAGGAAATGCAGGTACGCCCTTGCAGGAATAGAGAAGTAGAAGTAGTAAGACATGACTTATTGTATTGCCCTTTCAATCAGGACCTGTGGCATTCTGTTCTGTTTTTTACTATGCAGTAAATAAACAATGCCTGGTACCTTTACTGTCAAATCATGACCTGAAGGTCAGTATAGAAATGGCGAGCGGTTATGCAGCTGCTTAAATTTATGGAAACCGAGATGTGTGGCTATTAATAAATTGCAGGTTAAGCCTCTTTTGGTGTACATATTAATTTGTCTGATTTTAAGTACTTAAGGGTTTTAATTATTCTTTTATGGGTTTGGTTTTTATGTAGTATGTATTTTGTAGTATGCATTTACTATTCCTGTGTTGCATTTTCCTAGTCTGTTGACTGAAATAAAGTCATTCATCCATTCAGTATGGCAAGAAAAAAAAACCTCAAAGAAATTGTGTAATTATCAGAATCTAATAATGTGACACTTTAAACTTCATGTTACATAATGCAGAGTACAGATTTTACAGGAAAAAAATATTCTACCCACATTCAGCAGAGATACATTCATAAAAATTCCTATTTTGGACTTGAAAGATGCATAAATATACAATTCATTTCCTTGCTTTAGAGGAAAACTCCTTTTAGCAATGTGTCTGTCCCCCTCTCCAGCCTGCCCTTTTTTAAATCAACTATGATATTGCTTTACCCTTGCCAAATTACAACTTTTTATTTGTGTTAACATAAAACACCAGTTCTGTTGAGTACATTCAGTTGCACAAAATGCAAATGCTGAACTGATTGTCAGGTCGTAAACAGAAATACATGAGCATGTGGTGTGAATGCTACGAAGAAGCAGAGACCAGAGGAAATCTAAATTGACTTCTCATTCTAAGGCAATTATGTTCAATTGTTACATAGAACATAGGAACAGAGGAATTTCTTAGAAGTTTACTGGGGTCTTCCTGTTGAGAGTAGCTGCAGTGGTGATAAGTTGCTCTTAGGAGACTTGTGCACTTTCATATCTTCTCCTTCATTGTATGTGTGCAGATGGACAAATGTGTTGGCTGTCCAAATTCAAGAAATACCACAATAGGTCTAATGGGCTGATCTGTTGTTCTGGACAGAAAGTAGATCTGTGGGGTAGTATCCAACAGTTGGTTGTACCTCTTCCAGTTCCCTTCCATCCTGTCAATTTCCTTCCACCCTACTGATGGCCTTGTGTAGGTGGCATGATCCATTTGGGCAAATGGTTTGACTGGTAAGTCCAAGTACTCTGTTGGATACTGGTCCATTTGTTCTGGTCCTCAGTTTCCAGCTTTCCTAATCATTGATCATATTGGCAGGGGTTTCTGGCAGTTGAAATCCCAAATAACTGGAGCTCTTCTTCCCTCCCATGATATAGATCATATCCCAGCATTCCCTGTAATATAGTCTGCATATAATGCATAGTCATTCCTTTAAAGTAGGAAGCTTTGAACACCAGAGATCCAGGAAGCTGTATTCCTTTGTCCAGTACAGCCTTTCCTTCCATGCCGACAATCTTGCCATTTACCACAATTTTTCTCAGTTGTGCAAAACCTAGTCCATTTTAACAGATGCATGCACATTTACATAAACTCTATAAATACTAAGTCTTTGAGTGATTTCAGGGGGGAAATTTGATTAATTCTTTCCTGACCAGAAACTGCCTCCAAATGTTCTTACACCAGTATCGCATAGTTCTGCCATGTGGACACCCTTGCACAGTCATAGCTAATCTCAAATGACAGTTACATACACAGTATGCATTCAAAATGATTTTTCTCTCCCCCTCTCTCCAGTATGCCTTATTAAAGAATTTAAGTGCACCATGTTGTAGAACATTATGTGCATCCCAGAGAATCATTTGATATTTGCAATCATTTTAGTGGCTGTTCCCTTCAGCCAGCACAAACAGTGCTACTTGCTTACAGTAGGAACGTTTCATGAATGAATGAAATTAGCCAAAAGGAAAGTTTTGTTCTAATAAGATCAAATACAAGCATAACTTCTGGGAGGCTATTTTAGTTGAACTGCATTTTCTTTTGCTTAAAAATTCTGCAGCAGAAGCAAATTTTCAGTACTAAATCTTGCCTTCACTCTGCCTTGGATAATCAGAGCCTGTGGATGCAGGGAAAGCATATTTTTCTGCTTCTGATATGCTAATTCTTTTATGCTTTGTTTTCCATTGCATGCAGATTTCAGCAATGTACCTGATGTTTCTGCAAGTCTGAAAAGAAGCAGCACCGATGGCACTCTAGACCAGGTTCCACAGAAGGATAAACTTGAATTACCTTTCAGGGTAAGAGCATGTCTTAAAATCTTGAGAGGAATAGGAGATGTGCTGATAGCTCTTGTTGGAAGAATAAAGCAGGAAAACAAGAAAAATACTGTACTCATTTGTTTAACATTCTGTATTACCTTTTGGAGTATGACTAGCTACCCTAAAATGATCAGTGATTATATAGGAAAACAGTAATGTACTCACCTGTATTAGTAGCAATGTCTGTGTCATTTAATCCAGGGGATGCTGGGACTAGCAGAGCATGTGAGACACATGCCCATAACATCTTCTTTTAAGGAACAACTAAAGAATACCCTTCTTTTGCTTTATTTCATGATGTGCAAACTTAGCAGCTCTGGGTTTTTTATCAGGTTAACCAAGCAACCAACACTGGACAATTGTGGGGTTGGTTCTGGGTCATTTAATCCATAAACATTGCAGAGTTTCAGGTTTGCCTGTCCTGAAACAAGCAAGGAATAAAGTGATGGTAGGTTGTTAATCAAAACTGGCCACAACAAGTGTACTGCTTGTGCACTCTGCTTGACCCACTTTCTGAGTTAAACAGCACAGCTATGGCTTAACTGCTTAATGGAACAAAATGGAGTTTTGAAGTGCATTGCAATTTGTATGCAGATGACACACAGCTCCATTTCTCCTTTTCATCACTAGAAGGCGAGGATGTGGGTGTGTTAAATCAGTGCCTGGCTGTGACAATACATTCGATGAGGGCTAACATAAGCTCACTCCAGACAAAACTGAGATGCCATTAGTAGGTGGTTCCTCTGACCAGATATAAAGTGTTCAACCTGTTCTATGTGGAGATGCACTACTCTTGAAGGAATAGATCTACAGCTTGAGGATCGTCCTTGCCTTTGTCATTTGAGGTTCAGCTGACTTCAGTAGCATGGAGTGCTTTCTACTGGCTCCAGCTTGTGTCCCAGTTGTATCTCTATCTGGAAAGAGATAGCCTGGTTTCAGTAATCTCTGCTCTGGTAATTTCCAAGTTAGACTACTGCAGTGCATTCCATGTGTGGCTGCCCTTGAAGACAGTTCAGAACTGAAGCTTGTGCAGAATGTGGAACCAGAAATTTTGAGCATACAACACTAGCTGTGGTCCACTTGCATTAGCTACCTACATGTTTCCAAGCTTCAGTCAAGGTGCTGATTTTAACTTATAAAGCCTTACATGACTTGGGACCACAATACTTTCCCAGCCACGATCTATCTGGATGCTGCACTCAACATTTTATGCCTTCCTGGGAATGCTACCTACGAGGAAGGCTTGGTTGGTTTCAACAAAAAGAGGATCTTCTCTGTGGCAACCCCCTATTTATGGAATAATATTCACAGCGAAGCACACCAATTCTACTCTTTTTTCGGTGCCAGGTTAAACTAAAACAAATCTTACAAACTGGGAATTGTAGTAGTGCTATATGAATTGGTCAAGTCTTTTTCTACAAAACTTGGGTAAAGGACTTATCTGTCCTTGATCATAGACTGAAGTATAAAGGTATTAGGTATTAATTACATTGTATTCGTGTTGATCATGCTTATTTAAATTTGTTCACTTAAAAGATTTATATACCTCTCCTTGGAGATTCTAGAATGGTGGACAGTAAAAGATAAATGAGATAAAAGAATAAACAATATGTTATAAACAAGATCAATAAAACATGGCTTTAGCTTTAAGAAGCCCCCCTGAAATAAAAGTGTTTTCAGGAACTATTGAACATTGTGCAGTGCTGGGATCTGCAGGGAGTTACTAAGACATGAAGCAACTGTATTGAAGTACTTTTCCAGTTGGGCCATAGGTCCATGCAGAACTACCAGGACCATCCCATCTGATGACCTTAGTGACTGGGCAGGTTGGTAGGGAGAAGGCACTCCTTCGAACAACATATTCCCATTTTATTTTAGGACTTTATATACTGATACCAAAAGCTTTCACCCAGCCAGATAGTGACTAGACATGGCAGTTCCCTCAGCAAAGGAACTGTGTGCTGAAAAAGAAGAGCTCCTGATATTAATTGAGCTGCTGCATTCTGCATTAGCTCCAGCTTCCAGACTAACCTTAAGGGCAGTCCCAGAAAGAGACCTGTAGACTGTGTCAGATTCAGTAACTGAAGCTGCAATTTCAAATACCCTGAGTGGGGATCAAGCCCCACACTGATCTCAGTAGGATCTGAATAAGGCAGACCTGGACATATAAGGCAGGAAGTTAGCACAAACAAAAGAGAAAAGGTCCGGTTCTGGAAACCTGGATTCAGCAGGTCCCTGGGCAGTGTTAGGAACCACACTGTTAGGAAGGGGCAGCAAGCCAGATGAACCCCAAGCAGTTCTTGGGACTGCATGAAAGACCTTGTCCATGCTGAGACCCATGACCCAAAAGCATGCAGGGTGGTTGAACTGAAGGAGTGTTACACTTCAGGCTGTGAGCACAAAAGAGACAGCAATGTTGGGCAGAGTTAGATTTAGGTTGGAAAAAGGCTTTGCAATAATTTGGCTTTGAGGGTGCCTTTGATCCTTTATTTGGAAGTTAAAAAAAGACACAAGCAAAGTTGGCCATTGTGTATTGGCCATTAGGGAAATCCTCCCTAATGATACAAGGTTGTTCTATACTGAATAGCTCTTCTTTCTAAACCAAAAAAGCTGGCTCCAGCTTCGATTATGCTGCTTATGGGCCAGTTGCCAGGAACATCTGATATTTCTCAGTTGGTCCACCCTTTTAACCTGATGCCATAAAATTTGGAGTGATGATGTTAAGTCTGCCTGCACCCATCTTAGTTACTTACCCATTCCTCTCCCCTCCACCCCACCATGTTTATGAAACTGTCTGGCATTCAGAGACTGCCTGGCTTATCTCTGGGTGCAATGGCCTTGACATTTCAGCAGCAAACTCCAACTACACTCAGATTCCACTTCTGAGTCAGAATCTGAATCACCAACCTTTAAAGGCTGATTTATAGGAGCAGTGGACCAATCCCTACAGAAGGTATGAGAAAAGAGCTTACCAGTGTGATGCTGTCTGATACACTAAAGGAGAAAGCTACTCTGTCCCACCATGTGGGCTGGTAGTAAAAGGAAGCTACGAAAATAGGGATAAACACTTGGTACAAAGTACCAAGTAATGCAAAGTAAAGACATAACAAAAGAAGACAGAATTGATCCTTCCTTGGATTTTGCTTGGTTAACAAAATAAATCTTTTTCTTGGATGTGTTTGATGTTTTTGTTGAATTCATGGTGTGCCTAAATCACAGACAAGGCTACTAGCACAAGAATCTGTTGGTAAGAACAAAGAAAGGAAACATTTTGGGTGCTGATGTTCAGGTTCCTTTTCAGTCCTCTTGTTTGCTCAGTCAGGGGTTGCCTGTCAGGGTCAATTCTTTAGCCAGATGTAGACTTCAGCATAAAACAACACTACTATGGGTGAAGATGTTACATTTATTAATTAATACAATTTGATCTCAATGGCTCATCTTCATGGTCTTGCTGACTCATATATGAATACAGAACATTCATTACAGAATGTGCAACATTACAGAACTTAGTAGAGTTTTCTGTATGGAGCTCCACCCCTTTGCATACCCTCCAGGCATGGTTACTACATGCATTTTAGTTCATTTCTTCCTGCTGCAGGAAAAGCAGGACTTAAGAATATTCTGTACTTCATGACAAAACCACACGCACTCACTCTTCTGTTTTCCTTCTTGTCCACAGAGGCACTGTGTACAATCATAATCTTCCTCCTCCTCCTATCCTTCCTGAGTTTTCGCCTCTTTTTCCCTTTGTCTTACAGGAATGCTTGGCCTCCAAGGCCTCCTTCAAAAAGTGTTTCCACTGCAGTGTCTTGGACAGACACTCGGAGTGCCTTCTTTACCTTAGAGACACCCACAGAGAAGTCTATTGCCTCCATTACAAGGCCATTATTAAACAGGCTAGGAGGTGCATCTTTGAGCTCTCTTTTGGGAGTAAGCCATAAAAATGGCAAACTCAGCCACACAAAAACAGCTGTTATACCCCACTTCCATCTGTGAAAGGTTGATTGCTCACACCATAGCATCCACTACTACTATGATGGACTCAATTGCCAAACCTACTATCAACACTACAATCCTGTCCTCCTCATTCCTCAAGTTTGAGTCTCCTTTAGCAACACATGCTTGCTAAATCTCCCAAGATGGCTTCCTTTGCAGAGTTCAGCCTGGTAAACTGGATTAATCTGCTTCTCTTCCTCCTGCCATTACTTCCAGACAACTTTTTCCTTAATGCCTCCCCTAAAGAGTTCCAGACTCAGCTGTCCTATGCAGTTTCCAATGGTCAGTCTTCCCAACCTCCCAGCAACCAAATAGCAATGGCACATTATCAATGCAAGAGGGCTTTTGCTCTGAATCTTCTGCTTTCTCCTGAATTCACCATCAGCATCTTCCCCAGATGCCACCATGTGGGGTGAGCGGGGGGCAAAACCTTTCATTTCCCTCATAGGAAACCCAGTGTCATTGACTGAAAAATCTACTGCACGGTTGCTGTCTCCTCTCAGATTGCCATCTACCTAGCTGCATGTCAACCATTCCTAAAGGGATAAGGTGACTGTTCTCTTTGATCAACTACCCGGTGATACTAAAAACCCTGTCACAGTCTTTCACACCAAGGCAGATGGGCTGACAATGGCAAGTTAGCAAGTCAATATCACATCAGATAGGGTGAACTCAGATCTAGATTGGTAGCCATTTCGCTTTGAGGAACTGCATGGCTCTACTCCTCTGGATTACATTAGGGGTGATATTGAGAGTTGAGGTCCACTCATTTGATGGGAACAGATTGTTTACTGCCTCCACCAATGACAGACTTGATAGAGTTCAAAAATGCAATCGTCTGCCCACAGAATGGGAGTAATCTCATTGGCACTGCCAGTGGCTTCCATAAATACCACAACTGGACTCCAAACAGGGCACCAAGTCCTCAATTCACTCAAAACACCCTTTGCAGCCTAGGTTCTGCCAGTGTAAGCACAGGAAGACCTCTGAGCAGAACAAGCAGCTGGACCTCACAGTCCAAAAGGATAAACTAAGTCCCTTTTCCATACAGGCAACCACATCACTTCAGACAAATGGGTATTAGCGCAATTATTGCCTCAGGTTTGACAGGCTTCTCCCTTTGGGGATTTTTTGTGCTGACTATTTAGCAACCCCTCTGGGAAGAAATCTCTCTCCTTGACAAAGATGCAATCAAAAGGGTCCTCTTGGCTCAAAGGACATCCAGGTGGTTCTTGAGATTCTTTACTGTCCCCCAAAAGGGCAAAGGTCTTTGCTATAGAACATAAGAGCCATGATAGATTAGATCGATGTTCCATCTGGTTCCAGCACTCTGTTCACATGGTCGCAGATCTTTGTGACATTAGTAGCTTTATTCAGCTCTGCACTGCAGCCTCTTGGCCTCAACCATCCACTTGCACCAAGTACTGCCAGAAATAATACCAGCAGGAATATCTTATCCTTGATCCCTGCATGACATCTCTCTCTACCATTAAGTCCATAGCTTTGTAGTCATTTATATGTGGGAGTGACAGAGACCACCAAGGAGGACAGGTAGCCGTCTTTTAAGAGTAGTGCTTTGAGTGATCATCTGTGTATCTTTGAGTGAACAGTCATGCAAACCACCCTTCTCCCTGGTCAGTGCCTTGTGGTGGACGTAGAACTGAGATTGTGGTGGGAGATGTACCTGGAGCCTGTCCAAGGGAAGGAGTGGGGTTCTCACCCCAAAGCTCAGCTGAGTTCTAGAATGTTCTAAATGCACTCACCCATATTTGTTCTAGTTCTAGAATGTTCTTAGGTGTATTCACCCATATTTGTGAGTGCACAGATGACCACTCAAAGAATTACAGTTATGGTAGGCAGTCCTTTGCAATGGGACTGAGTTACGAAACATACCTGGCTTTTCATTTGTGAAACTCAGCATAACTTACAGGTAGAAGAAGAGAGAGATGATACTGTCTGTACTTCCATATACTAACCTCTTTTTCCATCCTGTGGTTTTCTGATCCACTTGGAATTTGGTTTATATGGTTTTAAGGATTACAGTAACTTTTGTAAGAATGTACTGTGTTCTGCTTTGAGTTCATACTCTGCTGTAAAAATTCCCAGTCTATACATTCTCTCTTCATTTTTACCCATTCAGTTTCACAATCCAAATGGAAGGTACAGTCCATCCTGCAACTTTTCCCCAATTTCCTTGCTCAGAACAAAATGGAAATGGCTCCATTATGTGTGTTTCCTTGTCAAACAAAAAACAAAGCACCAATCAATACATAATTTGTTGACTGGAAAAAAGGGGATGCTTATTAAACGAATGTCTCCTACCTTTGCCCTCTGATGGGAAAGCCTGGAAATGACCACAATTCAACAGAATAGCTATGCTTTAAAAGATTTATGGTGAAATCAGTGCAAACAGTAGGTTAATTTTGTCCTTTACACTTATTCGTATTAGCAGATGTTATTTGAATAATTGGGGGAGCATAAGCAAGCACAAGTAGCTTTTCTTCACTCCTTTCCTTGTAAATGTTTGTTGATGGCTGGATTGATATTATTGTTCATCATGTTTAGAGCCTTGGATAACACTGCTCATATTTTAAATAATTATTTTAGGATGCACTGGATTTTTGTATGCAGTCAAAAAAGTGAGTTGCACTCAAACGTTGCCAGACGTCAGTGAACGGAGTTTTTAACAATTCTACACTTTCTACAAATGTCTTATAATTGAATGTGCGTGCGTGCATTGCGGGGTGGTATTAGCTGGAAAGTGCCTGTTACTGTCAGAACAGTTTGTATGTTCTGGCAGGAGATACATCCAAAAGTAATGTCATTGTATAGATCTTGTCAGTGAAAGCAAAAATCAGAACAATGCCTAGGTTTGTTTGAGAAATCTTTCTCATAAATAGCCTGAATACATTTGTAGCAATGTACTGTTGGAAATGTTTGGTTTCCATCTCCAATGCTACATTTCTGCATGAGTTCACTGAATGAGCTTTTGCAAAAGTATACTAGCAAAGACATTATGTAATACTGTAAAGTGTGTGGCTGTGCAAAGGCATGATGTAAAGAAGGTGGTGACACTAGGAGCTTTTCAGTGCAGGCTGGAAGAACAATCAGTTTGGGAATTGTTTTATGGAACAGAGATTGCAAAGGGAGCTCTTTCCCAGCAGACAGCGCTGGACTTGGAGGGAGTGAAACGTCTGAATCAATTTTCTTAACCTATGTAAGTAAAGAAATACAAACTCTTAATGGATCTAAACTCCACAATTTAATTGTGTGTGTGCATGTCTGACTTTTAGTCCTTATTGCTATATTATTTCAAACTTAAGCAAAGTGATGCTTATATTTTTTAAAAGGTGTTTTGGATGTAAGACATGAGTTAGAAATAGATGTGGAAACATACCTGCTCTTGATGCGGGTACTTGCATTTTTCCCTTCCTCCTTCAGGAGACCTGACATTTGTCAGTCTTTCTTTCATTTGTTCATTCTTTCTTTTTTAGAACAAGGTGGTTTCCCTTAACACACTGCAATGCAGTGTGTTATGAGGTTATGGAGAATGTATTTTATACATATTATCTCAAATCCAGTCATGCACCAATCAGAAAGACATTAAGCTGCCTTATGGTAATAGTGCATTTTCTTAGCAATTGTTGCTTGAAAAAGCAGGAGGATTGCTGAAAGTATGTAAGATGTTGAAATAATGGTGAATGCAGCATAGTTGCTAATCGGATTGTGCATACTTTGTAGAATCGTGTCTAAGGACCTCTGTACTCTCTGCCCTTGATTATGTACTGATATGTACCAGCAGTAGGCAAGGTCCAGAAGTTAATTATACACTGTAATGCATGATTTGTATGTTGCCTAATGAAACATTTCTTTAGCTGTGTCTGTTTCTATGTATGTCAGTTGGAAATATTTTAAAGTCCAGCCCAATGGGTGCTTACTCAAATGAAAGCTAATTATTATCACTCCTAATATAAATTCATATTCATGCGAGAGAGATAATTTTTCCTCCTGCAGTCATAGCAAACTGATATCACTCATAAACTAAAAAGCTCAGTACATTAGAGAGTTTTGTCTTTGTTCTCATCTAATGGAAAAATTTTAAAAGTTCAAAAGAACTAGTATGAAATAGGTAGCTCAGGACAGAATATGAGATTATTACTCAGTTAATTAAAATGAGAGGGAACATAGTCATCACTGTGGTCTTAAATGTCTACTTCAATATTTTATGGTGTCATAGTAAGTTCTTTTTACTGTTTCGACAGAAAATGTATTATTTCAAAACTGAAATGAGGGAGGGAGATGGGTGTGCATTAAAGGCCTCATGAATGGCAGAGCCAAAGTTTTCTTAAAGAGAAGAGTGATAGTGAACATTTCTCAATGGTTACCACAGCTTCAGGCTCGGTTTGCTACAAAACAGAGTGTTGGAGATGGAGTTATTGCTGTCATTAATTATCTAGAGCAACAAGGAATACTAATGTGGCAATTCATGGAGCTTTTTAAAAAGTGAAATCTGGATTTGTGTGTTGTCATGTTAAGCCACTGAGGATGTAGTCTTCTCAGTTGTTCCTTCGAGGCTCACAGTCGCCCTATGCAGGGCATGATTGTCATCTTCCCAGACTTCATCCCTCTGTTTTCTTCTAGACTGGCTCTTTTGCTCATCTATCAGGGTTTCAGAAGAGGGAACAAGAAGGTGGGCAGAGGCTCAAGACAGCTCATAAGCCAGTCAGTGTGGTTCTTTCCATACCTGCTTCAAGGGAGAGAGGGGTCAGCTTTCTAACTCTCCATTCTGAGGTCAGAGTACCCTCTCCAACCTTAGAGAGGATATTCCACAAAACCCTAAACACCTCCAGATGCTGTCTAGGGTCCTAAGGATTCCTTCCTAAATTTAAAATGTCAGATATTTTAGCACACAAAAAAGTGAGTAGTTAGCGATGTCAGCTTCTTAGCTAAGTTTGTGTGATAAACTGTATTTGGATTTCAGGTTGCATGTAGTTAGCTGACTATCACACAGGATTGCTGGGAGACAGACAGAAAGGGAAGACTTGTGACCCAGGCAGCACAGCACTCTACAGAGAGGAAGTGACTTCGTTCTCAGTGGTTTCCAGTATGTTTTATGGGACAACATAGAGAACCTGCAATTTGAAAATCTGTGTGTGTAGCGAGGTGGGGGATCAGACATTAGCTCATGTGTCTGTTTTGTGTTTCTTTTTGTTTGTGTTAAATTTACATCATCATGTTCTGCAATTGTAAACAAAAACTGGATTTTTTAAAGTTAAAAAATAAGAGATGGTGTTGTATTCTGGCTAGCATGTTGAACTAGGATGTAGGAGATCTGGGTTGGCCTTGAAGTTCACTGGGTAATTTTGGTCTAGCCACTGGCTCTCAACTTAATGAGCCTCACAGGGTTGTGAGAGTAAAGTGGAAGAACATGTTTGCCACCTTGGGGCCCTTGCATGAGGTAAAAAGCTAACTGTATATGCAGAATAAGAAATATGGACAGCATTGCAGAGATTCAGCTACAGCAATTCTTTTTTTTTTAAATAACTTTTTATAGGCAGTGTCACTTCCTGGGGAAAGTGGTGGTAATCTTGGAAAACTGGAGTTGCTCCTCAGTAGTGTTGTTTGCCTGTACACCTCATGTGTGCTTGTGAAAGCTGAGTCATGTGAGCAAAGCAGTGTCTAATTCAGATAGACAAGCAAGTACATAGACGCGTGTCATGTTGTTGTTGTTGTTGCGAAGTCACGTCTGACCCCTTGTGACCCCATGGACAACACTCCTCCAGGCCTTCCCATCATCCACCATCACCCCGAAGTCCACCTAAGCTCACACCGACTGCTTCAGTGACTCCATCTAGCCACCTCATCCTCTGCCGTCCCCTTCTTCTTTTGCCATTAATTGTTCCCAGCATTAGGCTCTTCTCCAGGGAGTCCTTCCTTCTCATCTTCAGTATCTGGCTTCTAAAGAGCAGTCAGGGTTGATCTCCTCTAAGACTGACCGGTTTGACCGCCTTGCGGTCTGAGGGACTCGCAGGAGTCTCCTCCAGCACCACAATTCAAAGGCCTCAATCCTTTTGTGCTCAGCCTCACTTATGGTCCAGCTTTCACAGCCATACATTGCAACTGGGAAAACCATAGCCTTGACTATGCGCACTTTTGTCAGCAGGGTCTCTGCTTTTTAGGATGCTGTCTAGATTTGCCATAGGGCAGTACCAAAAGGCATGTCATATAGCAAGGGACAAATGATGGAGCTCCAGTATACACACAGGGCACTGTCCTTTTCAGTATGCTGGTGTTCCTTGCTTCATAGCTGAGAACAGCCACAGTATGTCTGAAGCACTGAGCTTTGGTGCCCAGCTTTAAATCATATTGAGATGATTACTGTGCGCCAAGCATGGAGTCCCCCTGGCTCATGGCTGTTCAGAGAGGCCACTCATCTTCTTCCCCAGGTGCTGTCCCCTCCTCCAGACCTTGCTCTTTCCCCAGCCCCTGGGGATATCTATCTATCTATCTATTTATTTTATTATTTATTTAAAACATTTCTGTGCCACCCCCATTGCAACAAACAAAGATGGTAGAGGCATCTCACAGGAGAAAAGGCTTATCCCCTATCTGTATGCAGTCCTCAATATTTTGACCAGAGCTAATGTAGTTCTTAGGCTAAAAATGGTCCCCCTCCAGGTATAGACCAGTTCATAACTTCAGGTGGAAGAAATCTATTATTTCGCAGCCTCAGCACAAACTTTCTCTCCTGAACTAGTATGGATTTCTTTCAAAAATAAAAATTCCAGAGGGCAAAAATACCACTTTACCTTTCGAATATTTTGCCAAAAATAGAGCTTTCTGTACTTTGGTGTGATCTCTGCTAACATGATCCATTCATACTTATTATTCCATTAACACACTTTTATCCCACCTTTTTGGCACTAAATCTCTAGGTGGGTTGACACCATGAACACAGAAATAATCAAATATCACATTAAAACAGACAACAATGATCAGTTATCACAAATCTATAATAAAAACACAAGCCATTAGGCAAGAAATAACAATGCATGGGGATCTAACTACCTCTCAAGCATGAATTTATTAATGAGCACAGATTAGATTTTTGTATTGATGCAATTACAAATGGGGAGTTCAGATAAAGGGCAAGAACAGTTACATAAACAAAACACCACCTGAACTGTATGTTACTTTAAGCATTCTGCCTTTCCAAAGCTGTGCTGTTTGCTCTAACCACAGCATTTAATAGCCGAAGCACTTAACAGAGCATCAATGTCAAAGGAAGTTTGCAGTGACTTTCAGGGCCATCCATCCCTCTCTTTTCTCCATGCCAGCCAATTTCAAATAGTACCTGATATTTTTGTTTATACATTAAATTCATAGACTTTGTTAGCCAGTTATCTTGGGATTTGCTCTACAGAACTAGTATGTTCATTGCATTGCTTGTTTTTCAGTGCCTATGTTTAACTGTTGTTTAAAAGAGAGATCAGAGAGATCATATAATATCCAAATGCAGTGTGAGGAGGCTTCTTGTTTTGTTTTTTGTTTTGCAAGTAAATAGAGTAAAATGGAGCAAAACATTTCCCCTAAGCTCAAGCAGATGCAGCATATTTGGGTTATCATATGTCAGTATACAAGGTATGCTGGATAGCAGAGTTTTTTCATATAGACACAGTATAACTTAGAATATTGTCTCATGGTCAGCTAATTAAGGATCTTATTACCTTGCTTTTTGGAATGATTCTTTTCATCCCACCCCAAATCATTGTGGCAAACTAAAATGTCAGCTTCAGACAAAGTAAAGGCAATGCTAAGAGCTTAGCTTTGAGACAGACAGACAGACAGACGCAGGCAGGCAGGCAGGCAGGCAGCAAGCACACACATCCTTGCAGAGGATAGTTTCAAGTGTATGTTTTTAATGTAATTGTCAGAGAAAATGATGAATGCAGCATTAGAAAGCCTAACAAGAAAAAATGTACAGGCAAACAAAGGATCATGCCATCAAATGCATATGGAATAATGGATAGTGTGGATCCATTTAAGGTAGCAAGGATCAGTCTCTTGATCTTCTGTGAGGGCAAACTCAATTTGTTTTATGGGGTGGTGGTGGTGGTTGTGTGTGTGTGTGTGTGTGTGTGTGTGAGAGAGAGAGAGAGAGAGAGAGAGACACTCTCACAACAACAACCCTGAAGGTAGGTTGGGCTGAGAGTCTGTGACTGGCCCAAAGTCACTCAGTTGGCTCCATGGCTGAGCTCTAGTTCTAGTCCCCGCTCAGCCATTGTTGTTGTGGGGATAAGATGGAGGAGGAGATCTAAGCTGCCTTGAGCCCTTTGGGGAAAAAGGTAGGATATAAATTGAATGAATGAATGAGTGAATGATCCATTTTGAAAAGTGGTGTATTACTGCTACTTTGGCAGAAATATGTTTTTCAGGTAATACTGTAATCAGTATGATGCTCCTTTGGTATTGGTCCTCAGCCACATACCTACCTCCTCAAGGATCAGCCATGATATGACAAGAAGGAGATTTGTATGTAGAAGCAAGGACTGCAGGCATAAATACAGAAATCATTTATGCGCATGGCACTACTTTCAGTGGAGTTTAACTCTTCAATTCTCATTCTAATCCAAATTTAGTTTGAAAGCGATGCAAGGACAGCAGACAAGTTCCACATTCATGTGATTCACACATCCATTCCTGATATAAACCTATAGACCTACTTGCACACCTAGTTATATCTCTCTGGAATGGGACATGGGTTTTTATTCTAAAAGACAAGCGTGGAAATTAAAATGATACACTTTTGGACCTGTTGAGAATTTGCAGTAGCCTGCAATTCTCTTAATTCATGTGTTTTGGTGTTTAAACACATATCAGCAGAGTGTTAGAAATTCCAGCATAGAAATACCTTTGGAAACCAAGACTTCAGTGTTTGAAGTTCTGTAGTTTTCCATGTTCTATCTATTACCTTATAAGATGGCAACAGAATGAATCTGATTAATTCCTTAGATGGCACTTTTACATGTTTACATCTAGAGTTTACTTTTTTCTTGATAGCATCATTAAGGACTGATTTTTTTAATACGATAGGAGTAATAAGTCAAGTCTGAAAGTTGCTGTTGTGTTTGATAGTTTGTGGGCTGTTAGGATATTTTGTGTGGTTTTACCTTGGAACACAAGTGTGTGCATTTGTGTGTGTGTGTGTGTGTGTGTGTGTGTGTGTGAGAGAGAGAGAGAGAGAGAGAGAGAATTCAGAGCATTTCAGTAATTATGAAAATGTTTTTCCGACTTGCTCTTTAACAAGCTGTATGAAAGCAGCTGTAATTGAAAGTGCTTGGATTAGAAAATAAAAATGATGATAGGAAAGTCAAAAAGAAGACAAAAACAAATTTAGCCGGTGCATTACTAGACAGGCCCAGGTGTATCTGCAGGTGAAAATGGGCTTTGTACTTCAATAATAATTTATCTTTTGTTTTTATAAGGCCTGAGCACAGATAGTCAGAATGATGTATCCAAATCAATATCTTACTGCACTGTCACACTAAATCTTGTTTGCCATAGCTAATTCAGGTTCTAGGGTTTCTTACGTAAAAGCTTGTGTCTTAGAAATATCAGTTCTCTGAAACTGGTGTCATTGGAAGTCTCTGTGGTCTCTCAGCTTTTTAATCCATTCTTTGTCCTCTTTCTTATTAAGCTAAAGGAGAGATGTACAGGCCATACCATTTTGTTTGCTTACATTTGTGACTTTTCTGTTTGCTGGTGCATTCCAACAAACAGCTAAGTAACTGACACCTGTCAACTATTTGTAGTTTAGCCTTAGTGCCAATCTTTTATTGGTTTACAGCTGTAGCTGGCAAGATAATAGGCCAGGCAAGATAACATATATTTTTGAGGACTGTAAGTATGCACTTGGGCAATTCTGAAAGACTGACCAAACTGGCAAGTCAAAAAGTACCACGCGATGCTCTCTCTAAAGTGCCGCTTGGACATAGGTAGAGAGCTTTTGCTAACTTTCATTGCGGCACAAGGACAGACTAGCTTGCCAAGATTAGCACCTGTTTCTTGCTGCTTTAGCCAAGCAGCTCTCTTGTCACCTCCCACAATCCATGATAGGACTGGTGTCCTTGTCTTGAACAACATGGCAAGTTGACCTCTAGAGCAAGCCATGGGTTTTCAGGGTGGCTTGTTACCTGAAAATAAGCCACCTTGCAGGAAGTGTTTTGGATTCAGATGATGGGGCAACCCACTGTGCCAACACCCATCATGGGTTGCTTTATCATGAGACTGTGGTCTTTCTAAGCAGGACCATGTAAAAGTTCACCCTCAACTTTGGAGGGGAAATTCTTTGGTGTATTGGATCTAATTTCTAAAGGATGTATGTTTGAAGGTAGTTGCTCAAAAATGATAAAGCTTACACATCTGTTGAATAAGAACTGTGTGCAATCCTGAAGCAGTGAAAGGTGATAGGAAAATGTGGCAGTCGTTTCGGTTCTGGGCACGGCTTAGGGCAATCACTTTCCTAGGACTGCCTCAGACAGCTAGCTCTGATGGCACAGATAGAGCAGCAAACGAGAAAAATACCATTTTTATCATCAGCATCTATCTTGTTCTCTTTTATTATAGCCAGCTAACATGCTGTAGTGTCAAATAACAAATTGAGGATTCGTGCTGACATGTTTTGCAGGTGCAGTCATTTGTTATAACAGTGTTTGAGTTTGAAATACTGACCATTTTTCTCACCCTCCCTCCCACTTTCTGCCAGGTTGAAAAAGCACGCCATACAACAGTGTATCTTGTTGTCGGTTTTCTACAGCAAAAGTTACTGCACTGGCCTTGTGAAACAAAGTGCTTTCAAACGGGAACGTACAAGTGCATGAACAATAAGCAGTATGACTAACCTGTTTAGTTTGTGACCTTGGTGATGGCTGCCATCTCTTTCAGGCACCTACTGATATATGACTAAAGACATCCTTGCTCACAAATCTAAAATGAAGGAAACAAAGGGGAAGCTGGTGTGAGTGGGATTAAAATAAGGAAGCAAGGACTAGTTAGGAAGGTATGAGGGGAAAAGAGGGGATTAATCACAAGAGAGATCTGAGAAAAGAGGTAGGTGAAAGAAGATGTTCAATATCAAGGTGCAGAAAAGCTAGAATTAAGAATCATAGACATGTTAAGGATTCAAATGGAGGGCAACATTCATTTGTTCATCTAATAATCCAATTTCGAGCCAAGCAATATACTATCTTAAATGCATCATCACCTCTAACACATCTGTTTGTTTGGGGAAAAATATATGTAGGAAGAGGTGATCAGGATTGAGACTATAGCACAAATGTCATGGATCTTATGAAAATCACCTCTTTCCAGATGGTATTTGCACAACTAATAATTTCAGCAGGCAGTTTTCTGTCAGAGCTGTACCATGTGAAATGAGTCAAAATCTCATTGATTTCCAATTAATGTTCATGTGTAATTTTGGAAGCCAGGAATAATAAATAGCTGAGTAGCATATGAAAAGCTCAACATCTGCAGCACAGTGGTAGTTGAAGGGCATAGTCTTGCTTGACCAACTGTTACATATGCAGGATGTTACCAATGTATGACATTTATTGTGTGATTGCATTTAATTATGTAAGCCATCCTGAGGCTATGCAATGGGACTGCATACAAATGCCATGAATGAATGAATGAATGAATGAATGAATGAATGAATGAATGAATGAAATCCATGGGAGGGGACAGTACAGTTAGGATCTGGGCCATGCGTGATGGTCTGCAACACTTTACCCCTAAAAATAAAGTGGTTTAACCCCTAAACTCTATTCAGATTTTCTGTCATTTTGCCCATTCTACACCAGTTGAACACTCACGATGCATTTATAGGCTGGAATCTTCAGTTTGACCTACCGAAGATGACTGATCTGTTCATTATTATACTGGGTCACTTACCTCTCAATTAAATGGAATTAAGGAGCAGGGCATATAGCCTATCTACAAGTCACCATTCTGGAAAAGCAATTTAAAATCTTGGATTGAGCATGGTTTAATTAAAGAACTGAATTTGCTTTCTTTGAAAAAAAATGACATTTGGAGGCAAATTAACATTGACAGTGTTTTTTAATCACTTAAACTATTATTTTGTAAGATTTCCTTTAAAGCGAATGATTTCTGCCCTATACATTGAGCTAGCATGTCAAGTCACCTTTGCTAAGCTGGACAGGTGCAGACCTGCAACTGGATGTAGAGCACAGAATTGGACTCAGTGGCCTCATCAGCCCCTTCCAACTCTCATTCTATAGTTTATAATTCAAGCTTATGCTGGATGCCTTTTGCACTGACAAATGCTGGTTAAAGCTATCCAAATTTTTCTCCATAATATAGCAAGACAGAAGCTGGGTTTACATGATGGAACAACCCACGCTTGTTTGTTATTGTAGGGTCTGCTTCACCCATGGTGGCTTGTTCTGTTTGAGTAACCCCCCAGAAGAACTTATGGCTTATTCCAGGGCTGTGGTCACATTGGATGGTTTGCTGCATTATAGCAAAGCCTGGAGAGTAGTTTTATTGTTGATGTGTGGAAATTGTCACAGAGTTGCACGGACAGATCAATAGAAAGAAACAGCAATGATGTGCGAGCTGCCTCTTCTCTCCAGCTTGTGCATCGCTCGTGACTTCTTTTCCCTTCCCGTTCCACCTCCTTCCTCCAACGGGATCTTGCTGCTGCACCCCTTTCGCACAAGAGGGAGCTGTGAGCAGTAGACACCATGACCTTGACAGAGGCTGTGCGTCTTCTGAGTTCAGTCTTATCTGACTTACTGGCACCCTGCCACTTCACACTTCCAGCAGCTTGCCAGAAAAACTCTTTAAAATAAAGCTCCCACCTTTTGACTGAAATTATCAGAGGGAGTCGCTTTACAGTTCAACTTGTGCTGTACCTTGTCCTCCATTTTAACTTGGAATAAAGTTCATCCACAAAGGTGTACTCTCCTGCACTGTCTGGACCCATCTTCCATTCTCATGTAAATAAGAATCATAAGCCCTTCTCCCCGATGTCCTAGATTTGGACAAGGGTTCAGTAGATTCACACTGTTTGTATCTTAGTATGAGGTTAAAGATATAGAACAGGGCTGGACAGCTGGCGGCCCTCCAGATGTTGTGGTCAACAACTGCCGCCCACCCTAGCCAGCCCTTAGCCAGATTTGCCTCCCTTATTGGACATCCAGAAGCTTCATGCAGCACCATGTGTGATAGCAGACTAATCTCTCCTTGCATGTTGGGTGCTGCAATTACCTGAAGAGTTTAAAAAAACACACCAAGCTCCAAATGGAAGATTATGTCATTTAACTCTCCATTTCCATAGTGCTCTGCAGATTGTAAGTCTGTTTGCTGTATAGCAGGGGTGAGCAGAAGTTTGATTTCATTGGGGTGATTTGCAATAGAGTGGGGAGGGGGAGCTCAACAATAGTAGATAGCTGCTGGTTGGTTTTGTTCATTATTGTGCGGCTTTATTCTTGCATTTTGGTCACATTTGTATGTTGTTTTAGCAGCATTAAATTTGACTTTAGCATTTTGGAAAATGTTTGTATCAATTGTATTGTCTGTTTTATGGACAGCTGTAAATCACCCGGAGAGCCATTCAGCCATTTCTATAGGTGGCATAAGATTGAAATGAATAATAAATAATGTTAAATAAGAACCAGTATAATCACCAGTCATGGATGATCATGGGAGTTATAGGCAAGAAAGTCTGGAGGACCACAACTTGCCTTTGCCTGCAAACCTGTGCACGCTTGTGCGGAATGCAGTTGGACTGCACTGTTAAAGACCGACTTCGTGGCCAGGGGCTGGGTGGGGTCATAAAGGAGTCAATGTGCAAGTGAAGCAAAAGAGCGTCAATATGGTGTGTCTGGTTTTTCCACCTGCAGAGTGCAGAACAGATTTCAGCATTGTGTCCACATCTCCATGAAGCTCAGGTAAATGATATGGAAGGAATAAAAGATACTCTCCCTCTAAAGCCACTGGCACGGCAACTTACCGATGCAGATAGACTTCGGAAGGTCATCCAAGAGCTTATGGACACAGAAAAGTCCTATGTAAAGGTAATGGCGATCTTGTGCATTTTCCCTTTTTCTCTCCAGCTCCTTATGTTTTCTGGTCATGTGCTGCATGTTTATCATCAGAGCTGATTTATCAGCAGTGCTTAGTTGATAGTTTTTTCTTGCAACTGCAGCTCCATTCCCTTTGGATCCCCTGCATCAGATGCATACCTAGGAGCTTACCTGTGCAGGCCTAGGGAAGTGTGCAGATTGTGGTCCCCCACAAGTCAGACAGTTTTTTGGGGCATGGGAGGAAGTGGGAATGGAATGGGGGTAGGAAGAGGAAGAGACAGAGAGCATATGGCAGAAAGAAAATGGATGATGCATCACAACAGGCCTTGCCCAATCCTGGTGTGCCACTGCTAAGAAATTTCCCCCAAGGAATGTGGGTAAACACACACTTGGACTCTTTATTTGCCTAAAAAAATACATGGGGCCTTCATCATTAAAATAACAATTCCTCACTCCTCATTTAAAGGGTGGATTGAGGAGTTGTTCTTTTGTTACAGTGTGTTCCATAGCTATCAAATTAATAGCCATTTAATGAGATAGCTATGGAAACTATCAAATTAATACCTATTTCCTTACTGTCCTTTATGCTAGGAGTGTCTCACAGCATTAGAGTTCAAACAGTAGGTTCCCAATAAAAACTGTTTCTGACCACTGTTAGCTCATACATCCATGTGAATATTATCAAAGATGCTATTTTCTTTTCAAATCATATTTTGAACTCATGCAACTGGATGTATGATTTTTGCTACCCTTACAGGATCTGAGCTGCCTATTTCAATTATACTTGGACCCTCTACAAAGTGAGACCTTCCTCACTCAAGATGAGGTAAGAGATTTTTGTTGGTGACTTTTGAAACATTTACCAATCTTTTGCAATGCGAGAAGCATTTCCATCAAATCAGACATGAAAGGAAAAAAAAACGTTTGGCTGTTCTGTCTCCTGAATTAGTCATGTCTCTGTTAAAATTTGACTGTTCTTCTGACAAAAGCGTTTCTAAGAAATGTCTGTTTCAGAAATTACTTGTTCTTCTGCATTTGGTGGCAACATTGTTCTGAGACAGATTCATTAATGTTAAGTATCCCTTTGTATACCTGTCACAAGCTATTGATGGAGTGTTTTCTGTTAGGTGGTTTTACTGCAAAGGACAAACAACTTAGATTCTCTGTTTTTGATTTCTGTTTCTTCCATGCAGATGGACTCTTTGTTTGGTAGCCTACCAGAGATGTTGGATTTTCAGAAGGTGTTTTTAGAGACCCTTGAAGATGGACTTTCTTCCTGTTCAGATTTTAACATACTTGAAACCCCTTCCCAGTTCCGGGTACATAAAGAATCTTGAATTCTCAATATGACTTAAAAATACATTCTGAGAGTAATCTTAGTACTTTGACTTACTATTCTCCTTCCTTTCCCTCTTTTCTATTCTTATATGCATAAAAGCTAAAGGACTCAAATTGGTAGCTATCTGGGTATTAACTGAATTATCTCAGAGACAGTTTGCATTTCTGTAATTGCTTCCACTGTGTACAATGGGCATGCATTTTCTCTTTGGCACTAACTAATGCTGCACTGGGTGTTACCTCATTTAGCATTTATTTCTTTATTTGATTTTTAGCCCACACCATTAGTCACAAGCATTATGTCTGGACTCAGCCAAACTCAGTTTAGTCTGAAACAAGCCAGCTTCAAAGCTATGGTTTGTGGAGCTGACTTGTTTCAATAAATTATAGCTAACCACACTTAGTGTTTGGGCATAATGGCCAATTGAAATGAACTGAAAATGGAAGCAAGCGCTTCTCTTCTCCTCATCTTTGTGGCTGCACCAGAGGATTGGGAAAAGGTGGGTGAGTGTTGCAGGAGTAGAAGAGTTATTCGACTGTTGTTAAACAAAAGAAGCAAGAGCACTGTTTGAAAGTCAAATTTATGCCTTTGTTCTTGACATTTAATATTTAGGAATCTATTGAGCAAAGTAGTTGCTTTCCCACACATAACTTTGGTATCACAGGCACAATATGTACACCCTGTGGTTTTTGCATGCTTATGCGTGTTGAATACAACAGTGGTGTACTAAACCCAATCAGACACAAGTAAATGTCTGTTCATGCAGTCAGAGCTTCCTTTCCTCTCTGCCCTGCATTTCTGCCATCAGCTCGAGAGAGTCCCCTAAACCTCTGCTGCAGATTCATTGGGATGGGATATTCGACTTGCTGATACTGTCTGTTCTACTGGCCAAAAGCACTGAACATAGATTACATTTGATCTAATCGAGAACTTACTTCTTTAGTTGAGGTGGTTGTAGTCTTAGAACTGTAGAGGGCAACTTGCAAACTTCCAGATGTTATGGCCTACAACTCCCATAGCCAGCCAAGCCAAGGATGAGGGATGATGGGAATTGTAGGCAAAACATCTGGAGCACCATTCACCTCAGAAGATCTTATAAGGTTATGTGCCAGTGAACACCTTGCTGACGATTGAACTGTGTTTGCTTTTCCTGGAAGCTCGTGCTGTCTTCAGCCGTGTGACCATCATTGAGGCGATGTTTTTGATGCGCCTTCCCTGCACAATCCTTTCTGAATTCATTCTGTTTACTATCAGAGATAAGCAGCTTCCAAAAGCAGTGGGAGGTCCATTTTAGTTATGATAAAAGCAACACTCACTGAATGCGGTTCATGGATTCATTCCATAGACCAAAAGGAGCTGGTCATATCTGTTAGGGGTTCTCAAGCTTTTAACCAGTAAGACTTGTTTAACCTGGAAAGGAAAATTGTTTAAATCATTCAAAGGTAGATCTTTTGTCTGCACATCCTTTATTCTCAAGAGGCTGGCAATGGGAAAATAGTGAAAGGAGACTCATGGAAGTTTTAAGCCTGTGGAGAAAAAGAAGAAAAAGAAAAAAGCGGGCTTTATTGTTGCCTGGTTTCTGAAAGGTCACGACCACATTTCTTGCTATTAGGTTTGATGATTTTTAGCTGAGACTCATTTGGCTTCACAGGCATGTAAAACTGCTTTTGGCTGATGGGCCGACAGCAGACTTTCCCGGATATTCTTAGTTTAGCCATTCTGATCCATGCACTGTGAACATCACTGTTGGAAAGGTAACCCCCTGTAGCTGTTGATGTTGCAAGTTAGCCCTCCATCTTTTGGCATAATTAAGATCTGCAAGAATCTGGTCAGTGAGTAAGTGGTGGCCATGAGCCTATCACACTGCCTCTTTACAATCACCTTCATTTCATTATGGAGGGATCCTGAGTATTTTGAGAACCATAACTTTGAGGCACATGCACCTATGTCTCTCTGTAGCCAAGGGAGCTTCTGGAGGATCCTAGAAACTGTAGTCTTTAGGAGGGGCTTTACAACCAGCACTGCAGTGCTCAGAAGGCTTTGGCATGAGCCATGACTGCCCAACTGTCATGCAAGTCTATCAGGCAGACACACCGATGTTTTAATGCATGTGCTTAAAGGACAATTTTGGGAAGTGTAATTTTACATTGTGACTGGCAGGCACACACACACCATCCTATATCATGTACTCGCTTGGTCTCTCCCTAATCCCATCTGAGAAGTGTATTAATTTGAATCCTGTGACTGCCTGCAATAAAAACTGCTCTAAAGGCGTTTTTTTAATTAGTGCATTAGAAAGAACGACAATGAGGTGATTCACAGTCACTCGGCTTACTTTCTAACACACTGGTTTAATTTAGTACATGTAAACCTAACAAACGGTTAATTATCTCTTTGCTTTTCTTGTATTAGGACTTCTGATTTTGTAGATAATTAGGAAGACCTTGTATAAATATTTTCATAAATATGTGTAATTGTTAGAGCAGATAAGAGCTTCAGTTACAGAATTGCAATAGTTGCAATAGTTTGTTTCTTTCATGCAGTTTCATACTACATAAAATAAAAAGAGCACAGTTTCCGGGCTTTTGTTTTTTTTCAGGGTATGAAGTAGACATACGTATTGGAAAATGACACATTCTTAATTAGAGTGTTTTTATTTGTTGATTACTGCATCATTTCCCATTCATACCCTTTTTTGAAGATAACTTTGGGTTGTTTTTCATAAGTCTAATTGGTGTTCTGGACTTTGGAAGTCTTAGAGAGGTAGCTTATAAATGTTTTAGAGGAATGAATGAATAATGCTTTAAGAAAACAGGGAATACTAGTTGATCCTTTAAAATAACAAGGAATTTCCATGGAATAGATGTGTTCTTTTCTAATAATCTGCTTGTGTTGATTTCAGAAACTGCTGTTCTCTTTGGGAGGGTCTTTTCTCTATTATGCTGATCACTTCAAATTGTACAGTGGATTCTGTGCAAACCACATTAAAGTACAGAAGGTTCTTGAAAGAGGTAATTGTCTTGATGAATTTGTGCATGTGACAGATTTGAAGCACAGAAACAATTTTTTTTTTTTTTTTTGGGCAAGAGAATTAAAGTATGGCCTTGCTTTAATTTCTTTATTCTATACTATAAAGCAATTTTAAAAAACTCTTTAGCAACCCTTACAAGAAAGCTTCCTTTGTGTTTCTGACTAACTCTGGATTTTCCATCTTTTTCGTTCTAGTTTGGAAGACCAGGTTTTGCTTTTCTAAAAGCAATTTTCCTTTGTTTAAAAGAGCAGTTTGAATATATCCAGAAATAGCTTTCACACAGTCAGCCCTCTTTTTTATTAGGAAAGTGCCGATGCATTGCCTGGAAAAAAACCTGCTACGCATCAGTACATTTGCTTGTAAATAATGTTTATAGTTGTACGTATTTACAAAAAGTGGATGGCAGGGAAAGTTAGTACTATTTCAGTAGGATTCAACACTTTGATTTTAACTCTACAGAATTGAAATCTTAATCAGAGACATCATTTCTGGTGATAATTTTTGGCATGTGCCAGGAGATATTGTTACACATTTAAGTAGTTCTTATATTGCCAAAACTGGCTTCTGTTTTCTTTGTTAGTGTCCTGAATAGTTATATTTTAAATCAATGCTTTGCATTAGATAAGATCAGTGAAAGTAGATAATAGCAACAGCTTGACCAAAAGGGTCGCAATACAGCAGCCTAGTTGAAGCTGAGCTGAGCTCATCTGGTCAATGCTTCTAGGAGAGACTACATGGGAATCGCATGGGTGTTGTCTTGACTTCCGTCTGTCTAACCTACCTACCTACCACTCCTTGTCTGTTCAGAGTGGTGAATCATAAATGGCCAAAAAGATGATAAAGTATTGTATTGAAAATGGAATATCAGCAAAAGTAGTTGCTGGTCAACAAGGAAGGCTTTCTGAAATAGGTGCCCACCTGACCTTCAGAGGCAGTAGTGCAGCTGCCACAAGGATCCAAGAGGATCCTGGTTAGGCCATGGGTTCACTAGGAATGACTCGGAGCACGCCATCGGATGGCTGCTCTCAGGCAGGTGGTAGTATGCCCCCTCGGAAGAGAAGTTGCTTGCTGGAAAGAGGAAGCTGCTGAAAGTGGCTGAGCTGCAGCCTTCTGGACTGGCTCCAACTTCGGACTAGCCTTAAGGGCTGTCCCACATAGAGCTCAGGTTCATGATGGAAGAAAGGCAGGATGTAAATGAGACACCAATCATTGTAGTGAACATTGATGGTGCTTTATTAAAATCAAACGATACTAAAAATGAGAACACAGGTTCGTGGTGTTATCACTATGAATGCAATATGTTCTACTGTCCAGTGTACTTAAAGACGAGTTTAGTGGCTTAAAACGTCTTGTGGCATTGCAGTTTAAACATTTATTGCCCACAATGCCTGGGAGCATTACGCTTGTGGTTTCATTTTGGAATGCTGATGCTTTGTTTTTCCTTTAGCCAAAACAGATAAAGCCTTTAAAGCCTTTCTGGAGGCTCACAACCCCACTAAACAGCATTCTTCCACCCTGGAGTCCTTCCTCATCAAGCCAGTCCAGAGAGTGCTGAAATACCCGCTGCTCTTGAAAGAGCTGGTGTCTCTGACAGACACGGAAAGTGAGGAGCATCACCATCTCACAGGTACTTGAGCTCCAAGTTCTTGATTTCAGAGTTCCATTTAACAACTGCCATAGTGATTTACTGTAGTCTGATCATATCTTGTGCACTGAGCTGCTTGAAGGAAAACTTTATCATACAAATTACTCGGTGGCTGAATTTGGACTTCACGAGAAACGATGGTGCACAGTGTGGCCACAAGAGGAATGTTGGTACTTTGGTTTCCTCTTTGGATTAGCTGCAGCTTGGGTTGTAATGCAAGCCCAACACAATGCTGAATTTTTAGATAATCAGTGATTGGGTTATGAAGCTGGCTTGTTTCAAAACACCATATTGAAGATTAACTACAATTTCCTGGCGCTGGACAACATGACAGGCTGCTGTTAATTTACAACCAAACTCAGAGCTACCGGTCTCCTTATGGCCATGCTGGAGAAGATAGCAGAAGTCCAAGGGGAGGCTTGATTTTATCCCATCAAGACAAACCATGGTTGGTTGTGATGTCTGAATGTAGCCACTGTGAAGTGCTTTCCTGAGATGTGGGAAATGTTCGCAGAGCCCTGCATTAGGGCAGTCTTGCCAGTCTATTTATCACCATAAATAAATCCATTTATTCCCTAAAAAAATCAGGTTTTAAATCAATCACACTTTTCAACTGGCTTGTTTAGTGATGCATTCAATTACAGTCTTGTCTTAAAAATTGCAGAAGCGCTGAAGGCAATGGAAAAGGTGGCCAGTCACATCAATGAAATGCAGAAGATTTATGAGGATTATGGGGCAGTCTTTGACCAACTGGTTGCTGATCAAAGTGGAACCAAGAAAGAGGTAAGAGGAAGTTTGTTCATGTAAGTAATTTAAACTTCATCCTTAAACCTGATGAAACAAGAAAACTGAAAAGGACTGGCTTGTACATCAGACTGCAATGAGGTAGCTGCACGTTCTGATTAAAATAGGGAGCCATTATCAGGAAAACTACACCAACAATTTCATGTATTAACATACTTTGTTTTTAAACAATTGGGTAACTTTAGAAAGAAAAGGACAGACAGAAAAAATGTGTATTGCTTTATGTAGTTTGTATTCTATGTAATATAATCAGCAGCAAAAAGTACTAAAGGACAACAGAACAGGTAGCTGCTTGACCTGCTAATATTCCTGCTAAGTCATTCTGTCTCTTGTTTTACAGGCAAGGCACCTTTAGGCTGAAATTCTGACTGACTATTTGGGCATAGGTCCCATAGGACTCAGTGGGGCACATTTCCTAGTGGGCAGGTAATAGGGCTGTATAAATTAAAGAGCACAAGATGTGCTGGATGTGACTGCTGCCTCAAGTCTGCTACAGAAATGTGGAGGGAGCGGTTTGTCTAGATTAGGAGTGTCCTATCTTTATCCTCAGATACTAGAAGGTAATTATAATGTTCAGGATACAGATCATCAACCAAGACATTCTGAAAGAAGTTCTGCATATTTCCCCGGATCTTAGAGTAATATTGGCAGGCACACTCAACGGAGATAGCGAAGATGGTGCATGTCCAAGCATTGCCCTTGCTAATGTACTTCTCCCAAAGTCCGTGGCTTGTCTCGTCTTGGCTGGCTTCCATCTGTTCCTTTTGTGTCGCTTGCAGTTGGCTTTACGATGGAGCCTGTCTCCTGTTGAGTGGGGTGACTTCTGTTATGAAGACTGTTAAAATTAACGACTCTTCTTGTGTACAATGGCCTCAGGTCACAGAACTTTCCATGGGGGAACTGCTTCTGCACTCTACAGTTACATGGCTGAATCCATTCCCATCATTAAGCAAAACAAGAAAGGACCTAGAACTCACCGTGTTTGGTGAGTGGTCTATACTAATGATGTATTTAAAATCGCCTAAGCTAGACATGTAATGGTTACCAGTATTTGATGTGCTTTAACCTCCTGTTCTGTGATTACCGGTGGGGTAGCACACAATGCAGGATAGGGTTGAAAGGTATAATGCTTGACTGTGGAATATATATCATGAACATTGCAATTTTTTTAGTATTCATATAACTCTGTTTTTAAAAATATCTGAAAGTACATTGCATATATCACTGTGTGATCCTTAGACCTGTAAGGCAGGCTGATAGATTGATCCATTTTATGGAACAAGGCTAAACGAAAACCCAAGCGGGGCTTGCCACACATTTTGCATTCTGTTTCCCCTCCTTCATTCCTGTCCTATCCCGTCTCCATGTCAGCACAGGGCCACTGATCATGCTGAATCCTCATTGGGTTGTTTTGAGGGTATCCTCCCCCTTTTTAAAAATGATATTTTGTGCTACTTCAAACTTGAGAATTTCCCCAAATTTACTGCTGCCCTACTCTTGGCATGGACTGACTGGTGTTCACTCCCTTGCTCATGGATGAGAGAAGGAGCAGGAGAGTCCATGTCGTGATTTGCACATCTCAACACCCTTCGGCATTGTTGAACATGCCGTGAGTAGGCTGGTTTCCAGCTCCCTGCCCTCACCCACCGGGCAGAGATAAACCACCCAGGGGTGCCGCTGCCCCTAAGCAGGCTTATCATGCACTCAACATTCTGCATTGTTTCTCCCTCGACAACCTAGAGTTCCAGGGTTCGATGTAAAAGGAATATGCTGCACCAAGCTGCTGTGATGATTATGCACCGGGTGCAGCAATTGCAGGGTGCCAGTATGAAAGCTTTCAATGGCTGGAGCCAAGGGTCAGACTAGACAGCCCGGGAGGCCCCATCTGCCTCACTCTGTTTCTATGTGTCTAATGAAGCTATGCAGCTTGCAAATGTTAGTCCAAAATAGAATCTCTGCCACCCAGAAATTGTTCTTAGTAGTCACCATTTGGGGGCAGCAATGCTCCAACTAGGCTCTACAATTGTGGTGTATGAGCTGCAATAATTATGCCCATTTCTATACTGTCGATATAGTTTGCAGTCTGTGTGACTTACTGGAAATAGCTTTTAGTTAGACATCAAGCCATCTTATTTTATTTATAATTTTCACAGTGCATTCAAATCCTGGCTTTTTTTCTTTTTGGGAGGCAGCCCAGGCAATTGTGTGGTTCACTTCTCCATTTTATACTCACAACCACCCCATGAGGTAGGTTAGAGGGAGGGTCATTGGACCAGAGTCACCCAGGGAATGTCACAGCTGAGTGGGGACTTGGATTCCTGAGTCCCAGCCCAACATTCTAGCCACTACACCGCAGTGGCTCTTACTCGTAAATTACAAATCATAATTATCAAGGTGCCTTTAGACATGTACTCTGGCATTTCAGTTTACTGTCGTACTTCATTGTCCCAGAGTAAACATTTGCATGCATGCTTTCTAGTCCTCAGACTGTAGTCTTATGTTTTGCAATTCTTAATAAATACCAAATTGATACAACTGCAGCCTTAGCTCCCACTTCAAATGTATTTGATTAAGTTTTAAGGTGCAGCTAGATCATGCATGGAAATATACCCAGGATGTATATACCCAGGAGAGCCAATGTGGTGTAGTGGTTAAGAGCATGGGACTGGGACTCAGGCGATCCGGATTCGAGTCCCCACTCAGCTATGGAGCCAACTGGGTGACTTTGGGCCAGTCACAGACTCTCAGCCCAACCTACCTCACAGGGTTGTTGTTGTAGGGATAAATGATGTAAGCTGCCTTGAGCCCTCTGTAGGAAAAAGGCAGGATATAAATCAAAGTAATAAATGAATGAATGAATGAATGTGGAATGCAAACACTGACAAGTCCAGGGATGTGAGAGAGTCCTTTGGACAAACACCATTAGGACCAGTCACAGGTGATCTTGGGAAACCCCAGGGCCAGTTAACAATCTCTTATTCCCCTCCACAGGTTAAAGTGCAGCACATTTTTGGAAGCATAACAAGTAATACTTCTCTTCTTCTTTTTTCTTAGTGTTCAAAAGGGCTGTCATATTAGTATATAAGGAAAACTACAAACTGAAAAAGAAATTGGTGAGTTCTCAGTTCAAAAACCAACTCTAGAAAGTGATACTTTTGGTATATATTCAGAAGTTTGTTTGTTTATTTATTTAATACTTTTATATACCGTCCCATCACTGACGTCTCGGGATGGTTTACAACAAGATGGTAACTGGTTGTTAGGATGTTCAGGGAATCATTTTCTAGATGCAACAGGGTAAAAAAATAAATGGAAGGCTTGGCTCAGATGTTGCATTTTAATTCATCCCAGCCATTGTTCAAATGTAACGCATTAGCGCAGCAGTTGTGGGGCTGGGGGGACACATGCTGCCCCTCTGTTATGTGGAGCTTGTACTCCAGGATGGGTGAGTCCACCTAATAAGGGAAGCAGAAGGAACACCTGCTAGAGTTTTATGTATTCAATTATTTAGTTATTTAAACATGGTTAAAACTAGCCATGGATTGAGAATTCTCTAACCCTCAAGCAGCTTCTGCCACTTGGGGCCATACAATATGACCCCCCCCCCCGCACCTTGGGATAGATTAAGCCGCAGTGTGCTGCCACATGGTGTGAACCAATTGTGCTTCACATGGCTAACAATAAAATAGAGCTTGAAAAACCAAATTTTAATTAAAACAGATTGTATAAATAGAAAATAATTCTATATTTAGAATCACAACTTTAGTTTCCCCTTAAACAGGCAATTGAACTTATTGAACCTGTCTTTTTTGTTTTTTTAAAGGCAACTAACATCCGTGCATCGCATAATTATGGTGACTTAGATTTATTTAAATTTCGTTGGCTGATTCCTTTATCTGCTCTTCAGGTCCGATTGGGCAATACAGCAGGTGACTAGTTCTTTATAAGTTCATATGATTTTCTAGCGTGTCATATTGTTACTGCTTTTCCTGGAATATGTCAGTGAATATGTTATTTCTAGTGTTTCCATAACCTTTGTATGTTGTAAGGATTTAAACTAAGGCAGAGAAGCTGTTCATCAAACAATCTATTAATCACAGATTTAAAATAAAGATTTTAATAACTGTGCACTTGTATTTGAAACAACAGAAAGACCTCCGGCATGGGTAGGATCCAGAGTCCGCCTCCTGCAGACAAAAGGGCTCTTCTATCCACAGAAGCGGTGGTTGTGGTCTTTGATCCCCCCACTCCACTTGTGGTCTTCTGTGCTTCCCAACTTTGCTTCTGTGGAGGAAGTGGGGTTGGGTGATCCTCTGGAACAATCAGGAGGTGACACTGGAAGCTATAGAAGAGGAAGAAAATGGCAAAGGTTGCCTCCTTTTCTCCCCTCCCCTCTGCTGAAGAAAGTTCTGCATGGAACTCCATTCAGAAAATTCTCCTACCAGCAGAAAAGAAGGCAGATCCAACCAAATGTTTTTTATCATGGCTTTCCAATCAAATGCCTTATTTGATCTCAATAGAAAATTGGCTTGTTCATTCAAGCAGTTTCAAAATATCAGGCGTTCACTTAAGATTTTTAAATTAGATAAAAGCAAGATAGAGAACAGATGAAAATTGTTTTGATGCCAGCCAGGCAAATGGGACTGGCTTGCTAATGGGAAGTCTGATATTCTTCATTGCCCTCACTGAATTCTCAGAATAAATTAGAGAGAAGCCCCACTTTGCTCCAACTATTGTTTTTTCAACAGTGCTTGTTCTGCAAACAACCCGTACTGGGCAGCTATTGGCAGGATGGCCAAGGTGGCGGCAGAACCCACACACAGAGTGGCAGGCAGCAGTAGGACGTCTGTTCGCGTTCGGAAGTTTTTAGTGTGTTATCCCTAAAACACTAAAAACTTTGAACAGCTTCTAATTCCAAGCAGTTGTGATTTTAGTTTTTAAAATTTCTGCCAATAAGTTATTTTGTGAAGTAAGGTATTTCCTATTGTAAATGCCACAAACTGCAATTGTTTCAAAGAAAACAACTTAAGATGTGTATTGCATGCATATTTGTTACTTCCCAAACTTAAGGGACAGAGCTTTATAAGAAAAATCTATACTGAAAGGGGAAGGGGGAAACAAAGCTAAATCTTCTAAAATGTATTTCTTGAAAAAGAAAAGTTTTATTTGATATTAGAAACATAGAAACAGAGCGAGTTAGAAGGGGTCTCCTGGACCATCTAGTCTGACCCCCGGCTCCAGCCAGCTCCGCTCATGACATGCCCACCATGTGGACGTCCAGCCTATCCTTGAACACCCGCACCGATGGGGCCTCAACGACCTCTCGTGGAAGCCCATTCCACACCCTCGGGGTCCTGACTGTCAGGAAGTGCTTCAAACCTTTTGTTTCTTATGCTTATAAGAGATGCCCTGAACCAAGTGCCTTCGGCCTTTTAAAAAGAGAGTTTACTCCGACTTTAATGTGGAAGTCAGTAATGGTAGAAAAAGGCTTTTCTAAGAAAACCTGAAATATGAATAGGAGTGTTACTGAAACAAAGGGTATGATCTCTTGGATGATTTCAAAGCCCTAGTTAAAGTTTCATGACTCTGGGAATTGCTTGACTAAAGACGTGTAGACATCATTAAATTTTACAGTAACTAAGTTTCTTTCCCTCTGCAGGAACAGAAAACAACTGCATTTGGGAACTGATTCATACCAAATCAGAATTAGAAGGAAGACCTGAAACAACCTTCCAGCTATGTAGCAGGTATACTTAACTAGATCCAGTAATGCAGCATCTCTGCTCCTGCGTCCCATAGTAGATTTTCTCCCCATTTCAGGTTCCCTCCTTCGTTACTTTTTCTGTAACTTTAACATGCAGAACATGGGGTGTGCTGCATTTTAATTCCATATGCAATAGCAGCCTTAGCTTCTATAACACAAGCGTAGCTGGTAGTTGATCACCTGCCAGTATAATTCCTAATTACCCTCACTGGGTGCAGGTTGTTGAGAAAGCTGTCTGGCAGTCATGGAACAGACCATGGGTTATGGCTGGCTTGTTAAGCAGGCCACCCATCTACCCGTATTGGGTTTGAATGTTATGACAACCTGCATCTGGCAAGTGCATTTAGGGAAATGAATCAGCAAGTGCAGCAGTCGTTAACAAGCCACTGCTGCTTTTTAAGCACCAGCTCATCACGCAAACCAGAGTGCTGTTTGCCCTGAACCAAAGTGGGGGAACATTCTCTGTAATACAATTCAGGTAACAATAGAATGGGAACCGGGTGGAAATGTAGACATTTGGCCACTGCAGGAGAGGGGAGGAGTGCTAGTATCTGTTGCTTAAAGCTCTAGAACTGAAATGTTGCTCTATGCACAGAGACCACAAAAAAACAAAACACTAAACCAAACCAAACCAAAACAAACAAATCCTGACATTGGTATTGATTTTCCAGCCACTTATCTGTTCTGTGACCAAAGGGCCTAAATTACTCTTCCAGAGTGGAAAGAGAGAAGTTCAACGCTGTGTTTCTCATGACTAAATAATCACTCTCTTCTCACACCTACAGTGATTGTGAAAGCAAAAGCAATATAGTCAAAGTGATTCGTTCAATTCTAAGAGAGAATTTCAGGCGTCAAATAAAATGTGACTCGCATTTGGAGAAAGCATGTAAAACTCGTCCTATTCGGCATAAAAATCTAATTCCTGTTTCAGCAAAACTGGGTAAGAAATATATTTTGTCAATGTGGGTATGTGAAGAGTAATACTCATACTATTGTGTTAATATCTAAACATGCCCAAGCACTCTTCAACATCTGATTTTAGTTGTGCTCTATGAAAAGTTCTAGATAACAAAAGTTACAATAGCTAGCTAGACCTGACCTGGCACCCCACAACAAATGGGTTAATGGCTGGGCTGTTACACCACTAAACCATTCAGTGCTGTGTTCAGACATCACATTTAATAACCTATGACTAGGTCAATTGTAAGTAAATGAACAATGGGAGTGGCTGGTGTATGTAGGCAGTGCCCCAGTCTTCCACTTGTGTGTGATAGTCCATAGTTGCTTAACCTGTGAGTCATCATTACATGCCTGTCCAGTTAGAAGGACCATAATTCAGCTATAGAGCACCTCTTCTGGTTGCTGAAGCTCCCAGGTTCAATGTCAAGAATCTTGGGTAGAGGTGGAAGAGCTCATCAGAAAGAGAGAGCCACTGCCAGAGAGTCGACAGTACTGGGATGGATGGGTCAATGGTTTAACTTAGGTCACCTCACATCTTCTGAATAGTAAAACCAATAGTTTTACTATTCCAGTAGTAAAAGTAAAATGTCAGGCTGTTAGCATCACCTTTCAAACTTTTTATTACACAGTGCCTTAAGCTTTCATAACTAACTATAAGCCAGAGTTATCAGTGCTTTTATCTTTGTTGGGTTTTGTTCCTACTTCCAAACATACCAGCAAAGTTGCAGTATTGTGTAGTGACGTCTAATATTGAATTTCCCTGCTGGTTGGAAAGGTAGAAGGTAAAGTATTGCATTTGTGTTTTGTGTGTTTTTTCAATTTTTTAAAATTAACAGTCTCATTCTGGTTTTCTGCCTGTTAAAATACAAGGAAGAAAAAATGTACAAATGGAGCTGAAGTACATCAGATTAGTTACTGCATAGTTGTTACCCTTGATCTAGCCACAAGGGATGTGTATACTGCTCCCCCCGTCCATGTTCTGGGGCTGTAAGGACTCGCCCTTATCCCCATACTAAGCATGCACTGGAAAAGGCTCTCCAAGCATAATCATTTATGCACTCTGAGTGTTACCAGTCAAGGTAGAACCTGACTCAACCTGAAGGATCATGCCCTTTCCCATGTTGTCTGGTCCCATGGGCAATGGGAATCATTTCTGCAGCAGGCTGGTTCTTCCATCATGGGGGGAATGGTTCATGTAAACCTGCAGAAAGAAATGGGCACTTGCTTTCTAAGAATTGTCTCTTGGCAATTTTGGAAGCAAAATTGTTGGAGAGGATGGCACATTCATATTGTGTAAGGTCCAGTCTGACCTACAGTATAGCTTCAGGATTCTTATGAAAGAAAAAACATAGTGGCAAAACTCTTGATGGTTCAGCTAGTTTGATCAGTTTTAATCAAAGAAAAGCATAAATTTGTTTTTGCATGCACTTATATTGTTTTGACATAAGTGTGCCAGCTTTTAATTTGCATTTTATAATTAAACACATGAGCTTGTGGAAGACATTCAACTTGGGAAAAATAATTAATGAATAAGAAAGCATATTCTCCAGCAGGAAGCTTGAACCATGGTTTATTCTCATGAGCATATTTTTATATTAAATTGGGATGTGGTGAAGAGTCCATAGTTCCTTAGTTGAGAGGAAGAACCTTTGTGGAAATAGTTTCATTTTCCATTGCTTCTCAGGTATGCTTTTTGGACAGTTTGTGAGCTAAGGACAGTAATTTGGTTTATCATTTGTCTAATTAACAGTATCCTCTGCTGATGTAAACTTTAGTGATACAAGACACTAGGAGCTTATGTGTCTGGCAAGTGTCCAAATTCAGAATCATGTAACTTTTTTCCTGACAGACTTGTATGGGTTTTCAGGAACCCAGGTAGGACTCAGTCTACCAAACTCAAGAGACCAAAGGGCATTATTATTAGATATATGTATGTCTCTCCTGATTTAAACCCCAGATTCACATTGCCCAATGCTCTGTGGTTATTTTTCTGTCACAGCTGAAATAAATTATTTACTAAATATGGGGGTTGAAACACTAGTTTGTGAAAATTAAAGCACTTGCATTGCTGTGCAAATCATCCTTTTTGTAGGAAATTTGCTGGCCTACAAGGTCAGTCTCAGCCATCAGCTCCGAGTAGCCACAGAGCACAGGCCTGAGTCCAGTAACTACACTTGAGTTTGAGCAATGTATCAAAGTTTTATCTTGGCTATGTTGCACTTGGACAATTTCCTTTGACACTGAACCAGCCTTGGTGTGAGCTTGAGCCAATTCGGGATGCAGATGTACCATTTTGTAAAATTTTGAACCAGACATGTGATGGTGCTGGTTTACGTATTTCCCTTTGTCTGGGAGCAGCACAGCTTTCATTTCAAGTCACATATGATCCTTGCTTGTCCACTACAGAGAAATCAGCCCCGAGTGAAGAACTCACTACTACACTTCTTAATCAAAATTCTCTTCCCCATAAGGCAGGCACCTAATGCTTTGACCCTGTGCTACTTGCCTGATATTGCTCCCTCATAAACTCTAATTCACCCAGTTCTAATGGCTCATGCCTGTTTACTTCAGCAGTCCCTTTCTACCTTCACACTCCGATCCTTACCCAACACTTTCTGCTTCCAGAGTCTTCATCATGGCGTTAGGCTTGCTGCAATCTACTTTGCTTGACTGATTTTCAATGACTAGGCTGAAGGCCTTTCCCACTCAGGGTTCCTTCTTGGTTGCGGTGTGCCATTTGGGAGGAAACTTACGTTGGCACTTTTAGTTTGTGTGGAAAGGGTCCTACGTACTTTGCATATCTTCTGTCAAACTCTCCCTGCCCATGTCCCGGCCTTAATTTATGAAAGGTAGCTTCTGAAAAATCTTTCCTGTGACACAGTGAAGGCAGCTTCAAAATGTTGGAATGGTTCAGCTCAGTCTAGAAGGCACAGCATCTTAGCCTCATTGGTCATGATACATTCAGTGTTGAAATGAGCTTGTAAAACTTGATTACTATTGTTGTAGTTACTGTGGATATGAAGCATGTAAATTAAGAGTGTGTTTTCTACTTGTAGCATCCTCAAGATCCTTGAAGTTACTAAGGAACCGCCCTAGTAACGAATGGAACAATGATGCAGGCAAAGGAAACGAACTGGATTCTGATGAATGCAGCCTAAGCAGCAGTACTCCAAGTAGCAGCTGTCATACCACTGACAGCATCCTGGAATCGAAAAATTCATCTCCTGTGAAGCAGCTGCAGGCATCAGATTTTTCAAACAGCCCTGTCAAGGAATCTGACATTCTGAGTGATGATGACGACGACTACCAGCAAATTCTGAAGAAAAGTAGCCCTACAAAAGACATAGAAATCCAATTCCAGCGGCTGAAGATCTCTGAGAATCCTAGTGATGAGAAAAAGTGTCCTCCTGAAAGAGAGAATGGAGATGGACAGAGAGCGGAAGAGCAACCTAAGCTTGTCCGTGCACACTTTTGCCCTATCAAGCGGAAGGTGGACACTACAAGGCGGGACAAAGGGACATTACTGGCCATGCAAGAGCAACACCAGTCCCTTGACAGTCATCCTGATGCTGCGAGTTTTGACCTGAATTCTATTTTAGAAAGGGAATTTAGTGTACAGAGTTTGACTTCAGTTGTTAATGAGGACTGCTTTTATGAAACGGTAAATAGGCATGGAAAATCCTAGCTGCTTGAAAACTCTGTTGCCCCTCTCGAAGATTTCATTTACATATTTTACTTAAACAGATGATTGTTGCAACTTGAAAAACTACTAACTATTCAATTATGCACTACTGTGTCTTTCCACAGAAGTAGCTGTAAAGGCATAAGTTATTTTAATTTATTGTGGAGCAGAAAAAGAAAATAGTTGAAGCTGCCCTGAATTTACAGATTCTATAAACTAATCTTATTCCTTAGATAGTTTTTAAAATTTTGAAAAAAATAAAACAATTGTGATCTGTTTAGAGACAAGAGTCCAAACAGTTTTACTTGTTTGGGCATTTAAGTTCATTAATTTTTGCTTTATTTAAAGCAGAATTAAGTTATTTTTAATTCATCACAGACCAAGTAAAGTCCTGCACTGTGTTGCACTAAGATGTTGTTTATACTTGATTGTTATGTGTGTGTGTGTCTATGTACATGGATGTGTGTGTAAATATATATATATGTAAATATAAAACCCTCTATCATAATCTTACTGTATTTTATTTTCTTTACAAACTTGTACAGTAAAACAGTAAATACAGTAGGCATTTTTGTTTCTTGCCTCATTGTATGAATTGTACTTCTTTATTTGTTCCCCACCTTTCTACCAAAAGATGGCATTCAAGGCAGTTTACCAATTAAAAAGCTTACCAAAAACAATATATCACAATGCAGCAGAAATATAACAATTATATTGAAAAAAACATCACCCAACTGATTTACTGCTTAAGGCCTTTGATAGCACAGGAGGAACAAATCAAACTTCCCTTGGGGTGGGAGTACCACAACCGGTTCATTCATTTTATGCTATTCTCCTTTATGCCAAGTTCACATATACTTTGGTTCAGGAAGATTCTAACTGAAATTTATTGCAATCAAACTCTTGGGTTTCCTGGCTGGCTAAATTCTGCCAATTAGCTAGTTTCCGTTTTCCGTTTTCGCAGTGTGAAACTTTTCTTCCCGATTTTCTTCTCTTTCAGTTCATCTCTGAAGTTATATGCAAAAAGATTTGGATCTTCATCGCACATTTTTCTATAGACATCACAGAGGCTTTTAAAGTGAAATATGCTAAGCTGAGTTGGGCGCAGAGTTGGATCAACATCTGCCAACATGAGCATTTTTTCAGCTTTTTCTAAACGTTCTTTTTCTGGAAATAAAATCCTGAAAGAAAGTAATAGAGAACAAGAATCATCATTAAAAACCAAGTCAATACAGGCTCAGTTCAGTCAGATTCCTCAACCAATTAATCTACTGTCAACAGCAGCAGCCAACTCCAAAAACAGAACCCTACACACCCACAATGGCGAGTGCCTGCACTATGTGCAGCTCCCACAGGGGGGCAGGTTAGCATGCTTTCCCACTGCATTGATATGCTACTGCTGTGAACATTTTGTTCCATGTAACTACATACCCGATTGCTTTATCAGAAGGATGGTATGTGTGGAGGGATGAGTGGACTCTACTCTGCCTATATACCTTAAATACTTGCCACGCAGAAAAAGAACACTTCGACAGTGTGAAACAAGTTCTTTACGGAAGGTGCTGTCTACAGGGAGGTCCTGCCCCTTTTCCCAGAAAATCACATGTAGCAATTTCTTAAGGGCTGATTGTAGGACACAAGGTAGTTTGCTTGCTAGGTAAGTCCTCCTTCAGGGGCTAAATCCTGGTATTAATAGTTGGCCAACTATATGAGCCACTCCAGTTAGTGATGGGGGCTTTTCTGAAAAATCGTAAGTTAAACTTCCATGGGAAAATTTGCTGATGTTCCAGAAAAATCTAATTTATCATGTTTATTACTTGTATTTAGTAGTCAAAACTGAAAACTACCAAGTATGAACATTTAGTCCCATCACATGGCAAGCATTTCACATGAAATATTAAGGGAAAAATTTAAAAGACACTTAATAAGGTTTCTGTTATTAGACAGGCACTTTATTGGAAACTTGTAAAAGATATATTAGTGTGGTTTGCTTGATCAATGGGGGGGGAGGGGGATAAACTACCACTGACAGTGCAGTGTATTATCTCACGGGTAGCAAAATCCTATACCAGACCATGGACAACAACCCACAGCAGCAACAGGCCACCCTGGTCTTGTCAACGCAACGCAACACAACACATCATACCATACCATGTTGTAAGTGGTAATTATGCTAATCTTTGCTGCCTGTAAAAAAAGACAAAATGAGCCAGTGTGGCTCACTGTTTAATTTTAGAAAGAATTGTGTATGATAGGCTGAAAGCAACCGACTTGAGCAGAGTTCAACTTTTCTACTGAAGTTGTTGAAGCTGTTCTACTGAAGGGGTACCATCAGTTTTGTTGTCATTACTTATTAGTTTCATTTCACCCTAGGGTGTGTGTGTGTGTGTGTGTGTGTGTGTGTGTGTGTGTGTGTGTGTTTCAATGGGCAATACCCCACAAGCTCAGAAAGAAGGAGTGCTGCTGAAACTTTCCACACTATGCAGCTATGCATTTTTCTTGCATCATTTTTCTGAAGAATAAAAGGAATCATGAAGGATAACCTGATGGTGATCTATTTGACAGCAAAGATGAGTCACAAATGGAGCATATTTCCTAAATATACTTTCAAGATTGCTGTGGGAGCAACTTAGCAGTTAATAGGCACTTGAATATATTGAGATCCATTTTTTTTTTTTTTTGCATTGAAAATCCCTACTTTGGTCAGTTTATATTAGAGGACTTGTAGGTTCTGAATGTTTAGTTATACAAAGGGCTAACCTTCCACACATTACCATTGGAAAATTTTTGTTCCTGCCTATAAACCATTCAACAGAAGGGCCATGTTCAGATGTAATGCCAGCAATCACAGGTTAATTGCAAGCTGTGCAGATCTAATCAGAGAACTAATCATAGGTTAACTGAAGAGTTGTTCGTGTGCAGGTCCAACTACAATTTGGTGGATCAGAAGTAGGTTATGCACAGCACACAACCAAGCAAATCAGAGGTCATTTAAGCCAAGATATGCCACTTGGGCAATAGAGGCTTTAAAAATAATGTATGAAAAACAGCATTGGAATTGTTGAGTTTCTTGGAAACAGTCTTTCCAGGTCTAAGTCACCAGAAGTTTGGTTGGTGGGGAGGATTGTTCATGTTGTTTTCAGATGCTTAACTGAGGATTGTCATTTACCCAGCTACTCTGTTCTCATGTTTCCTTTTTAATCTAGTTAAGAAATTGATGTTTGTACCTTCAAAAGATAAAGATATGAAGGTATAAAACAAGTAGGATCTCCCCCTCAATATATGAATGAAGGTACTGTCTGTTATCAAAGAACAGACTCACACAACAAGGCTTCCCTAGTTTTATGTACACAGGTTTAATGATGTATTGTCTTTTTCCTCTAAGTCCAGGATGCCAGCTAGCTCTAGGGAAGGCCCTGCTTCTGGGGCCAGGAAGGCAGATGCAACTCAGCTTCCTGGAGGAAGTGGGCCTCCGTGCAAGTCTTCAGTTGTTCTTCCCGTGTCATGGTGACATAAAACATTTATTGACCTTAATTCCCAATGTCAATTTGGCCTTCCACAGGTCCCAGGAGTTGACAGTCCCAACCTTCTGCCCAAAGCCATCTTCCTTTCAGGAAAAAGAGTGGCTCATCCTGGATGTTAGGTGTGCAGTGAAGTTCTATCTAGGTAGGACTAGAACTTATCTACCATTGAGCTATGCTGTCTCCAGTTTTTTCAGACTCTGTGGCCTCTCTGGCCAGATGTTTGTTCACTGACCTATAGTTCCAGTGGCCTAACAATTTCCAATGGTATTCTTGAGCAGAGTGTTGGAGCGTGGTTGCCTCAGAAGCCTTTTAGGCAAGGGCCCCCTAAGATGAGCTTTGCAGGGCAGCCAGTGGGTCCTCTGTTCATTTACCAGGTATTATAAGATAAATTTGGCACCTGCATAGGGCACCTTCAGTAGATCTGCTCTGCAGAGAGTTCTTGCACTTTAGAAGGAGGTTGGTTAGAGGGTCCACTTGGCAACACACTGCTTTTCCACATCCCCAGACTTAGCTGGCCTTCTGAATTCAAGGGAGACAAGCCTGTCCTTGGGATCTGTCCACTTTCAAGGCAATTGATTAGTCAGGCAGGGTTCTTCCCTAACTCACAGGCTGCCGGTCTTTCAAGGCTCCCTGCTGATGCAACAGCAGCGAGAGGACCACCTTCTTGATTTGATGCAAGGGCCCTTCCAGGGAGTTCCTGCTTCCTCCAGGAAGTTCAGATGAGTACTCCTTCCCAGCCCCAGACGGGTGGCCTTCTCCAGAGCCACCTGGCCTGCTTCACTCATGGAGAACAGAAATTCACCAGTGAGTAAAGAATTTCCATTTCCTGCATCTAGCCCAAGAGGCTAATGCACTGTCTCTGGCTCTGAGGCAAGATAAAGTATGAAACCATTTGAATGCATCAACGAATGTATTTCCATATTCAGCTAATATGGTTGATCCTATGATATTTCAGACCTGAGTGTAAATATATAGGCAATACAAACATGAAGCATGTGGGCTGGTTATAGGAATTGTGCTCCTCAATACACAGAGAGGGGCAGGTGCCTTACACTTACACAGAGGTATGGTTCGTATTTGATGTGCCACTTACATTTTGTATTCTAGCATACACATTATGTAATGGACAATTTGTCGTTTACTGATTCGCTTATCCTTGCCATCTTGACTCCCAACATGTGCAACTACTTAATACATTTCATTATAACTAACACTTATCAACAAAGTGGGCAACAGCTACAGGACCATTTGCTCATGCATGCATGTCTTCTAGAAATGTATTTAGCTGAATGTGGCAATTTAACTGAAGCTAAGGTGTGAAGGCACATGAGGGCTTCCCGTGAAGCCATCTCTCACGCACATTAACTGCAGTTACAAAAGCAAACATGAACATATGAATGCACTTTGAATAGGCACTGTATTGACACTATTGTTCTAGAAAGATATATTTAATAAGATCTCTTACCGTACACCCTGATGACAGTGTTTCCTTCTGAAATGAAATATATACTGAACCACCTTTTCCACCAGTTTAAATGGCTGGTTTATCTTTGGTTCCACCAATGGTGTAAAATGAACAACAGTCACATCCACCTGTGAATTAAAAATTAAAACTATGGCTCCAAGAAAAGGCTACAGTACCAAAATTACAGTAGAAAATTGCAATAAAATGTATAGAAACATAGAAACAGAGTGAGTCAGAAGGGGCCTCCTGGGCCATCTAGTCTGACCTCCGGCACCAGCTGGCTCCGCTCACAACATGCCCACCATGTGCATGTCCAGCCCATCTTTGAACACCCTCACCAATGGGGCTTCAACCACCTCTTGTGGAAGCCCATTCCACACCCTCGGGGTCCTAACTGTCAGGAAATGCTTCCTGGCATCTAAGTGGAACCTTGGCTCCCTGAGCTTTGCTCCGTTGGAGCGTGTCCTGCCTTCCTCTGCAGGGGAGAACAGGTCTCTACCCATCTCCATGTGACATCCCCTCACATACCTGTATGTCGCCAACATATCCCCTCTGAGTCTCCTCTTCTCCAGGCTGAAGAGACTCAGTTCCCTCAGTCTCGCCTCATACCCCATCACCTGCAAACCGGCCACCAACCTTGTGGCCCTATGCTGCACTGACTCCAACCTGGCTATATCCTTCCTGTAATGAGGGGCCCAAAACTGAGCACAATACTCCAGTTGTGGGCGCACCAGAGTCATATAGAGTGGTAGTAATACCTCTCTTGATCTAGAAGCCACACTTCTGGCTATGCAACCAAGGGTGGCGTTCGCCCTCTTGACCACTGCATCACACTGCTGACTCATGTTTAGCCTGCAGTCAACCAGTACCCCGAGGTCCCTTTCACAAGTGCTGCTCTCCAGCCACTTGTCTCCTAACCTGTACTTATGACACCTATTCCTATGCCCCAAGTGCAAGACCTTGCACTTATCCACATTGAATGCCATTCTGTTGTGTCCCGCCCACTTCCATAGTCTGTCCAGATCCTTTTGGATCTGGAGTACCTGCTCCTCAGTTGTGGCCACTGCTCCAGTTTTAGTATCGTCTGCGAATTTGATCAGCAGACTGTTCACCCCTTCTTCCATGTTGTTAATGAAAGGATTAAACAGGATCGGCCCCAGGACAGAGCCCTGGGGGACTCCGCTTGTCACTGGCCGCCTGAAGATTCCCCACTAATGGTTACCCTCTGCTTTCGGTCAGTCAACCATGCCCTAATCCACAGGACAGTACTTTGGTGTATCCCAAAACTCCTCAGTTTCTCCACCAGGATATTACGGAGCACTTTGTCAAAGGCCTTGCTGAAATCCAGGTATACCACATCCACTGCATCCCTTCCATCTAGCCATCTTGAAACCTTGTTGTAGAATTCCACAAGGTTTGTCTGACAGGACCTGTTTTTGCGGAAGTCGTGTTGTGTGGCTGCCAGCCTCCCTTCCCTATCTAGCATTGCTAGATCTCTCTCTATTATGAACCTTTGGACACAAGGCTAACAGGTCTGTAATTCCCCATGTCCTTTCTACTACCCTTTTTGAAAATTGGGACCACTGATGCCACCCTCCAGTCCTCTGGAACTTCACCCATTCTCCACGAGGCCTCAAAAATGGAAGGCCAGCAGGCGTGAGAGAACCCCTGCCAACTCTCTAAGTACTCTCAGGTGTAACCCATCAGGACCTGACGTTTTTGTAATGTCCGATGCCCTGAGGAGCTCCTCAATTTCAAGGGGGGTGACTCTAATCTGTGCCCCTAAGTCCGCAGCCTCATCTAATCTCCTATGCGGATCTCCCCCGTCCAGCTTTGGGGAGACCACAGAGGCAAATACTCATTTAGCATCTGTGCCTGTTCCCTCATACCAGTCACTGGATCTCCTTCCTCCTTATTTAGTGGTCCCACCACTTGTCTCCCCTTCCTCTTCCGATTTACGTGCTGAAAGAAGCCCTTTTTGTTGCTCTTGATATTCTTGGCAAGTCTCAGCTCGTAATCAGCCTTAGCCTTGCGAAGAATCCTTCTTCAATGGGCCTCCTCCTCCCCGTATACCCTTTTGTCTATTTGCCCCAGTACCCATTTCCTGTGGAGGTTCCTCTTTCATCTAATCCCGCTAACCACCTCCTTTCCCATCTATGGCAGCACTCTCCTCCACCTCCCCACCTTACTAACTAGAGGTATCGTCAAGGCTTGCACCTCCAAAATCTGCCTTTTGAGTGCCATCCACCCCTCCTCAACTCGCTTACCTTCCAGTAACCTATCCCAGGAGACTTTCCCCAGTCTGGCCTTCAGTTGGCCAAAGTTGGCCCTCTTGAAGTCCCAGCTTCTAGTGCTTGACCTGCTGCACAGTCCCCTGTTCTCAAAGCAAAGGATGGAGTGATCACTCACATCCAGAGCTCCCCTAATTTGTACATCATCTATCAGCTCCTAAAATGTATGATTCTACTGGTAGTTTTTCTCAAAATGAAAATTGGTTTCGTAGCCCTGTTGTAGTATGATAAAAAATACATGTTCAGGTAAGTGGGAACACATCAAAAGTTGCTTTACTGCTCTCTACTTTGTATGTAAACTATGACTTGCAAACAGAAAGACAAATTATTGAGTCCTATAGTGAATCAAGCCAACCCCAGAAACTAAAATGACAAACTACTTTGGACACAACATGAGAAGGCAGGCCTCATGGTAAGGAAAGTTGAAGACAGAAGAAGAGAAAAAAGACCAAAAATGAGATGGGTTGACTCCATTAAGAAAGCCACAGTCTAAAAGTTAAAAGAGCTGAATGGGACTGTGAAGGACAGAATATCTTGGAGGACATTCATTCATAGGGTTGGAGATGACTTCATGGCACATGACAACAACAAATGATTTGTCAGCTATGGCATTGATCACTTTCACAAGCAGAATTCCTAAAGTTTCTCCTGTATTGATAGTACTTTTCTGATGCTATTAAAAGGTGGAGAAATGTTTTGGCTTGGACAGAAAGAAACATCCATTCCCTGAATATTTGCAGAATAAGGAGGAGGCAGTGACTGCTTTAAACATGGCAAATGAAGATGTGGGATATAAGAACTCTTATACATTTACACATGGCATTTGAAAAGTTCTGCACAAGCAGAAGAACCTCTCTGAATTTGGGGCTCAGTGTTTCCACAGATCACTTCCCCACTAGGTAGGAATTGGTGCCTCCGTTAGAATGGAAAGGCTTTCTGCTAATGGAAGGGGACCTTTTGGATTCATATGAAGGCAATGTACGATGTCAGGGTTGGACCCAAAATCCTTACTGGCTCCTTCCAATTCTACTATTTTATGATTCTGTGCAATTGCAAATAGGTTAGAGTTCAGATAAAAATATAAATATACTAAAGGAAGGTACACTTGGACATTTTCAGCAAATGGAAAAACAGAGCTCATCTCAGTGTTTACTCCATTATAGGCCTACGCTCTCAGAATACTAGGAAAGCTGTTTCGTTATCATGGGAACAGATACATGAAAATGATGTTCACTTGTAATTGGATGTGCTGAAATTGTGACAGTATATCCTATTTCTCAGTTGCATATATTAACAGACTGGATTACAAACCAAAAGCCCAAAATCAAAACATACATGTTGATAATCATACTTCCCTTACCACCTTATTTTGCAAATATTTATGGCAGAGCAAAAATAATTCCTACAAATACAAGATGAGGGGAGGTCAGGGTGCAAATCCCTGCTTGCTGTCACTTCTACTACCAAAGCTTGTTTTGAGAATACAAGCAAATTCTACTTTTGCTAAATACACAATAAGAGAATCAGAGACGTGCAATGAAGCCTGGATTTTGCCCAATACCTTGAATAAAAAAAGACCACTGAAGAAAAAAAATGCAGAAAAGGATTCAAAGAGGAAGAAAGCTAAAGAATGGCCATTACATATGCATGTACGTCCGCTGGGTTCCTTGGCAGAGAGCAAGATAAACAGGTAATAAAAACAAACTGTATGATTCAAGCCCGATAGTTTTGGTCCTCCATCTTTACCACTCTTAGCTACTCTAGCATCTCCTCAACATGAAATAATTCCTGTTCTGTTCAGGAAATTGGAAACTTCAAATTTACTCCCAGAACAACTGGGCATCACCAGTCTATGTTCCTTCATTCTATATCGTTCTATTGTACTCCTTCTTACAATTGGCACATTTTCTTTAGCTGCAAGAACTGTTTATCTGGTTACAAATTAAGGTATTGAAGCAGATTCAGGGGCTCTGGAAAGTCAGGAGATTTTTGTCTACTTTACCCTCTCCTCAGCCAATAGTTTGACCATCAGGGAAAGTATTGGGGTTAGAAAAGAAGAGCTCACAATTCACTCTAGACACAGATCGTGAGACTGTGAAAAGAAAGTAGTTGACGCCCAATGGGGTTTAAATAACCCACTTGGGTTTAACATATCATCTGAACCCAGGCAACACATTCAGCCATGGTCAAGTCAAAAATAATGGTACCTTGTCCAGAGTGCAAAACAGCAATGCGTCTCTGGTACCCCTGACCGTGGCTGTCATCACTTCCCCCTGAACTCCTGCTGAAGCATGTGAAGATGACACACATGGGAACAGCCACTTGTTCAGTTTTGCTTCCTCATGAGGAAATGAGGTCAAAATTCTGGGTCCCACCAGCTTGGGAAAAAGGGAAGTGCAGGGACAGGCAACAGGGAGGAACACGGAAGGAGGAACATGCTGGGGGCATGCCTGTCTTCATCTGGGCGAAGGCAAGCAGAGCAATCTCACTCCCACCCATTGTCACTGCATGGCAGCAACCTCAACTGGAATCTGAGGAGGTGGTGGTGCCAGCCAAATCTAGCAAACCCTGTAAATTTAGTATTACTCTCAAAAATCTGTTTGTTTGTTTCTTTCAAAGATCTGTTCTATTTGTTTCATTTATTCAAAGATCAGTTCTTGTGTTCCTATAGTTGCAAATGAACCCTTAACAAACCAAAGGGCAAGCAACAAAGACTATTAAGACCAAAAATATTCTGCATTATTCTTTAAATCTTCTGACATTGAAAGCCCATTGCCCCAGCTTTCAAGGACCTCCTTCAGGTGTTCCTGTCAGTTGAGTTGGAGGCTACACTGGAAAGGGGCTATGAAAGGATGAGCTCCATTCTACAGGATGCCTCCGGAGAGGTGAGCCTTGCACCTATTTTGAGGTCATTTCAGCACCAGATAGTTTATTTTTCTAGACTTTTGAATCTACAGTATGTTATTTTTATCCTACTTCGTATCAATTGAAATTCAGCTGTCGGTTACATTGTAGTGTTTCATGTTCTTGTGTATTGCTTTTATTAGTTTTACTGCAAATAACTTTTTGCAAGCTACCCTGGGAACGTGCTCAAGGGATGAAGTATAAAGCAAGAAAATTAAAACAGTTTTGATCCTCCAAGGTTAGAAATTCCACAGTTCTTGGAGCTATTGTTTGACTTCTACCTATAAGAATTAATGAACAGCTATGGGTACATCCTACCTTAAGCTAGATACAGCAGCAGTCGAGTTATACATCACTGGCTCTGTGGCAGAAATCTAGGATGCCATCTGAGAGGTGCTCCACAATACAGGAATACAACAATTGGGCCAAAGAGGATATTTATTACTTCAGTCACTCCTCAAGTTGAACTTCCTTGAGAGCTTTACATGGAAAGTGGAAATTTTAGCTTCTAAAACTGGTTATAAGTTTATGCATTTTCACTACTATAGTCCTTCATCTCATGATGGATAATTTATCTATTTCAAAGTTCTAGGCAAGTTTGATACCATCACACAAAGACACGGACTGAACCTATAAGCCTTACGCAAACGGAAGTCTAGTGAGTTCTAATGGAACTTCTCTGAGGTTTCCTGTGTCTCCAAATCCACCACAACCACAGTATGAACCTCTACCCTTATCTCAAGTGGGTAAAGGACGGGGTTTATCTCGACTTCTGTAACGTGCTTTACGTGGGGCTTCCCTTGAAGACGGTCCGGATACTTCAATTGGTTCAAAATAGAGCTGCCAGGTTGCTGTCGGGGACGGAGCATTATGCTCACATGACTCCAGTCCTCCGACAGCTTCACTGGCTTCCCACTGAAGTCCGGGCCCAATTCAAGGTGTTGGTTATGACCTATAAAGCCCTAAACGGCTTGGGACCTGGTTACCTGAAGGAGCGCTTACATCCATATATGCCCGACCGCCCCTTGAGATCTGCGGGAGAGGCCCTTCTCCGGGAACCCACCGTGAAAGAAATTAGGAGGGTATGTACTTGGAGGAGGGCTTTCTCTGCGGTGGCGCCCAATCTATGGAATGTGCTCCCCAGAGAGGTCCGCCTGGCGCCGCCGTTATTTGTTTTTTGGCACCAGGTGAAGACCTTTTTATTTAAACGTCATTTTAATTGTTAACAATATTTACTTATTTATCTGGCCAGGGTGACTTCTTTTCTTTTCTTTTCTAACTTCTTTTATATCGTTTATATTTTTTATTTATTTTATATTATTAATTTTAATTTTATATGGTTATTTTTATATTGTATTGTATTGTGTTGTGTTGTAAGCCGCCCCGAGGCTTCAGCAAGGGGTGGCATAGAAATGTTCTCATCATCATCATCATCATCATCATCATCATCATCATCTCAGCAGTTGTACAGAGCTTCACTGCTAAGCAGCGGATGTTTTACTTTATTGTTTAATCATCTCAAAAGCTCAGAGACATCGCCCTAGGCAGGGAATAAACAGGGTCAATAGCTGCTAAGCATAGCCAGAATGTAAGGACAACTGTTTTATCAGATTATTGGGTGACATGTAATCAAGCATGATATTATAGTGCTATGGTACAGTCTTAAATTCACAACGTTAATACATTTTGAAAAGAAAATAGACTGCCTGCTACTTCAAGACTAAAGATAAAAGTGATAAAACTACACAGCTCTCAACCATCACATGTTATAAACCAATACTCCTTTCCTTTCCACACACAGAGAAGAGTCAGACAACCATAGGTAAAACTCATATTTATCTTGCTGCTTTATCAGCAGGTCCTCTTCCAGATTTCCTTTGCTTTGCTTTGTTTCAGATTTGCTTTGCTTCTTCTTGCTGACTTGTCAGGATCTTTCCAGCAGTGCTCTGTATTTATCACAGAAGCCTCATCAGCAAGCATTGCCAGTTTTTTGCCTTGTCTTTAAAGAAACGTGCCTTAATACAAAAAGAACTAAAGAAAGCTGCAAACTATCAGTAGCAGGTAGGTAAACATCAGCCATATACTTTTGTCACTTTGTGTATATTAGCAACCATAATTCCTAGTAGAAACTGTTATGGGTTGAAAGGTTCGAGGTGGTAGCTGTTTTGCAATATAAGTTGTTTTATTCTGATTTTCAGCAGCAGCAAAGCTCATTCTGAAGTTAACTTTATAATTAAAACATACTCTAAAAATAAGGAAAATACATTTCCATTCTTTAAATAAATGATGCTCTGCAACCTATAATCAAATGCTTAACAGGAGGGAAGGAAATCATTATGCATTTAGAACTAAGGGTTTACATGTGTTTGCTCCATAATCTCTTTGCTTTTGCTCCCTACACAAAGTATTTTCTCCAATGCAGATTCATTAAACAAAGTAGTCCTTTATTCTTTGGTAGTTGCTGCTAAGACTCAGAACAGGCAGCAGTGCTGTTTGCATAGCACCCGAGAGCTTTTTTTTTTTTTTTCAAATAAAAAATTCAATGCATTTTTTAATGGGGAATAAATCTTTACATTCAAGCGAAGTTGTGTTCTACAACTTCCACTAGCAAGAACACATTCTGAATCTCCCATTTAGCAGTAAGTATCGAATTCTTATGTATAGACTTCTGTATTAGTTTATGTTTAAAACATTCTAGCAATAAATCACATTTTAACGTACTTTGAATTTAGTTTGCTTCTGATAGCTATTGGTAGAAGTTACCATTGCTATTGTTTTGGAATCTTACTTATGTTAATCTGAGGTTGAAGCTTACAAATTGAAGTAATGACAAATGCCAGTAACAAACTGATGAGGTAGACAGTACCATTCAGGGATGGCTCCATTTCCCATCTCAGCTGCTGAGTAAACACTTGCACCTGCTTTGGATTCAAGAGCTGGTAGCCTGCTGGTTCCACAGGAATACATAATTAGTAAGATGATTCCTGTGGAAATGTGACTTTCCAAAACTTTAGAGATGCTGCAGGTTGTAAGTGACATAGAATGTTACCATGCTAAACTGAGTTTTTGGAGAATACAAGAGGGTAGGATAGGCTTACATGCTCATTTAAGTTTTAGAATGAGTTGTTTCTATTGTACAACCTTCCCAAATATCCATACGGGCTGAGGATTACAGGAGTTATATCTAGAGGCTGTCAAGTTGAGAAAGGCTATCATTTACTCAGTAAAGGAGACAATAGCTAGTCCCTTCCCCAGCTAATGTCTCCTTTACTGAGAAAATGAATACAGTTGAATAATTTCTCTAAGTTATCAGGAGAAACTGAAACTTACTCTCACTGTGGAACATGTAGTAATGCCATAAATCAACGATTCCTTGAACAGCTGGATACATACTTCTTAAAGCCTACAGCATGTTGAAGGAAGAGGAGAGAAGCGCAGGTATAGGAAGCAAAAAGGGTTGGAGCGCTAAAGGTACATGGGAAAACAGGGCACAACCGAGGAAATAGTTGGCCTGAACTGCTCAGGTGCTACTTGTGGTTGGTGCAAAAGATAGCAGATATTGAACCGGGTATACTTAGACCATAAAACTTGAGACGGCAGGCTGGGAACATGGGGAATTGAGCAAGATGAATTCTGAAAAGTATGCTTTTTTATTTAAAAAAGCATCATCCAAGCAAAAGGGTGGTGCCAGAAATACAATAAATACCAGCATACTGTAGCTTGAGAACACAATTAAATATCATCCATCGTCAATGTACAGAAGCCTCCAAACATGGAGGCTTATGTGCATCTAGAAGAGAAATAATAATAATAATAATAATAATTATTATTATTATTATTATTATTATTATTATTAGAACATTTCTATGCCACCCCTTGCCGAAGCCTCAGGGAGGCTTACAACACAATAAAATACAATACAATACAAAAATAACCATATAAAATTAAAATTAATTATATAAAATAAATAAAAAATATAAACGATATAAAAGGAGTTAGAAAAGTTATAAAAGAAAAGAAAAGAAGTCGCCCTGGCCAGATAAATAAGTAAATATTGTTAACAATTAAAATGACGTTTAAATAAAAAGGTCTTCACCTGGTGCCGAAAAACAAATAACAACGGCGCCAGGCGGACCTCTCTGGGGAGCATATTCCATAGATTGGGCGCCACCGCAGAGAAAGCCTTCCTCCGAGTACCTACCCTCCTAATTTCTTTCACGGAGGGTTCCCGGAGAAGGGCCTCAATTTCCACCTCCTTGCACCTTGGGCCCAAATTCCATCTAGGCGACCATTCTTAGCCATCTAGATATAGCATCACAGAGGGGATTGAAGGAGGCTTGGGCACTACTTGGATAGAATGTAAACTCTGACCTTAACCACACTCTTTTAGTCTTTGATTTCCAACCTCAGAGATGCAGTTGGTCCAGTTCTTTCTTGCTGACTATGAGAAAAGTGGGTGAAGGTTCCAAATTTGAAGTCCCTGCTCTGTAGCCTAATGTTCTTGGAGCCAGGACTGCAAATGATCCAATGGGCCTTCCAGATAACGTCTTCCTGCCAATAACTAAGGCATTTCAACTTTTCAAAGCTGGGAAACAAATGCACAAATACCTGGAAACTACTGAAAGATTTGTGGCGAAAGGAAAATGCTTCAGGTCACCTGAGAAACACTGGAGAGCAAATCAGTCTGTCAGGCATGAGGTTTCCCACTCATGTCTTACAAAACTGTAGGCAAAGGGATCTGAAAGTAAGTAACCTATTGAAATTTCTTCTAAAGAACAGAGAACATTCATTATCTACTGTGTAGATGAAATATAGATATTGCAAAATCCTGCATATGCTTACATCAGCATAAGTGTTCAATGAGACTAACTCCCAGGTATTTAGGATTACAGTCTAAATTATTATGCAAATCCTGCTTTCTTCCTCCTTAATTTTGAAGTTTTAGAATGAGTGTTACAACTGGAATTGTACAGATACCAAATGCCAGATGGAAGTATTGTTGCTGAAACACAAGTAATTTGTGCATGCAATATATTTGGTTTTTAAAACCTACTCTCCCCAAAGATCTAGCTAATCAGGTTAAAAAAGGCTGTCTCAGCAGAGGAATGTTTTCTTCATTTGTACATGCTGACAGCAAGTATTGGATTCTAAGTCTTATTATACACATAAGAAATGTATAAGTAGAAGAAAGCATTAATTACTGGTTTGCAAACTCTGTGTTCAGACTTGTTTTTCAATTGCATGCTTCTGCTCTCAAGAGATGTTAGCTCATCTATTCAGATCTGTACTTAAGCCTCTTCAAGTCGAATACATCTACTTGTTATAATCTAATTCAAACACTTTGAAAAATCCAAAATATAAATCAAACAATGCTGTGACTTTTACTATACATATTAGTTCTAAGACATGCAATGAGTTAGGCCACCAGTCTGTCAAGCCCAGGATCATCTATTCTGGCCAGGAGCAGCCTCCTGTGCTCTACCACAGAACATGAACAATTCAAGAGGTAGTGATCCCAGGGTCACCTTACAATCATGTCAGCTGCTGGACAGAGCCTATATGTGACACCAATCCCTGCTCATGAGGCCGTGTACACAATCAAAATCCTATAGGCATCCTAGGCCAGAGATGGCGAACCTTTTAGAGACCAAGTGCCCAAACTGCAACCCAAAATCCACTTATTTATCGCAAAGTGCCAACACTGCAATAAAAACTGAATTCTGAGGTTTCAGTTTAGAAAAAACAACTCATACATTAACATCTTTTGTCTTAAAAGAAAAACACAATAACATAGCTTTCAATAATACAAACATATATATGTCCTTGGCAGCGCATGAACCGGCCATGCAAAAGCTCGGACAAGTCGTGGCTAATGAGTCACGGCTCGTGACGTCATCGCCAGGCACCGCTACTCCTTTCTGAGCATGTGCATGGCCCCTGTGTGCACTGTTATCCGATGCTAGGCTGCTGGGGCGATGCTGGGGAGACTTGGCTCACGTGCCGACAGAGAGGGCTCTGTGTGCCCACTACAGCACATGTGCCATAGGTACGCCACCACTGTCCTAGGCCTTTCCACTTAGTCCTCCAAATGATGCAGGGGCAAAGCGCCAACAAAATAAATGGGGTTACACTGGTATAGAAATGACAGACCTGTAATTTTGAGCACACAAAATGATTCTACACAAGGAAAGTTATTAGAATTATTTAAAAGTTATGAATACCAATAGGTTCCTGCAAGTTTATGGCCTGCAGAGTAGCCAGTTTAATTAGATAATGCAATTTGAGCAAATACAGGCAAGTCAGAATAGAACATTTTAAGATTAACATTATAAAACTAATCATTTTTCTTTATAACTATTTAATGGCCATAGCAAAGGTTTCAGGTTAAAATGCCAGGCCTTTGTCAAATACTGAAAACACAGAGCTGACTAGGAGTTTAAGGAATTCAACATTTTCATACAAGTACCCAACATCTTTTAGACCCAGTGACAGTTCAGCACATGTAACGCTAATTGATTTCAATTGTATAGAGCAGAGATTTTCAACCACCAGTCCGCAGACTGTTGCTGGTCGATGGGGGCACTGGCTGTGCTCCACCACCTCTTCCTTGGTTGGCATCACATTTGCGGGTGGTGTGCCAGCCCCACTGTGGGGAAGGGGAGGGGAGGGCAGGGGGAAAGAAGACAGCTCAGTGGGAGCCAACTGGGAGCCACAAGGACCAATTTTGGTATTTTGTTCTTTTTTGACATTTTTTGTTGCTCGGTTTCTGGCTGTTTTGGAGATTTTTTAAAATTGTGTTTGGAAACTAATATACAGAATACTGTATTATATGTAGGGTGCTTTTTGTTTCTGCATCAGCAGTCCCTGAGGTGGTTTTCCTGTTTTTGCCGGTCCCCAGCTGTGGAAAGGTTAAAAACCACTGATATAGAGTATGTGCTTGACTATTCAAACTCAATACCTAAATGTTAACTTTAGGTGGATTTTGCTTTCAGTCTTCAGTAACTGTTTTATTTGCTCTCAGTGATGATACTATATCAGAGGTGATTACCATGAATCAAGGAACGGGGATACGTTCAATTCTAGTCCTTAGGAAATTTTAGTTCAAATCCTGAATGGCCAACACAGAACCTTAACTCTGTTCTTCAGAAAATAATACTAAAGCAACAGAAATCTTTGTAAAACACAAAGAACTTACTGAACTACCATTTTAAAAATTGCAATTGGGAAAAATTACATTGAACTCAACTAAAATGTAATATTTCCTATGGAAACTATTTTCATTTAACTATTGTTATTGTTTTGACTTTGAGAGACTATTAATAGGACTAGAACTAGGTAGTTTTCTTTTTGCTAACTTGTGTCACAGAAGTTATTCCAAGTTGGTCAATGATGGTACAAATTGCTCAACTTTGCATTTGCTTACTTTTTGGGGATTTGCATTATCTTACCATTATGCTTTAATGCTGCATTTGAGCTGCTTGCTACTGTGGATTATCAATGGGTAGCTCCTTGTGCTTAGCTGCTCACATATACTATTCATTTATAATCATTTGTGTTCCAAGTGGCCTGTGTACAGCTGCTCAGGCCTTTTGTAGGCTTCTCATCAGCTGCAGGGTCACGTTCAGTCATTCATTCAGATAGCTGCGATTTTGAATGCAAGCTCCCTTGTTTGCTCACTTCTCTTTCCTCTGCCCCTGCTGTTCTCCCCCTCCCGCTCCTCTGTCACAGACAGACAGCTACAGCTTGGCTGGGAAGCTATCAGACAGTTACACACGTTTACAACAACAGAAGAGAAACAGGCAGACAAAAGGTGACAGCAGATCTCATCATGGCATCAGCAGCTCTTCAGTTCTTTGCTTTCCTTCTAGCTTTGTTTGGTGTTTTTGGAGCAATCATAGCTACCTTGCTGCCAAACTGGAAGGTGAATGCAGATGTGGGTTCAAACATCATCACGGCTATAACCCAAATGCAAGGGCTCTGGATGGACTGCACATGGTACAGCACCGGGATGTTTAGCTGCACACTGAAATATTCAATCCTCTCCCTCCCAGTTCATATTCAGGCAGCACGGACCACCATGGTTTTGTCGTGCATTCTCTCCACTTTTGGGATCTGCATTGCCACTGTGGGAATGAAGTGCACCCGCTTAGGAGGAGACAGGGACAGCAAAAGCCACACATCCTTTGCAGGTGGAGTCTTCTTCATGCTTGCAGGAATATTTGGGTTGATACCGACAGCCTGGTACACAAGAGAAATCATTTCAAATTTTCTGGATCCCACAGTCCCAGAAAGCAGTAAGCATGAACCAGGAGGAGCAGTTTACATCGGATTTATTTCAGCAGGACTTCTGCTTACTGCAGGTGCCATCTTCGGCACTTCCTGTTTGAAAAAACAGCAGAGAGCCTGGATTCACCCCAACAAACCGCCGCAACCATTTCCAGCGACCCAGCAAGAGAACACAGGCTACAATCTAAAAGATTATGTGTAACTATATTTGTGTCTAGGATCCTGATTGACTAGGGGTGGCTCTGTTTAATGTAGTTTTGTTTTTAAGTAAGTTTTATGTCTGTGATGTGAGACTTGTAATTATATTTTGACAAAGCAAAATGTACGATAAAGAGTTTTAGATCACTGCAACAACAATTTATTTATTGTTGATATGGCTTTGCAATGCAATTTTATTAGGAAAGAACAAAATTAAAATTATAAATGTTTTTACAAATACAAGCTCTCTTTTACGTGGTGCAATGGGCCATATTTAATTTCACCAAGAATCTTGTTTTCATTTTCTCACTAGCTAAACCTGTTCTGCTCTATTTGAAATCTTATGTATTAAAACAGAAGCAACTTCTGTCTTTTATTGTCAGTTCCCAACTACCATGGTTACTATATTTCTTCACTTTAAAGACAAATTAATATCAAAGGAAGAAGAGAGAGTGACATTTAATTGTTGCCAAACCCTAACCCCATGACCACCTGTAGCAGGTTCTATTATTACTTGCAAAGAAACATCTACTTAACAATCTGCTGCTGATTTAAGGATTAAATAAATCAGGATTAATAAAGACACACACAAATAACTACACCTTTGTAACTAAAGGAAACTTTTAACACTCTGATTTCAAGTTGAACTTTTAAATATTTTTTGTCCTCTGCTTGACTTCTCTTTGATACCAGTAACTAATTGGTGCTTTAACACCATTAACTGGAACATCATATGGCTCCTTTAAAACCTATACTTTATGCAAACAATTTGTAACACATTCTTGGATCAGGCCCCAGAATTACTGGCAGTATGCCACACAGAGCTCTTGTAGGTGATAGCAACTCAGTTTGTAATTACTATGCCAGCATGGTTCACTTGGTTAAATCGCCTTGCATCTCAGAACCTTCTTTTTAACATGCTGAAATGATTATTAGTTACCCTAGAAACCTCTCATTTCCATTCAGGAGGTGAGTTAGAGTTTGCATCTCTTGGTGTTACAGGGGAGGAGAAATACAAAGAGGAAAGCTTTGACCAATAATTTGGAACCCAATCATAGTTAAACATACAGTTGCATACGCACAGATTTTTCTAGTGCCAGTAATATGAAATGTTATTTTATTGAATGATAAATGCCTTTTGTCAAAAATGCACAAAATTAGTAGGTTCATATTCATTATGGCATTCTCCATAAATGGGAGACTGGGCAGAAAAAAAGTGACCAAAATGATCAGAGGCTGCAGCAACTTCCTGACAGGGAAAAGTTTAGGAATTTTTAGTTTAGAGAGGAAAAGGGAAAATAAGAATAGAAAAAACAGGTTTGCAAAATAAAGAATGGTATAGAGAAAAAACACTAGAACCAGTGTTGAACTAGTTCAACTGATTGAGGCTTCGGCGAATGGGGCGGCATAAAAATGTTTTAATAAATAATAAATAAATAAATTGGTGGGAGATTTGAGACAGAACAAGGTATCTTCTTCACTGAGTACAGGATAAATATGTAATTTGGTGCCAGAAGATGTGGTGATAACCACCAAATGAGGTGAATGTAAAAGGTAAAAGGGTATTCATGGCTACTTGTCTTGATACCAGCTTCTGTAAACAACCTTAGGAAGAGGTGCTCTTATATCCCGTCCATGGGTTTCATGGAGGAGTCTGAGTGGCCGTCGTAGGAAATAGCACACTGGACTAGGCAGGTCCTTGGTCTATCCAACAGGACTCTTATACTCTTAAGCAAACAGGAAGCTGGTTTTATAAATCAAGGAGTCTGCTTTTTATGCATTGTATTTATGAGAAGAAATCTAAAAGAAAAAGCTCAAATGCAGCACTTTATTCTTCAGCATAGCTATATTAGTCTATAAATAACAATGTGGTTGTTTTCTCCCCACCCCCCACCTTCATCTTTTTTTAGGATGAGAAAATAAGTGTTGTGTTATCATCATCCCAACTATCTGCCTGCACAATACTGAGATATACTCAAAGCAAATCTTAACCATCTCAACAGAAAAAGGAGAAGGAAACAAGCAAAGCGAAAATATATGTCACAAAGCAGAAAGAAGATCCATGGATGCATTCCAAAAATGCTTGATATTTTAGTATGGTTATGGCATAAGAGGAGATCTTCTACATTGCAAATCACTGCAATTGTCCAGACCACAATGACTCCTCAACAGGGACAGCCAGGAGCAAATGAAGCACCCTGCAGTAAGCAGCCCAGACTTGATTGACCTGGTTTGCATGTAATGACAGCCTATCAATTCAACAGCTCATGGGTCGTCACACATAAGCAGGACAACTGGGTACAACATGGCCACTATGTTCAGCTGTGCTGTACAACACACAATCAACTCCTTTACAGATTGTGGAGCATGACCCTGAATCTGGTTTCCTGGATTGTTTGGGGCCTAAAAAAACTGGGAATTAACCCATTGTTTGTTGAGCACCCACTCATGCACAAGAAACCGCTGGGAGTTTAACTGACAGGCTGACTTTATATGAGAATGGTCCCAGTAGTTCATCATGCAGCTTCAAGTTTCAAAGTGCTTTTCCAATGGAGCTTTAATTATTTCAGTGGTTTTAGGCTAGAATAAATTGTAGCACTTTTATCAACATAATGAATATAAGCATCATCTTCTTCTATGCATATCATCATTGTCTTGGGATACATGCTAGATAATCTCAAATGTCAAGGAATTACATTGTGGGGGCAGGGGGATGGAGACCTAGAACCAGTCTCTTACAAAAAATATGTGCTAACAGCTTTTCTAAGCATTTGGTGCATTGGGAATCTTATTTGTGAAAATGTTTCAGGAAAAAAAAAAGAGCTTGAGATGATGGAGACTGAGATGGCTGGAAGGGGGGAGGAGGAAGGGGAGGGGAGAGAGAGAAAGGGAGGGAAAGAAGGATTTGAAGAATGTAAAGGTGTTACCTGAGGCCAAGCACTTGATATAACTATTTCAAAAACTGTAAGCAAGTTTGCATTACGGCAGGATCATATAAGCTAAACTTTTACCACACTCGGTTAAAAAGAGTACAACTATACTGACAGAGTACAGTGCTAGAAAAACATTAAGCAATGTTGCCAGCAATGCCATGTCATACAAAAGAAATACTGCAGAGAGACAGAGAAGGAGAGCAGTCATTAACCATGGTGAGCACTCTCCCTACAGGCATGTATTGCTTTGCAATGTTCAGACAAAAGGACATACCGAGTTTAAAAAAAAAAAAAAAGGTCATAAAGGACCATCACAAATCGAGCAGGCAGCACCACATATTCATACAAAGGAATTTAGCACAGCTCTCCATTACTGCTATTGTAGTAAACTCCAAGACAAAACAGATCTGTAAGATCTTGTTGCTGGCACGAGTGAATTCTGTCATAACGTAATGGAAGCACGTGGCTCAATAAGGCAAAGCAACAAAGCACAGACTGGTTCATTCCCTCTTATTCTCTTTTTCTCCATAGGCAAAAATGTAGGGCAGTACCACCATCACCAAACACCTGAAATCCAGAATCTCACACCAGAACCTGGTTTACCCATGAGTTGTTGAATTCTGGATTATTACAATGCAACATATCCAACTGATTTAACAAACCATGGTCTGTTAAGTACAAATAACCCAAAAATAGAACCCATGGCTGTTACTTGTTTGTGAACTATGAGCAGTTTAAACCATGGACTGTCATTATGCAGAAACCCAGCACTGTGAGTTGCTCTTGGGTTGTTTCTCCAGGCTACAGAAGCAGCAAGCAAGAATGGCAAAAAGCTCAAACTTCTCTAAACACCAAGAGAATAGCACCATGTGGGCATTTGGGACAGAGGGAGAAAACAAAAAGGAGGGAATCAAACCACAGACTGAAAAACAAACCATGATTTATCTGATCACCTACCAGTCAAACACTGCACAGGGCAATAAACCATAAGTAGCAATATGTACAAACTAAGTCTCACACAAAAGACATTCTAGTATTTTCTGCTAAAAGATTATAAAGATTGCAAACAGTTCCCAGAATCCCTAACACTTCTTTTCAATGCTTACACGTGGCTCTATAATTAATCCATGAACACTGAGAATGGACAGTGTACAATATTTATATTGAAAATAATTTTCATGTAATGAGCGTCATTCTAACTAGGACAAATTCTTTAACATCAGCTAATGAGATATTGCTTAACTACTGGCCCCATGCAATCAAACCTGGTTCAAAATTCCAATATTTAGGCTGAAACTAAAGCCCCACACTAAAATCAACCACTGAGCAGGGTTCCAAGCTTCGGAACAGTCCACCCCAACACCATTTGTCACACTGGCCTTCTTTTAAGCAACAATATCTAGTGTGTTGTGCTATTGGTGCTCTGCAATGCTCTCAAAATTTCTATATTGCCACAAATTAAATAAATACCAGGTTCTACTTTATGTTAGTGAGCATATGAAAAATGAAACATATACTAGACTGAAACCCTAACATGAACTCCTGATTCAGAATTACTTTGGCAGAAGTAAATGGCAAAAATATTGAAAAATAGCAAAAGGTCCCCATTCTGATAATGACATGCTGTTTAGTCTGCACTATTTAGAAAACATTTAATTATCTCATTCTCATTCCAAATCTGCCTCAATGGAATTTGTTTGGCTCCAGTGCTAATGCTCAAAACAGATTTTCCAGAAAACATCTGACTAGCAGTTGAACTGAAAATGACCAGGCCAATTCATATTCACAACAATTTGACAGGATCATTTATACTTTGCTAGTGCCAAGTATGATCTTCAAATCTGCATTCCTAGTTTAGTATTTATCACTGCTCTAAATCATTACCTAGCAGGGTATAACTGGCCACCAATCCACTGGCAAAAGCAGCTTTTCAGCTTATATTTTTTCTCCAAAAGTTATCTGAATGTTATATTAGGAACAAACCTTATGGAGTTAGCTATAAATCGTGAGATGAAATACACTGTCTCAGATCAATACTAATGCCTAGAGGACCAGGAGTTCCACATAATTCATCTTATTCTGAGCAATTTCCTCATTCAGTAGGAAACAAGGAACAAGGCAGGCTATGTTAAAATTGGGGGCCTATTAACTGCATTGGGTAGCAAGAGGTATCACATGCAAAGCCACAGTTCAAAGTAGCCAATTTAAAGAATGTCTCAAAATGAAAGGCAGGAGGAATGGAAAGAAAGTTACACACATCATCATTCAGCCTTTAATTCACAAAAATCACATGCATGCAAATTCCATTTGCAGTCAAATCTTGTAATTAAAAATTTCAGCAACAATAATTCTAAAGTATGGAATGGTGGTTAATTTTATCTACCCGTCCTCTTTTATTTGACAATGGCAGCTGGGAGTTGCAGTCCAACTTATGGGAGTTGTTGTCCTATGGTTCAGGATTGGTTCAGGAAAGCTCATGGAATATTTTCTTAAAACAACAAGCAACAGCACTGTCTTTTACCTGATGAATTTCTGACCATTTCATTGATTGGGTGCCATGGATGACTGAGAATATGTCTCAAATGAAACAAAAACAAACCAGTAACACATACTATTACCACAAACAACTCAAAGCTCCAGATTGTGAAAATCTGACAAATTGCACATAATGGGCTCTGAGAATTCTCAACCTTTCTCTTTTGCAGGGAAAAGATATAAATCATGATATCCTTTTCTCCCTTTAAACCTGTCAACTACTAAGTAACTGTCAATTTAAAAGACCTGAAAGTGAAGGACAGCCAAAAACAAAACTTGCTCCAAGAACAGCCACTGTAAAACTAACCACTGTCCTATTGGGATCAAACTCTTACAGTTATTTGACTCTGAAAATGATGAAGCTAGATTTGCAAGGGATAAGAACAAAAGAACCCAAAACTACATCATGGTCCTTCCTGTGCCCAGATTCTCTTACGAATGTATAAGCATCCCTAGGATCATTTTGCTTGGATTGACAATCCCATATTTGGGACAGGCAAGTGAAATATTCATCTGTTAACTGTGTGCATGTACGTCAACAAAAGAGTTAATGCATTTGAATTATGAAATAGGCCCTTCCCTATGTAACATGAAAGAAAAATGCCCTGAGTACTTACAAGGTTTAACCAACAGACAACACCAAATAGAATAACACTTCTCTGGTATATAGGGATTTTTGTATTTACTTATTTCATTCATACTGAATTACTTTATTACCTTAAGTATTTAAGGAAAGAGAACAACACATTATTGCGTCTACTGTACCTGAAGCAATGTCTGACTTATTCTAATCCTTCACTGTGATTACTAATAAGGAGAATCCTGGGTTATTAGGAGCTACTTTAGCTGAATAGTTTCTTGTTCTATTAATTTTCTGTGTAAAAATCCTATATTATACAGCTTTATCTTTCTCTTTTTAGCTGTAAGGCTTTATTTGCAGTCCAATATTTGAGGTACATCAACAACACATTTCATTTTTTTCAGAATTAACTGAAGGAAAAGTTATACAATTGTGTGCATTCTTAGTTTTCATTCATTCTGACTATCGCAGGGAATATTAAATTCAGCACCTACCAGAATCTGATTGCATTCAATTTGTTTTTTGGTGTTGGGGTCTCTATAAATAACTGGATGAAGCTTCAGTCTCTGATTCTCAATAATAAAAGAACAGACTTACCTCTGGCTTTGGAACAAAAGCCTGACCGCGTATTGTGAAACCCTTATGAACAGTGCACAGGTACTGAGACATAATGGAAAGTCTGCTTCGCTGCTTGGATCCTGCACAAGCTGTCAATCTCTGTGAAAGAAAGTGGCTTTTATAAGTGAATCACCCAAGCTAATCAAGTGTTTTTATAAAATTAGCAGGTGATATTTAAAATTTAATAGAACACAAGAGCATTTTTGAGCATCCCTTTAACCTGTAAAATTATAACATGCGTTTCTAAAGGTGTCCATTAAGACTTGTTTGAGAAACTTATGAGTCATACCTGTTGAGAGCATCATTAAGGGTTTTACTATTGCTAACAGGCCTCCTATGGAGAACAAAGATGAGCCCAACAAACTGCATCACAGATAAAAATGAACAAACCAGATGTACAATGAAAAAATATTAAATAAATTTAATTGTTTTTCTTTCCTAGCAAGAATGCTACTCCATTGATATTTCATGTTCAGGCTTCCTATACTTTAAGTATATGAAAGAAAGTACAGGCTCATCACCATCACATTCCTACTCTCAATGAAATCTTAAATATCAACACAAAATCTATGGTGTGATCATACTTAGTATACTGCATTCTAGTAACTTAATTGGACTTAGTTGGAAAGTGAATAAAAGAGAAACTGAAATGAAGGGACTGGAACAACTCCCCTATGAGAAAAGATTACAACAGCTAGGATTGGTTAGCTTACAGAAAAAGTCAAATAATGGAAAATATAATAAGGGTATACAAAATTATACAGTGTAAAAGAAAGTGGATAGGGAGACATTTTTCTCCCTCCTTTGTAACAGCTGAACCTGGAGTCATCCCAGGAAGCTGAATGACAGAAAATTCAGCACAGATAAAAAGAAATACTTCTTCATACAGCACATAATGTAGCTATGGAATTCACTTCCATGTGATGTAGTGATGCTCACCAATCTGGATGACTTTAAAAGGGGATGAGCCAAAGTCACAGAGATAAGGCTATAAATGGCTACTAGCTCTGATAGCTGTGTGTTATTTCCAGTATATTTATGTATGCCTGGAAAATATTGGAGGCAGAGAGCTTTGCACTCATGCTGTTGGTTGTGGGTTTCACATGGACAGTTAGTTGGCCATTGTGTGAAAAGAATTATAGACTAGATGGACCCTTGGTCTAATACAGCATGACTTTTTATATACATGTAGATTATCCTGCATTTAAAATATTTTACCCACCTTTCATTTCAAAAGTGCAAGGCTTTTAGAGCAAGAATACCATAAATTATGAAAATACAGGAAAATTAAACAACCCCCACAGCAATAAAACAATAACTGAAAAGTGTACCCAACCAGGAACAATAAAATGTAGTAAAAGAAAGTCAAAGGCCAATAAAGCAAATCAGCAAATGCCAATGAGGGGGTAAATCAGATATACCCAGAAGTGAATTCCAAAGCCTGTGAATGGCAAAAGAAAAGGTCCTCTCTCTACACCCATTAAACTTGAATTCAGGACAAACATGAGGACTTCTGTAGAAGTTAAGGTGAAGGCAGTCTCATACAGAAGACAAGAAATTCAGAAGCACTGGTCCATAAGCAAGCAGAAGTGTAAAGCTCAACTCCAACATTCTGATATAAGCAGCTAGTGATGTTTCAGCAGAATAACCTGCTTCCAACATCTGGATCCAGTTGGCATACTGACTGACACATGTTATACAAGACATTTTCCAAAGACAGCAAAGACACACACAGAGAGAATACATATTAGTAGTTCTGTTGCAATATAACTAGTTCATGTGCTACAAAAAAACAAACCTGGCTTGAGCCCATCGTACAAATAAATGAAAACACTGTTGGACTAGAACTGGGGAGACCCAAGTCCTTATGTCGGCTCAGCCACCAAACACAAAAAGTTATACTGGGTTCCTCTTATCTCACAGCTTAATCTACTGCATGGATATTTTGCAGGGTTAAAGAAAAGAGGAATCACACACATCAGCCTGAATCAGAATAAAGACTAATAAAATTAACAAAATAAAAAGACTGAAAGCAGCTCATTCTATTACCATCATTCTGTAACTGCTTTTTGTGTAGCTTCAGATCTTATCAGCTTCTACAGAAAACTTTGTCCATGCTATTTTGCATCTCATTTAAGCTATGCTATGTACAGAAACACTATAATCTGCATGTCACATACAAGAAAAAACTTCATAGCATATACAGCTGGTTAAGCTACATAAAGTACAGGGTACATTACTATTCTCAATTTTCTGCATTTCTTCCTAGTTGCAAATGTACTGTTCTCCCTCATTTTCAAGCTGTTACAGCTTTGAAAACCTTATCCATTAGTCATTATAGCAAACAATATTTTGTGTCAGGCACTACATAAACTGAAAACAGATAATAAACAGGGCATGCTTTATCATCCCCAATTGCAGGGTCTGCTGAGGTTGGCTCTGATGCCCTCTATCCCTTCAGGTCAAGGTATATTTGAACATTCAAAATTAACCTTGCACAAATGCACTACAAAAGGTGCAACATAGTAAAAGCCAGGCTCAGGACCAAATATGACTGAAATAGTCTTCTTTGCCCCGACTGTGGAATGCGCTCCCCAGAGAGGACTACCTGGCACCGTCATTATATGTTTTTCGGCGCCAGGTTAAGACCTTTTTATTTAATCAATATTTTAATAAGTTTTAATATCGAATTTTATTATTGTATTTCATTAATTGCAGCCAGAGTAGGTCATCAATTTATTTATGCTGTTAGCCATCCAGAGATGTTAGTAATTGGATGGCATACAAATTTAATAAATAAATAATAAATAAATAGATCTCCAGCATACTAAGTGAGAGAGAACCAGGTACCCAGGAATAGGTTTTGGCAGATGAACTGCTACTGCTTTATGACCAAGAGACTCTTCTGGAATACCCACACTAAGGAGCCTTGGATCAACAGGCCTTTCTGATACCTACTCAGAAATCCATTAGCACAGGAACAGGCTCTGCACTCTTTGTTGAGTATCTTGACCTCCTGCCTTCCCTATTGAGATGAGACTGAAGAGGAATAGATCACCCACTGCCCAGAGATCCAAACCCGTTTGCACAGAACCTTGGGATTAGTAGATGTAGGCATCAGCTGCTACATTTGGGACTGTAAGACCATGGTAGTCTGTAACAGAGAAAATGCTGTGGTTTCTTTGTGGCTACCTGGTAGAGGTATGAGGACAGTGTATGATGTCATCAGGCCATCACTATGCATTCATTGTTTTTCTGCATACAGTTAACATCACTGGTGAGCAAGAACTAGTGAGGGATAACAAGGTAACTGGTATGGCTACCACCTCATTTGCTTTTCTATGAACAGCTATTGTGCTGTTGACTCTGGCACCGGTTAAGCACAGAATCATGATTTATTGACTCCCATTAGCTGTAGCTGAGGGGCCATCTGATATATGGTGGACTGGCTTATAATTTGTTGCACTTCATAACATAATTTACCTCTAGATGCTTGGGAACTCCACTGATACAGATCTTCCAGAAAAAGTGGACCTGGAAAATTTTCCAGTGCCCTAAATAATACTATCTGATTTAGCATGCTTGACTCATCTTCCTTAATAAGCACCCAAAATACATTTAGTAAGCAGAACTAAAAATGTAATCCCTGTCAATGTTAAGTGCAGTATAAATATATGAAAAGTTTTACTAAATGCTACACAGTATTTGAACTAAAATACTTGCATAGGGGAAATTAAATATAGCTTAAATGTTCTATTAAAAACATTCAAAACATTCTGTAGAAATGTTATTAGAATATTGCAAAAAATGTAAATGCAATAGCATGTAGCTCCTTATATTTGTTTATATTTAACAAAAACTGACTACATCTGAAAGAACAAACTGAAAATTGATATATCTTAAACCAATGGATTATTTTTCTTTTGCCAAGGTAACTGTAGCACTTTCAGCTTCATTCACTCTCTGTACTGCTTATCCACTTCAAGTTGAGAAGGATCTCATTCAATACAGCTAGTTGAACATATTCCACTAAATGGACATGGGTCTGTGGGTGCAGTCTGGAGAACATGGTCAGATCAGTGCTGTTCCATTCATGCCCTGCTTCTGGGTATCCATGGAATATTGTTTGGCCCACTGTGTGAACAGAATGCAGATAGAACTGTTCTGTGTTCTGTTAGATTCTGACATATATAGCTAAAATGTGCCCCTTGAATTCTTGTCAGAATATCCATATGAAGCTATTATTAGTTAGGAATTGATTTGTTAGGAATTGATTACAATATTTGTGAATAAAAGTGGCAATAGTTCAACTGATAAATTTTAATCCCAAGAATGGATTCAGTGAACGCTAAGGCCAATGCCTCAAAGTAATACCTTTTTGTATATGCAGAAATTAGTCCAGCATTTAGATTAGCAAAGCGTATTAATAAATTTGGAGAAATTTTCAAATTTCCAAAGGAGTTTCCTTTACATCTGGAAATGACTGAACAGGGGCAGTGAGAGCGGAAAGTGCAGTACACTAAGAAAACTGAAGTTCATCAACAGTTTCTTCATTTGCATTTTATAGCCTCTTCTAATCTAACAATTCACCAGAATATTATTGAATAGATGCATATACTGCTTACCAAATTATTTAAAAAATCTAAGTGGTTTACAAGGAGATTTAAATATATTAAAATACATTATGATACACAGTAAGATACGTAACTGCTAAAATATGTATATAAAACATTGATTAAATTGTTAAAAGTAATATTAACAATACTGAAATGAATAAACAAACTGAACAGCACCTTCACTTGGGAAGGGCTAGGTAAAGAAATATCTGTTTAAAACCTGACTAAAGCACATTACATTTGGTGCCTCCAAAAAACCAGTGAGGAAGGCATTCTATAGGGTGGGAGCTAGCACAAAGAAGGCCCACTTCCATATTCCTGCAAGATAATGAATTGCAGATTGTGGTACAACCAGCATGGTCTCTTCCAAAGATCTTAATTATTGCACAGGTCTAATGAAGGTGATCTGCAAGCTAACCTGGTCCCAAGCTGTTCAGAGGACTTTATATGATAACAGCAAGACCTTGTACTAATTTTGGAAACTAGCCAATACTAGTGCAGTTGTTTCAACCCCAGTGTAAGTACAACCAGATATCCAACTTAGCAAACTAGTTGTTGCATTCTGAACCAGCTGCAGCTTCCAGACCAAACATATGGGTAGCACCACATAAAGCACATTAGAGTACTTTAAATGTGAGATTACCTATAAGGGCATACCAGTTAGAGCTGGTAACAGGCACTCCTTGGCACAAAAACCACCGACTTCTAATGACAATTATGAAGTCTGGAACACCCCCAATCTATGGGGTGCAACCCTCTCCAGAGCAGGCAAGCTCCTCAATTCCCATAACTGGGAACCACCCATTCACAGAATCTCCATCTTCTCAGGATTCAGTTTCAATTTCTTGGCATTCATCCAGCCAAGTCACTGCATCCAGGCACCAGTTCAGAACATACATGGCCTCTTCAGATTCATATGTCACAGAGCAACAGAGCAGTGTATCATCAGCATACTGATGACAATTCATCACAAATATTTTCCCTCAGTTATTAAATGGGTTGTTAAATAGATGACCTTATAATTACCTTCCCAGATGTGAAATAGAGGGTATCATATGGCATCTCACAGCATAATGACCAAGGAGCTGAGGCACAGTATTCCAATTCTACTTTCTGCAACCATCCACACTGGCAGAAGTCACACTACTACAACACAGTACCTCTAACTGCCAGATGACAAAGACAATTCCTCTATTCTCCCACAATACTGTAGTCAATAGTATTAAAAACTGCTGAGAGATCAAGCAGGATAAAGTATGTCACCTTCCCTATGCCTTTCTCCAACAAGAGGTCATGCATCAGGACAACCAAAGCCAATTCTTTGTCAAAACTAGTACTAAGGCAATTAGCAAACTTACCTCCCCTACTTCCTTCTGAAAGGTCAGAGTCATCTGTGTCCTACCATAACGAAAAGGTCCATCCCTTTCAGATATCTTCTCAAGCCACTTAATTATTAGAGGGGTTGAAACACTGAAAGGCAAATTTCCAATAATATGTATGTCTGGTGGATCTGTATGAAAGAGAAAAGGAAACCTTTAAAAACCCACCAATTTCTGTAATTAGCTAGCATTCATATAAACATACATCATACATTTTTATGTATGAAGTACACAGCCTATGCATGATCCACAGCAGTGTTGTTTGTGTCATACATGCACACAATCATTCCTGTACACAGGATTAATCTTTGCCTAGCTAGTTAAGATGAACAGAATCAAAGAGATGGGTCATTTTCTTACTACTTATATTCCTCCAACATAACAGAGTCAACTGCCCTACACTATTTCATCCCATCCTTATTTCTAACTTTTTATGAATTGCAGTACCAATATACAGTGGTACCTTGGCTCACGAACTTAATCCATTCCAGGACTCTGGTCATGACCCAAATTGGTTGTGAGGCGGGTTAAATTTCCCCATAAGGTTCAATGTAAATAAGGGTAATCCGTTCTGTAACCATTTTTTTTAATCAGAAAAATGTGAAGCAAAGTGACAAAGAAAACAAAGAACGTGGCCATCTCGCTTCCTCACCCTGAGCACAAGCACGGCCATCTCCCCGCCAGCACAACCAAGATTGCACCCGTCATCCCATCATGCTGAGGGGGGGAAAGACAGGTGCGATCGTGGGCGCACTGGGGGAGAAAGAGATGGGTGCAAATGGAGGGTGCTGGGGGATGGAGAGACGGGCACGAATGGAGCGCACACTGGGGGAGGGAGAGATGGGTGCAATCTCGGTCATCTCCCCCCCGCCTCCAGCATGATCGCGGCCATCTCCCCACTTGGGCAGGGTGGGGAGATGCTGTGATCTTCGTTGCCACCCAATGCGGAGTTTGCAACCCACGTCAAAAATGTCATGAAATTTTTGTTCGTGAGCCAATTTGGTCATGAACCAAGATGTTTGTGAAGTGAGGTACCACTGTACTGGGAATATTAGGGTCATTTTTACAAAGTTGCATTGTAAAATTACTAGTGCCTCCCAAAATGTTATTAAATTGATGATTGTTCTTTATTGCTTGGATGTTCTTACCATTTTCTATACTAAAGACATATGGAGGAAATACAGAATTTTGTCTATGTACTTAAATCTTGTATCTGTTTGTAGAAAAATAACTACAACAACTTTTACAAGCATGAATTGTGGTGTGTAGAATAGGCAGCTGGAACATCCATTACATGAACCATCAAAACTATTACACAATACATACTAATCAAAATATGGCATCACTTTAAGCAGATAGATGGGTCGAGCTCACTTTTTGAAAAATGTTTGTCATCTCTGCAAATTTCATCAAGTGGTAAAATGTACTGACATCTCCCAGTTAAGGACCCTCAATTTACAATTTCTGAGGGCTAAGCTACTAAATGCATTATTAACAATCATATCTGTGCCTTTTAGCAAAAATAATAATGAGTAGAGATTTTTACTGGAAGTACAAAGGGCAGGGAGATGATATTTCATCCTTTTCTGTTGAAGTCCTTTGCAATTTCCCTTCTCCTCAGTTGCTTTTCATCCCAGAACAAGTCTCACACAACATTTAGAACTGATTTGAGGAGACATACATGTATGCATAGGTAATAGTCATAGATACTGAAAATAAGCAGACTATTTAGCACTCTATTCTATCAATATGCAGCTAACAAACTGCATTTACAGAGCTTATTTAATAGATATTCTGAATAACTATAGTTCTAGCATACTGACCATCTTCCCAGTTCTTTATAAGGTGCTCTGGAAAAGCATGGCACAACTTATATGTTAAAATATCTCCATGAACAATCCGAACTTTTCCTGGAGCAGCTTCAGAAAGCATCTGAGGTTTTCAAAGGAGGAGAAGGTCATTATTCATTTAACTCATTTGGAAATATATTTTTCCAAACATTTTTCTCAGTTATCTTTATATTTAAAATGCATTATGCTACAATATATTGTATTGTAAGGTTTTCAGACCAGGCCACTTGACATGCCATAAATAAAGCTAAAGAGAACACTCAAGCATGAGAATTATAGAAAAACAAAAGTATAGAGTTAAATAGTTAATCATTACTCACACTCTGTAAAAAAATGAAACAATACTAAGACTTTGAATGCAAAAAGCATTATAAACATAACTCCAACAACAGAAGCCTTTGCTCAAAGGGCTTTTCATAAGCAGAGTAACACCAATTTGATAAAACCCTGTATCACATTTTTGTTTGTTCTAAAAAGTATAAATGAGCAAAGTGAGCCCATCATCTATGTAAATACATTTTCTAGTGTTCCACTGTGTTATTACAATGGCTAGGATCCAGACTTAGTCATAGTTACAGTAGACTCACTGAAAACAATGGATTTCAGTTAGCCCAGAGCTCTGTTTATTCCAATAATTTAAGCTCTGTTTATTCCAATAGATTTACTTTAAACATGTCTAAGTCTGAATCCAATGCAACATGTATGGATACAGATGGATGCTCACAGAGTATTTCATTTCTATATAGCATCCTATACACAATACTTAGTCCAATACATATAAACTATGATGCCCCAGCCAATGTCAAACACTGCAACTGATGTGAAAATATATGCCAAAGCTCTCTAGCTGCCAGAACTGGAGGGGGCACATTATTTTAGTATGATGAGAGCTCCATGCAATCCACTTGGGAAGAGGATCCACAAATGAAGATTCCAAAACTGACCAGACAGAGTAATCTAAGTGGAAAGGATCAATATCTAGTGCAAGTGAACAAAGGCCTAATGTTATATGGAATGGTCAGGGAAGCTAAAGTTACCCTTTCTGATCAAAAGTTGAATCCTTTCCAAGGAAATTTGTGCTGAAGAGGAACTCCACAAGAATTTACAAATTAAAACATCAAAATAAATTTCTGGAGATACTTTACAGATAGAAATAGAGGAATGCCATGTAAAACATACAATTTGAGGCATTACATTCTTTTTAATTGTATTTACCCTACCCTATCTAGAGCTGAGCAGGGCTGTGAAGTGTAAGGCATTCTGGAGGGCTTTCATTCATATGGCTGCCATTCGCAGATGACCCAGTGACACATAACAACAGGCCTATTCCACAGACTTAACTGTGTAGTGCCTGTCAATGTCCCTTGAAATCTCATCAGTCATCTTACTCAAATTTAACTTAATCATTTGTTATGCATCTCTTGCGACAAGTATTCACAGATAAGTTATAATAATAAACCCAACACAAAGTCTAAGTTGTCAACTAAATAACACACTATGGGACATATTAGCTCCAACTCTCACGAGTAACTGACTTTGACCAGTCAGTCAAATAACCATATAAATGTCCAAAATCATGAATTGTTGCATCAAACCCAGAACATATAAATGGCATTTTGGGGAGTGGGGGGGGGGATGAGCCAATGACAATCACTCCAAGGTGCTGCTGGGGCACCTGGTGAATGGCTGGCAATGGCCCAAGCACACTCAGCAAGACCAGCAAGGTGGTTTCATTGCTCTTGCCAAGCATTGCTCTTGCCAAGCTTCCTGCAACCCACAATAGGATCACTGTGCTACACGCCCCCCCACAAAAAAAAACAAAAAAAAACCCTACGCTCATGGGCCTAACAACCCCTAGAACAAGCCAGGGGGTTTTAGGGTGACTTGCAGCCCAAAACCTAGCCACCCAAGAGATGTGGTCTGAATTTGCACAAAAGATTATTACTCATGATGGGTTACTGTGTCATGTAAAACTGGTCTAACAGTGAAGTCCCAATAATATTTAGTAAAAATTGAGCCTGTTCAACCTAAGGAGACTAAACTGAGAGAAAACAGAAATAGGACTGTGATGTAACAGGATGATTGAAAAAGGATGCTTATAGCACAGTCATAAATAGGATATACTACTTTCAATATTGATTAACTTGCCACATTATTGCTATCAAAAGAAACCCTTCAGTAAGTATTTGGATACCTGGAGCCCTGGAATAAAACGAGGGTCTTTCTCAATTAATAAAAGTTCTGCAACACCAGCATTCAGAATGGATCTTGTGATTCCTCCTGGCCCAGGGCCCACCTCACACACATAGGCATCTTTCAGATTACCAGCACTTCTTACTATCTTATCTGCAAGAAAGGACATACAAGACATGGCTTTTCTTTTTTCAAAGCAATTCATTAACAAAAGTCATTTTAGAGCAAAGATTTCATTTCAGCATGATAATCAACAGCCACTCATCTAATAAAATTTGTCTAAGATGCACTCTATAGAAAAAGTAGCTAAAATATATTATAATTTCCTTTTATTTGATCTCAAGTATGTAACTTTTAATTATAAATATGTTTATATATACACAGAAAAACAAAGATAGAAAGTCAGAATTCTCTCTTTCATATGAAGCAATGCTGACTAAGGACTATGCCTTTTAAAATTATAATTGCAAATTTCTCATATTAACTATGTCTTTGTCTTTCTAATTTGCACTAGGCAAAATTAAGTAGATTGCTAGGACTGCAATAACCTTCAGTTATTAGGTGCTTTAAACTGTAATAAATAAATGGCATAGCTTTGTCACACACAGAGTACATAATTTTGTTTAAAATAATTAGATCCCATGTCTGCCCTGTGTAACTTACAAATGTGGCTTACAGTCAACAATTTAATGCAGCAACAACAAAACAGAGCGAGAGCCTCAGCATATGGTCATGTACTTTCAAAGTATCCAGTTTGGATATATGATTTGACAATCCTCAAGTGTTATAAAACAGTTTTCTCATTATCTCATTAGTTTTGTTATTCTCATGTTTATACATTCTGCTTAATGTATACTTCATTCATTTAGGGTATGGCACTTTGTGAGAAAGTAGCTTGAAAACAACTAACAAATATTTTAAATAAATAAATTGCTATAATACACACATTTAACTATTTATAATGTAATAAATAAACACAGCAGAACTAAAATTGGTTGGCAAGCCACAAAATAATTCATAAATAAAATTGACAGATGACATAGAGAGCTAACCTGCAAGTCTCTGATCCAAAAGGAAGTTTTGGGACAGCTGCTTTTCAGCTCTCAGCTTAAACAGTTTAACTATTTCTCCAATTGTTGGAAGAGGTGGTAGACGGAAAGTAGCCACTTGTCTTGAAATGGCCATTGATCAAGAAAGTTATTCTTTCCACTAACAAGACATCAAAATAGGAAAAAAATTAGCATGGATTGCACATTCAATTACCATAACAATGTGAAGGACAGAGTTAAGATTCTACATACAACTGTGCATACACAAATTCATTTTTTCTTAAGCTAGCAATATTGAACACCCTTAATACATTTTTCCCTTTGTAAAATGTATTTCATTAGCCCCATTAAAAACTATGTAAAACAAAATCTAATATCTGTCTTGATGATATTGTCCCAGTATGAATGTAAAGATTTATGTGTGTTTAAGAAATGGGCTAGAGCAGTGATTTTCAACCACCAGTCTGCAGACCAGCGCCAGTCCACAGGAGATTTCCTGCCAGTCTGCAAGCATCCCGCTCGCCACTGACCAGCATGGATGCTGGCCATACTCCACTACTTCTTCCTTGGTTGGCATTGCTTGGGGTGTGCTGGTGTCATGGGGAGTAGGGGGCTGGGGAGGGGAGAGACTGCTTGATAGGAGCCGGCTAGAAGCCATGCTGAGCCAATTTCAGTATTTTGTTCTTTTGCTGACATTTTTTGTTGCTCGGTTTCTGGTGGTTCTGGAGAATTTTTTTTCTTTTTGGTATTGTGTTTGGAAACTAATACACAGAATACTGTATTATATGTATGGTGCTTTTTGTTTCTGCCTCAGCAGTCCCCGAGGTAGTTTTCCTGTTTTTGCCAGCCCCCAGCTGTGGAAAGCTTGAAAACCACTAGGCTAGAGACTGAGAAACACCACATTCTCAGGGGCCATTCTTCAGAGTGAGTGACTGTGGGCAATGTAACCACAGCAATTGCCTGCAACGTTGAAAGTAGCTTTGCTGAGTACCTGGAAAACTATGTCCACCCACTTTCTTGCCGAGACAAAAGCACTGGACAGAGCTCTAAGAAGTATGCTTCCAAGGCCTAGATTGGAGGAGTCTAATTTGCAGGGGACAATGACTCAAGTGACAGCGGGGTTCCTCGACCACTGGAGCTTTTATTTTGAACAATGTAGGAACTATCCATGGTGCTCTCGTAGTTAGTGAACGTATTTTGGGCATGGAGATCAACCACGTGAATGGAGATCAACCACGTGTATAAAGCTAAAATGAAGATGGAGCGGATGAGGAATCCCGCTAACATAGCCGTCATCAGCCTCTCCAGTTTATTAGTTTGCACTGGGAAGGCTTTTGGCGGGACTCTCCTGAACGCCTGCCCACTGCCTTGCACTGAGCAAAAATCCCTCAGTGCAAAGCTTCGGACCGAGAAGCGAAGTCTAACTAGCTCAACGGTGACAGCCAGGACACCATGCAGAGATCGTAACAGTCGAATCCAGGATTGCCATCTTCTCAGTCGAAGACGCGCCTGACCCGTTTCCATGCCTTTAACAGTTACAGTTGAGGTGAAAACTGAGGCAGCAATCCCACGCCCACCCTGGTGCACCGAGACGAGGTTGAGGCCGAACAGAAGCAGCGAACAGAAGTCGCTGGAACAGCCGCCGCCCGCTCCGAAAGGGGCAGAGGGAAGCCGCGCGAGCAGCCCATCCGCGCTCCACGCTTACCATTAAGGAGTTGAGGAAAGCGGCAAGATAAAAAACCAGGTTGAGGAGGACGAGCATCCAACACACTGTTAATCCTTGTTCTAAAATTAGCATTTAACGGTTCAATAGCGTTAATTTTCCTTTCATGTTCATCCCTTTGGCACAATAAGTACGCCGGTTGCCCCGGAGGCGGACGAACGCTAAGCGGAAATATACTTGGTTCCGCACCATAGATAGCAGGAACGACGCTCTACGCCCTCCTCTTGTTGCCTCCTCTCCCCAGGAGGAGCCCCACCCACCCGCAGGAGTCCTCGCGCGTTGTCAAAAGAAGGCAACGCCCCTTTGGGAGCGTGTCGCGTGAGCGTAGTTCACCGGTTAACCCTTCATTGGCTCTTCATAACCCTTCTTCGCACCATTGCTTTCTCTTCCTCCCCGCCGCGCTTTCCGGGCAAGTCGTCCCATTCGCGCTTTTAGCACGAGAAGGATTCCGAGCTCTGTCTGGGGTATTCGCATCTCGTCCATCTTCGGCGGACGCTGCGCCTTAAAGAAGGGAATAAGGCAGAGGGAGAAAGACGATTCGGAGAAATGCAGGACTGTGGCACAGGACCAGACTTAGCCTTTTCGCTGGAACATGCTCAAGGCCTTTATGCCTTTGAGCATGTGCAGAATGCTTTTCCCAGATCAACAGATAACCGCCCTTATAGCTTCCCCCCATCCTTTGCTCTCCTTCCCATCGGAAAACACGTCTAGACTAGAGAGAAGGCATGCGGTTTTAAGCCCCACTATCTCTTACTGCAGTAAGTAAGCTTGAGACACAAGTAAGTTTGAGACACAGTTCATCCCAGTTCTCCATGGCAAGATTTGTTTTTTCTTTTTGGTGGTAGGCCGACACCTATAGAACTCACTTTCCCAGGAAATATTAGAGGGCCTGTCCTAGGAAATTTAAAAGAAAAAGTAATAGTCCTCACTTGGCCATGGAGCCAACTGGGTGGTTTTGAGCCACTCACAGCCCAAGGTACTTCACGGACTTAATGTTGTGAGGATAAGATTAGGAGCAGCAGGAGGAGAACTATGTAAGGTGCTCTGCGTTTGTTGTAAGAAATAAGCTAGATATAAATCAAATAAATGAACAATAGTAAAGCATTTTGTAGGCTTGCTTAGATGAGAGTATTGCATGATTATTTTTGTTTCTATGAAATTTTGTACAGTGCCATGATAGCCCAGTTTTAAGGCAGTTTAGAGATAATTAAATGAATTAATAAACAATTAAAGTAAAGACTTCATCTACAAACCCCGGACATGCCCAGACTGCCATTCTCTCTTGCTAGCTCACTATGTAGTAACTGTGATAAACACTACCTGGTATTAGAAGATGAGTTTCTACTCTGCTATGGTATATATGCAGGGTACCTTCCCATGGAAAGCTACTTTTTAGTTGAAGTTAGACCTTCCCAATCCTGAGAACCCTCTTCTTTTCTGATTACAAGGCAACCAATCATTTCTAGGATATGCAGAGAGGGTGAGCACTGCTTGAAGCTAAGGCAGCTCTAACCAGGTATGCAGGTGTCACGAGGCCATAGGTTTCATGCTCAAAGGTACTTGGGCTAGTTATCCTTTAGTTTGAGGGTCTCCCTGATGTGTTCTAGCAGTAGAAGGAATGAATGTGCACTGATGAGTGGAGAGAAACATGGAGGAAGCTGAATACCTCTTAAAGAGGGCTCAGAGAACAGGGGTCAGTGACTGAGCAGGCTTGTGTGCAGCCAGGCAGTCCTTCAGAAAACCTGGACCCAACCGACCATATGTGAAATTATGTTAATGTTTGCTTGTTTTTGTTTTTATTATTTTTATATCCCATTTTTTTTCTTCCAAGGAACTCAATTGTTTAGGCAGGAAAAAGTACTTGGGGAATGCTGAACTTCTTTCTGTCTAACCATGACCAGGAATGTTCCCTAAGTCCAGCAAGCACAGAACTGATGTAGTTTGTTATAAACTCTTGACCTCCACCTTGTTCTTGCCATTTTTTTCTTGACTGATTCAAGTCCTTGAACCATCATTAAAGGAAGCCCCTCAGGAGTGCATAACTGTGAGCCAAACTGGATATAAACAGAGCATGTGTTAAAAGCATTTTTTTTTTTTTTTGCACTGCCCAATAGCCAAGGCTTTCTGGTTTAAAAAAAAGGTTAACAACATTTTAAAAAATTAAAACACACACAACAACAAAACCACAATAGCAATTTCAATTGAATCAGTGTAGAAGCATATCAGTAGTACAGAATAAAATGCAATATTAAAAACATTGTTAAACAGTTAAACTCTTAAAATGCTGGGAGAATAAAAAGGTCTTCACCTGGTACTGAAAAACACCAGAACATGGACCATTTGATCAACAGGGTCCATCTTAGGCTTTTTCAGGAGTGGCTTAATTACGGCCTCTTTTAGAGAGCCTGGCACCACTCCTCTGAAGGAGGCATTTACAACTTCCTAGACCCAGCTAGAAATCCCTGCTGTAATGAACCATGAGGGGCAAGGGTCAGGCACACAAGTGGTGGGCCGGATTCGACCAAGCACCTTGTCCACCAGGCCTCAGTAATTAAAGCTTATCCAGTAGAACTGGACCAGATGGTACTCTGGATACTGCTGCTGGTGGAACTGCATTAATTGTGGAGTCCATTTCATGATGAATTTGGGCCAGTTTATCTTCGAAGTGCTATACATCACAGCATGCTACCAGGTGCTCCACCATTTCTTTCTCTGGCCCCAAATATGATAAGCTATGAACTACTCAGAAAGCAAGCTTTCTTGCTCCACTAATTTCCTTGGCACTGCTCATTAGTCATGCCTGCATCCTCGTAGATGCAATAGTACTTATTCCTGATGTATAATCTATATTCTAGCTAAGCTTCTGTTATTGTGGTCTTGAATAACCCTAGGCTTTGGGGGGCAATTTGACCCTCTTTTCCTTTAAATTCTTTTTGACCACTCTTCTCATTTTCCCGCAGTTTCTTCTCGACGTCAAATGGGCCAATGTGTGATACATTCGTGCTGAATTTGATAATGCAGTGGTCACTGTCTCTGATCAATTGAGCAGCACTTTTGTCTTTCTTGTGGTCCTGGGCGCTGTTTAGGCCACTTCCATGCCTAAGTCCAGGGCCACTTCCCCTCTGTTTTATTTCGTGACCAGAGCAGAAGATACTGGACCTAACTGTAATGTCACAAGCTAGCATTCCAGCTGCCATCAACACATCATAGCTAAAAATACACATACCTTCTTTGAGCATTTTCTAGAGATGATTGTCAGAGCGGCCTGCTGGCAAGGGAAGTGATTTTGCAGGCCATTTGTGCAAGTGCTCAGCACAGCAGAGAAAAATGCTCCCTTCTCTGCGGTGCTGTATAACTAATGATGGGTTTCAAGGATCTCCTTAGGATTTTGCCTTTTTTCATTTCCTCCCTTGCTGTTCACTGTGAGTGTAAATTACGGCAAGATACAATTTTGTGCTAGCAAAATGTTTAATAAAAGTATATAGAAACCATCTGGAGGTTCAAACAATAGAAAACTTTATGGCAGCAGTTTTCTTACCTAACCCTGCCTCCTGTTTCCTTTGTGCAAGTGGCTTTTGGATCATCAGTAGAAAATCACAATTTATTTGAATAGTGATCTCAGTTTGTTTGCTTATTATTACATTTATATCCTGCCCTTTTTCTTCCTCCAAAAATTCCAGGGTGGCTTTTATAGCCTTCTCCGTTCCATTCTATCCTCATAAGAAAACAGTGAGCACTCTCAGGTTAGGCTGAGAGTCAGTGATTGTCCAGGAGCTTTGTGGACAAGTGAACCCAGATCTCCTGAGCTGATCAAGTCCGATAGTGCAGCCCACTGACTCTCCAATTGCAGGTCCTTGTATAGGTGAAATGGCACCTCCTGTGTGCAGGGGAGAGGTTTCAGTGGAAGGGAACAGGTGCAATTACAAATAGATCACAGATCTTTGGGTTGGGGATCATCCCACAACAAGCCGAAGAAGGCCAAGGATGCTTAGTGGGCATGGCATACTGACTGACAGTTAGGGGTTGGGGAAGCAGAAAACTGGGGGAGGGCAAGGAAATAGGGCACCTGCAATCTGGAGCAGCAGCACTTTACATTGCAACATTTTGTGACAGATCCAGTGTGGTGTTCCCTCTATTTCTGATGTTCAGATTTATGGAGTCAAACAGCACCAAACACACGCAAGAGGATGGTATCAGCAAGCCTGAGGGGAGGGACCAGTTGTTCGAAGTACAAATATCTGTATGTGTGTGCATGGGTGTAGCACAATGGAGCTGAAATGTGCTCAGTAACCATCATGCTGACAGACTATTGCGATGGGATGCAAACCTAGGAGCGGAGTGGCTGGAATCCTGAGTAGCAGCACTGCACATTCCACGGCCCATTATCTCCGTCAAATAAACAAGTCAGTCCTTTCAGTGTAAAATGTGAGACAAGCATCAGCTTGAAAGACTTAAGAACCGGAATTGTACTGATTTAAGTGTGTCTTAAAACTAGTGGATGTTCCACAGCTTTACACACCTTTTTACATAAGGTTGTTCTTCACCATATTTACTTTCAGCTTTATCAAAGAACTGAGATCTGAGTTTTACACGAACCTGACCTAGGGCAGTCATGGGCTCTCCCACGCTGGAGGCATTCAAGAGGCAGCTGCTCAGCCATCGGCCAGGGGTGCTTTGAGTCCTGCATGGAACAAGGGGCTGAACTCAATGGCCTTATAAGTCCCACCAATTCTACTATTCTATGGCTATGTATTTTATGACTATATATAATGCTAATCATAACTATATTGACAATAATGTTATAATAATTGCTCTCACCACTTCATAAATTAAGGACAATTCGTTCCTCTAATATGTCTTTAGACAGGAAAAAAGACTTGCTGGGGAATGGTGGGTTTAGTAGGACATCTTTTCTGTCTAAACATGCATTGGATTGCATCTTAATGGGTGGTACTAGAAACTAATTGCTTTTCTGTGATGTCCATGTGGCATAATCAGTGTCATATAGATGATTCTGTGGCATTTTCAGTTTGTTTATTTCACTTATCACATAACATGAAACATTTTAAATGCACACAAAAACATTACAGGAATGAAAAATTTAATCATGCTCACTTCTGCAGCCAGTTTTATCCATTTATTTTTATTTAAGAGGATGAATAGCTTGCTCTTCTTCTGGAAAGGCTCCCCGAGTGGCATATAGATCAATAAAAAGAAGACAGTTCCTTCCTTCAGGCCTACCTTCTAAAAGGACATAACAAAGGAAAAAGGCATAGGGAGGGGAAAGGAAAACAAGAAAACTGCACCTTGCATTTATATACATATAGGTGCATGTGTATGTGATTTTAAAGAAAATGTGCCTTAAAGGCTTGCCACTTGCAGTTTAGTAATAAGAGCTGGATGAAATCACACAAAAAGAGGGGGGTTTTCCCCCAGATGCTGGATTTCAATTATTTTATGGAGAGATGTTACTTCGATCTGTTACTGTATATACTGTGTTTAGGACTTCTTCACAATCTGCAGCATAACTAAAATGTCCATAGCAGTAGCGTTTGGATTATATTGATGCTGATAATAATATTTATTATGCAATCCTAGGCATGTCTATTCAGCAGTAAGCTCTTTGGGACTTATTCCCATGCATGGGAACCTGAACCTTTCTGTTGGTTTAGTTGATAAATTCCACAATAACTTCTTTTTAAGGGATTAAGAATGTTTGCAGTAAAAAAAATACAGCAAATGTTTTCATGCTCAGATACTCACCTATGCAAAAATCAACAAGTAATTGTAACATGTCCATATATCATGTCCAGCAGCACCCCTTGCACTCTTTAACATATAAGCAGATGAATCCTTTTACCTGGACACACACAGCAGAAGCCACAACCAATTTTCATTTTAAATATTATTTTCATCAAATGGATCAGGGGCAGCAGGAATGAAATAAGAGATGCATAAGAAGAGTTGACTGTGTTAACAATGATACTATGAAAAACAAACTCTGGTTCACTGTAACTGAACAACCCCCACAAACAGGATATCGGGAAAGTGAGTAGCTCCCTAGGTGAAATACTAGGATTACCTTTGTTTAAAAACTGATGACATTATTTGAATTATCTAAAAATCAGATGGTAGCATCTATTTTAAGAAAACAGATTTTAAATTCAAAATGGGAATGTCACAGAATGTTTAGGCCAATGGTGTGAACTATATCAGCAGTCTTAATTCAGGGTGCAATCCAGTCACCTCACAGCCTCACCTCACCTCACCTCACCTCACACAGAACCCAGCTCCACAGAACACAAAATGAAAAATGGGGCAACAAAAGAAGAAGGGCTATAAAGAAGGCAGTAAAAGGAGTGAAACGGTTAAAGAAGGGGGCATGCCCACAGCCCAAAAGGTTTACAAGTCCCGTTTGGAGGAGGATCACAACTTAAAAGATTATGACAAAAATGTTGGGGAACTTTTTTTTCTTCTAGTATTGTATGAATGAAATAAAGGTAAAGTTTCCCCTTGACGTTAAGTCCAGTCATGTCTGACTCTAGGGGGCAGTGCTCATCTTCGTTTTCTAGTCGAGGGAGCCAGAGTTTGTCTGCAGGAAGTCTCCGTGGTCATGTGGCTGGCATGACTAAACACCGAGGCACACGGAACACTGTTACCTTCCCACCAAAGTGGGAATTTGCATGCTTTCGAACGGCAACGTTGGCAGGAGCTGGGACGGAGCAACGGGAACTCACTCCATTGTGAAGAGTCGAACCAGCGACCTTTCAATCAGCCAGCCCAGCAGCACAGCAGTTTAAACCACAGCAGTTCTATGCATCCTGATATAGAACAATTCAAATAAAAAATAATCTGATGTTTTGTGTTCTTGCTGACTGCATAAATTCAGTCCGATGAAAGGAAGACAACCCTAAACTTCTGTATGGCAAGAAAAGAAGTAAGACTAGAGCATGCAGAAATAAAAGCTTAGCAAAGACACCAAGCACTTGGACTAACTCATCTGACCACTAGATGCCACTCTTGCTCCATTGAAGTGAATGCTTCAATCTTAACGATTTAAAAAAAATGTTTAACCGAATACTGTAGGTGGGAGTCTAGTTGCCCGAATGTAAATACTGTGCTAGGAATTATATCAGAAGGTTAATGAAATAATCTTGTTGTGAAAGAGGAAATTGCACCTGGTAAATCAGATGCCATTTTGACTAGTAAGGATAGAGTCACACCACGTATATATATTTTTTTGTGATGGAAGATGATCTGGGGGTGGTTATTTCCTTTAGGATGTGTACATGGAACCCATAACTGTAGATGCACTGAACATGTTGTCAGCTGTCAGCCTGTCCTGCAAAGTCTTCAGAATGGCAGTTTCCTGGCAGCTGAACACAAGTTAAATCTGGTGACAAGCCTTGATTCAATGACAATGATGCTATTGAGAAAATGTAACATGTAGGTTAGAAATAAGCAATATGATGCCCATGGGCTCCAGAATGCCCCCAACTGTACCCAATGAGATGAGCTATCCTTTCCTCCCAATGTTTATTTAAATCTGGTTTTTTATATTTTCTTACAGTTGAGATTGCTTCAGTGCAGACTGGGAGCTTCCAGCTGCCACCATCTTGATATCCCTTAAATGCCCTGGGGCTAGTTGCTTGTCATTTCTCTCTAGCCATAGCCACCTGTGACAGCCATTTCATGGGCATGTCCTGAACAGTGTGTTAAATTCCCAAATATGTCCACAGGCCCCAAAGGCCACCTACCCCTCTTGAGGAGTGTTATTAAACATTACAAGAAATGCAGGTCTTCCTCATTGGATGTTGTGGTCGAGAGCAAGGAAATGGTTTAATGATAACATCAGGAAAGGAGGAAGGAGGGAAATTCCGTAGATGGTTGCCATTTAACCTGTAGCCCTGCGTTTCTTATTAACTTGAATCCACCTGTACAGGTCAGACATCCCTTTCTCTGAAAAAATAACTGAATTTATTATTAGTTACACTTGCTATCTAGTTGAAGTTTTTTTCCATGTACAATATGAGTGATGTGAAATGAAATGTCAACCAGGGAGAAGCCTTATTCTCCTCAGAAGTTTGTCTGTACCTTCTTTTTGGTCTTTTGGCACCAACTGAAAAGCTTCTATTAACATTCCAAATCATTTGATGTCGTGATCTTGAGGCTGTGAATTTTCTTATATTTTTTCTCTCTGATTCTCTGTTGTATTATTTTCCTTGCGGTCGATAATAAATGGTTTGCTAAGATTTTTATGATTTTACTTATTGTATTTCTTGAATGCTTTCCAAGGCATACTGGGGGTTGCAAACCGTTTTTCTGTCTCAATATGAATAGGATCTCGCCATAAACTTAAAGACAACCAGACAGATTTATTGAAACAAGGGATTTATTAATCCCTAGCACACAAAATGTCACAATATCATACTATCATACAAACAATTCTTTCTTATATAATTGCTCTGGACTTACACTATTCTCTATATTTTTGTGTTCCAGGGCATTCAGATTTGATATGTGTTTGTGTGTTTATTTTATGCCATTCTATTCCCAATTATTTTACTTAACATTTTACTTTTTGTAACAAGCAAATGTCCCATAAAGATTTCACAACAATAGCAACAAGACATACAACTTAAACTAAACTCAAATTGGTTAGATGGATTGGGTATGCTTCCTACCATAAAACCCATCAAAACTATAATAGAACTGCTCATAGCATTTGCCTGGTTTTCTGTAAGAATGTACTTTATTGATTTTCCTCTTTCCCAGACATTTCAGACACTTGGTTATGTGCAGCTCCCTCTACCCTTAGTTTTACAGATGGCCTGCCATGTGGGATGGGTCAGTGTTTCCAAACTAGTTTCATCAAGGTACATTAGGTCTGAGTTCAGTGGTTGAGAGACGAGGAGGAGGTAGGGAAGACACTTTTCCCAATCCTTTCAAAACAGAGGGCATTCTTCTTCACTTTTAAAAAAGTAATATCATCCTATTCTTCCTAAATGCAACCTTCCCCAGCCTGGTGTCCCCCAGATGTGTCACTGGCTGAGGATGATGAGACTTGTAGTCTGGTAATCCAGAGGTAGACAACTTGTGGGTCTCAGGATGTTAAGCACTGCAGCTCCATCAGCCCTAGACAGCATGGCCACTAGTGATGGACGATGGAGTTGCAGTCCAACAACATCTCGAGGGCCAAAAATCAGCTATTCCTGCTGTGGCCCAGTATTTTGACATATTAAGGGACTCACAACCGATTTCCTTCATGATTGTGCTACTAAGGCCACTGAGGTTACTTCCCAATAAATAGATTTAAGGATGCTGTGGCCTCAGCTTTGCTGTTTCATTGGCTAGATGGTGAAGAAATGTGTACTTTTTTGTTGGTGCCCCCAGCTGTTGAAGCAAAACGTTAAAGTAGAAGGGTGCAAATGAAAGACAGTTGTTATAGTTCCACCTGGAAGGCGAGTGCTTTTTTGTTAATACTTTGGTGAATGTAGTGTTTCTCCCTTAACACCCATACATGCAGGAGAACCTGAGCAGGTGAGCACTTGTAAAATAACCGAATGGCATTTTAGTGGCAGTATAGGAAGCCATAGTGTTTCTATCTAGCATCATCATGATGGCTTGGGTTCTGGGTTAACAGGGCACCTTTTCTCTAGCCCGTTGATCCAGTTTATGGTAACCAGATGTCTTAACTGACAATGTTTCCTTTAATTGACAGAACTTTTACACTTGGGCAGTCATCAGAATTAATAAAATAGTCAAGTATGACAGCAAAATTGGGACGGGAGGAGTATTTTTCTTCTCTTTTCATTTACCTTCATATTCCACTGAAAATTCTTTAATCCCAAAACACTGATTTTTTATTTCTCTATGTTAAAACATAAGAAGACAGGATAATACCTGCCAATCAAGCTATTATTCTTCCTTTCCTCCAGTAATTCCCAGCCATTGTCCATCATTTGTGTAAGGATATGGAGGATATGGAGAATAGAGAGTCTGTGTCTCTTTTAACACAAACTTGCACATATCCACTGAGAACTAAGTCCCATTAAGTTACTTCTAGACAAGTGGATATAGGATTGCAGCTTATGGCTCCCAATCACAATTCCTCCTTCTAAGAACAAGGCATATATCATGATTCTTTTGTATCTGTATCTTGTATTAACACATTGATCAGAATAGATTTGCTCTCTATGTTTGATAAACTAATTATATATATATTTATAGTATGTGCATTTTTATTGCCATCTTTTTGTAGTATTGTATCAGTGATTGTGAATTGCTCTGAACCTCTCAGACTGCTTCAGTTTGTAGGTGGTGCAGAAATGAATTAAATAAACAATTTTCACTTAAAAAGGAGCACAACTCGCTCCATAGTTCCCTATTTTAAAAAGAATAGCTAAAATGCAGGTTAATATTTGAACATAAATCCTATCAATGATTGTGGGTCATTGTAACAGACAAAAACTGTATGGGAGGAGATACCTTACATTTGAAATTGCAATGAAATAATTTTAGAGACTGAGGCGGGATCTGCACTAGATATTTTTACTGGCATTGCAATGCCTGACTCACTGGTATGTCATATGCTGATCACAGCAAACTGATCATGATATTTCTGGCACTGTATCTTGGTTTTCTTCAGACCAGTCAAATCACAATTTTTTTATATGTTGCTGTTTCCCCATGGTATATATTTCAGTGTGTGCTCAACTTGTGGAGCTATTCTGTGGCAAGGAGGTATAGCTTCAGCAAAGTAGTAGGCTGGGAGAGAATAGTGGTGCAATGAGGAAGCGTCCTATTAAAACAAAAAACAAAAACAAAACTGCTAGTACACTCATGTGGAGATGGGGATCTGTAAATAACACAAATCTCTCACATTGGTTCAAGTGCCTAGAGAGGTGGTGGCTCTCCTACACTAGAGACATTAAAACAGAAACTGGACAGCCATCTGAGTGGGATGGTGTAACGTGGTGTCCTGCAACAGCAGGGGTTGGATTCGATGGCCTTCATGGCCCCTTCCAATTCTTCTATGATTCTAAGTGCTAGGTGTGGAAACATTAGCTAAAACCACTCTTGCGTGCACTACAACTCAAGAAAGCAATCAGCTCTTCAATGGTGCTCACCCAGCATGTGACAGGGGCTGCCATAACTATCTGAAAACTTATTGATATGCATATTTTGGCTTTCTGGAAGGAGCTGTAAATTGCTTTAAAAAAAAAACCAAACAAAGCCTGCTCCTTCATACCAGTGAACTTGTGCATAATAGATCCAAAAATAAAAAAATAAACTTAAAGAATGCCATTTCCCAGTTTAGTTTACCCTGCAAGGCATTTTGCCTCCACCGCCCTATTTTTGCACACCTCTGCTCTTTCGGAGATAGCTATTAGTTTGACATGTGTTGTAAACAAAATAGAAAACCTTGTACATAATCCTAATAAATTTTAAAAAGGCAATTTAGGGTTGCAGATGTTCAGTATTTCTTATCATCTGGCTCCATTTCATTAAAAAAAAGAGCCAGAGTAAAACATAAACCTTCTTATAGTCTGTCCGTGTGCATTCATTGCACATAGAACTTTGCTAATGAATTTTTTAAAAAAATGCTTGGACATGGTCTTTCTTTGTTTTTAAAATAGAAATGGCAGCATTTTCATGGCCACAAGGAGACAGGCGAGTATCTTCATGAAATTCTCACAGCTTTATAGATACTGATAGTTTCCAAAGGCCCAAGGGTGATCTTTTCTTTTCATATCTCTTCTTATTCATTCATCCATCCACCCTATTTTTATGCTGCCTTTCTAGACTAACTGGGGCAGCTTAAAAATAGTCCAGAGCATAAAAAAACATAGTCAGATTTTTTAAAACACCACAAAACAGTAAAAGCTACATTAAAGCCATAACAACGAATTGGAAGATGGTGCTCATGGTATACCCCTGGCTGTTCCCCTCTACTAGAGGAGGGAGATGCTGTCCCATGAGCAATATAGAAGGAAGACTCTATGGCCATCTTCTGCAATGGACTGTCCTTCATCTTGGCAGCAAAATGTCTTGAGCCTGCCTTGGTTGTAGGGCAAGGACATGGAGGGAGGGCAGCCAGGCTCCCACCCCCACCCCAGCTGAGGCATAATTCACAGATGTCCAACATTCATTTATTATTTTCTATTAAAACACCAAAACACCAGTTCTGCAGCCTTTGTACCTTCCCACTCCGCACCCTCCCACAAGGCTAAATAGGCAGGCACTATTCAGCCCCTTCTTTTTCCAAGAAACTATCTTGCTTTGTTTAGGAAAACAGAGCTATACAATTGGACAACAAAGTAAGAGTGACATAACCATGGTTTGGAGAAGGAACTTCCTGGTTCATTTTGTAGGCCCTGGGCAGAGGGAGGCCTTCTTGAGCGGAATGTTATTGCTACCTCAAAAAAAATAAAAATAAAAAAATAAAAAAAATAAAAAAATTCAGATTTCCAGCATGTTAGCATACCTGTGTGACTGGATAGTAGTGTGTCTACTGTTGAACCAAAGACAGTTTTAAAAGGGTTTTTTTTACCCTCCTGAGTTAGAAAACATTAAAAAGATTACCTTGCCAATGGATAAAATATAACAGCATTATACATGTGAAGGGAGGATGGGTACCCTAATTCCCAGCAGTGTAGGAAGAGATGAAAAATTGCTTGGATTGAACACAATTCCAGCAAGACAGACTTCCTGAGATGGCCAGAAACCCTAAACAGTAGCAATGACCAAAAGGTTTAACTGGATTTTTTTAAAAAAATGCATTTAGTCACACTATTTCTCTTTGTTTGAAAAAAGGAAAAGGGGAAAGGGGATAAAATATAAAAGAAATAGCGGAATATTTGGAACCAGTGCGCACAGGGCAACAACAAAACAATTAAACCTGCCTAAACATGCCAAGAGCATGGACCTTCCATAGAACAATCAAAACCATGCAACAGAGAGCACTGTTGTTATCTGGAGTCCATGTGTGTTCTTGTCTCCTTACAGGGGAATACAGGAAAGAATGGGAAATTGGCTGCTGTGCAGGTGCAGGCCACAAGGAAACAAGAAAAAGAATAGATAATTTTTGCCATAGGTTGAAGGAAGTTATTTATCAAGTCTGCTTATTGAGCAAGAATGGAAGGATGAGCCTAGTATGCAAGTTATTTGGAAGCCAGGTGTGCACAACATGCCAGACCTGGTGCTCAGCCATTACTCTTGCCACGTTTGACTGAAATGGTGCACTGAGTTCTACATGCATAGACTTTGTTCCTGTCCACCATGTCCCGCAAGTGGAAAAAATTCCTGTGAACACTAATGGAAAGCCAGAGATGGGGGGAATTGAGCTGGGTAACACAGTTTGAAAGGCAAGGCATGGTTTGGGAACAAAGGATATCTCTGGAAGCAGGGAGAGGGCAACAGAGAATTCAAAACTGGACAACAAGAGACCTTTGGGGTGTAGTAAAATAGGAAGAAAGCAGAAACTGGACTATTGCTTTGTTGAAATGAGTGTATTCAGGAACCTATCCGGTTTGCAGGAACAGGAGGCATATTTTCCTCAAATGCAGAATGAAGTCTGTATTTCAATGGAGGCTGAAACATTCACTCACCTGAGAAGATGCAATTTGTCATATAGTTATCAATATATCTATATATCACCAATTTGTCATATAAATAGTAACTCAGGAAATACTTTATGCATCTGACAAAGTAGACCATCAACGCATGTGCCATAACACATAAAGACTGCAAGGTACTGCAAGACTCTTCCCCCACCCCCCCTTCCCCTTTTTTTCTTTTGGTCTTGCTGTTCTAAGGCTGATTTACACAGAATGATTTTGCTTGCATCTAGGATGAAAAGACAAATTCATGAAGCAAGTGTATGTTTCTCCACACCCCCTCACCCATCTTATTTTGTCCCTATGTAATAATATAGGCATTTCATGTGCACTCCTAATACTGAAGCCATTTTGTAAAATAGCACTTTTCCAAGCAGGGTGCTACATATCCTTTTCCTATTATCTATTTTAATTTCAGCCACATCCATAAAAATGTAAATAAAGTTTCATTTGCATCTATCAAGCCTTACCAGTCTTTCCCTTCCATCTTCCCCCACTTCATTCTATGGCACTCACCCTGATACCAGTGAAATTTGCCTCTTGCAGTGATAGCAGTTCTGCTACTCATAAACTGCAACAAAGGCTCAAAATGCATCATCCATAGCACACAAGAGTGATTTGAAAAAGTGAGAATACATCAAAGCAGTGAAGAGATGCTATGAAGTAAACTATTACATCTTGTTGCAGGAGACTATCTAAATTCAGATAGTTTGTGTGTTTCTACAGTACAGGAATTCGGTGCTTTTTAACCTTCTGTATATGTCCATTAGAACAATCACTCTGGATCTGCAGGAAATTATCACTTCTTCTTTCACAGAGTAACAGCTGATATTAGTTTTGTCACAGCATTCTTCTCTTCACATAAGCATGGTTCCTCTCTCTCTCTCTCTCTCTCTCTCTCTCTCAGATATATATTTTAAACATGTCAAGTTTCTCTAACATTGAGAAGGGATGCCTCTAGGCAGAAAGCCACAGATTCATTCATCACTTGCTCTGTGGTTTCAGTCTACGCCCTACATTAATCATTCAACACATGAGAAAAAATATTTTAAAACTATTTGGAAATAAAGATGCACAGCCTTAAACTCAATAATACTACAAGTCTGTCTTTGATAGGAAGCCTTATGGAATGCCTGTTGTCCCCAAACAGAAGATTATAAACTATATCTGTAGACTTCAGTAATAATTTTTATCCTTATGTGGCATTTTCTTATTCTATTTTTCTTGTTTTTTCTTGTGTTCCCCATCCATGTACACATGTTTTTGTATAATGTTGTCATTTGTCTTATTCACCTGGTGACACACATGGGATGTTTTGTACTTCAGTTTTTATTGTGTGGATCAGTAAATGCATTATCTCATCCCCTTGATCTGTATTTTACACCTCAGTACAACTGTAATATCTTTCTTTTGTTTACTGCTGAACCAATCTACTGCTATGTAATCATTCTTTAGAGTTTTTACAGATTAATTTTCTTTCATTCATTTTTGAAACAAACATTTGATCGCAGATGTTGTTTTATGACCATCACACGAGGTAATATGGGGTTTGAGTCTCTACTCCTGGTACACAGTGGTCCTGATCCAAATCAGGGCTGTACCTGCCTACGCAAGAGTAAATCAAAAGCTAACATTCTACTACATGCCATATGACTGGTGTTATCTGTAATTTCGCTCTAAGCTATTGAGATGGAGGATGACTGCGTTTTGTTTGCATCTCAGAGCAGAGGTAAAAGAAGCATGGGGAGGTAACACTGTTCTCTGTCTCCCCCATCATTTATGCTGCAAGGTGGATGCTTTTATGAGCAGTGGGAAAGATAGCCCTGCCTTCCATCACACTGAATAATGGGGAGACCCTTCTCCCCTTCCATCTCTGGAGCAGCAGTGCTGCAGCTTTCTTCCAGTGCTACCCCAAAACTGAGTGTGGCAGGAAGAAAGGAAATGCCCAGTCCTTACCTGCATCTCTGCTCTACCTGTGCTATCACTTCGGTGCAGTCAGTGAGTGAGTTACAATCCCGGAGAGCTTCAATCACCTCTCCATAGCCCTGCCCACCACTTTGTTTACGCCAAGCACAATTATTTATATTCAATGATTTATTTAAGTAACTAGAATCCAACAGCAAATCTTCCCTCGTTTTCATTTCTGCACAGGCCACATATAGCTGGTGCCTATATATTTCCCAAACATATTTGCCTTCTATAGTAGATATCAAGAGCCAGAATATGGTGAGACAGGAGAAAATTAGTGGAACCTGAAGGACTGTTTTGAGATTCTAGATAGCACCAAGCATGGCCAGTACAGCTTGCAGGCACATGGACCCTGACTGGGACATCATGAAAAAACCTCTGGCAGATGAGAGCCACACCTCTCCTGGTACCTCCAGCCAAGGGGGACCTGTGTGTAAGGTCTCGGTATGAGAAAGAAACTATAGTGACAGCAAAGTTTTTGAAGGGAAGACTGAGAAAGAGGCTTGAGCTCTTGCAAGTGTCTTTTGGGGAATGCCTCTATCTGGAGCTCTAATGGGGGCAGTTCCAGCTGTGCTCGACCTGTCTATTTTTGGAAGCACATTCAGATATCACAAGATATCTTAAATCTTTTTGTGATGAAGAAGCAACCCATGTAAGCACTGGACTCCTGCTACTAGACTACCTGGGGAAGTAGGGTGAACATAATTATGAGATTGGTGTTACTTTCCTTCATTGTTTATTTAATTTGTAAGTTGGTCAGTAGCAAATGTTCTCAGGGTATGTTACAGAAGCTGAAAAAACACAACATAACACAACAGCACACAGGAATGTGTGTGTGTGTGTGTGTGTAAAGATAAGCACAAACTCTAAACTCTAAAACACCCAGGAGAAAAGAAAGGTCTTCAGCTGTCATCAAGAAAATAAAACCAGCTGCCAGGTGAACTTTTTTTGGGGAGAACATTTCATAAGTGAGGTACCATGATCGAAAAGGTCCTCCACTCTTATGCTACCTATCTAACTTTATTTGGTGGAGGTACTTGGAGGAGGGCTCCTGAAGATGGCCTGAAGGTCCCATAGAGATACATATGGGATTAGATGCCGATTTGGAATATCTTTCCATCTATCTATCATATCAAATGTATAAACAGCCCTTCATCACATCAAAATGTGGTCCTAGATACCATGGTCCTTATCATTTAGCACTTTCAGAGTGAGGCCAAATTCTATTTCAAAGAAGCAATTTGAGACCACATTCCAATGGGAAGGGGCACAGGCAAAAATGCTGCAGCCAAAATGCAAAAAGGATATGCATAATTTAGCTTAAAGCTATTCTTCCAGAGATAATTCTTTTTTAGAATTTGGGGAAATGCATGAAAGAGAGGAAACCACCAAACCAGAAGTATCCAGATGGAAGTGCATGGGATCAGGGAAAGGGGGTGATGCCACTGGAGCACCCCAGAAAGGATTAATTTAGTTCTCTGGTCTGTGGTTCTGCAGCCATGCTGTAAGAGGTGGGTAACTGGATGACCTCCAGATATTATGGACTTTAATTCCCATAGTCCTTTATTATTAGCCCTGCCTGGTGTAATCCAAAACATCTGAAGAGGACCAGTTTGTCTACTCCCGCTAAGAAATGTTGGGTTGCAATGCAGTGACAAAAACTTTGTTAGTAAGACATTAATAAACATGAAATATTCTGCTTGTAAATGTTGTAATTCTACAAATTAAGAGAAGAAAGGAGGAGGAGAATATGCTAAGCATGTAGGTGTTGATTACAATTTTTCTAAATAAGGTCTAGAAACTTTCTTTGTTGTAGTAAAATTGAACACCTCTTGGATCAGCAGATGAATACCAACTGCACATCTTTTGAAGGGTCTGAGAAAGAGCTTTAGGTCCACAAAAGAAAACACCAATACTGCCACTGTCAAGAAAATCAAGAGAACAATTAAATTTTTAAGATTCTAAATGCATTTCTTTAAAAGGAAAACCCCAAACATGATCACTGTAACCCAAATTCCTCTTTTTCAGAAAATCAGGAGTTATGGGCACCTATGCAGGGTGGTCAGTGATGGTTTTGTGTAAGGTTTCTAGGTGCATAGTTCAGATGATTTTTCAGGAATTTTATTGTATTTAGCTATTTTTTCTCTTTAAAAATAGCATCCTTATTCCTCTACCTTTAGTTTTCTATACAAAAGATCAAAGCTGCTAACAGTGAATAAGCCTTCACCCCACAAAGAAAAATAAAGCAAAATAGCATGACAACACTGCATCTACAGCCAACAAGCAGTGGAGACCTGCACCCATCAGCAAGAACAAAACAAAACAATACATAATAAATAACAAAACAAAATGATTAACAATCTTCTTCCGACAGAGTCCTCCAGGAGAATCTCATCTTTGCAAGGTGATGGAACAGATATTATGATGCTGATCACCTGAGCCTTGAGAGCAGCCTTAGAGACCCTGCTCAGAGACCTGCATCCAGGTCTTTTAGAGTTTTAAGACAGGGCCTTTTCCATGGTGCCTCCATTTTTGTAGAATTCCTTCCCAAGGAAGATACATATCACCCCATTTTTGTCCATTTTTATGCTTCTTGCCTGTTTCAATCTATTCTAATAAAAATGGTGCTGTGGGGTAGATTCTGAAAATGGTTTCAAACTTCTGCTGATTCTCTTGCTGACATTATTTAATTCATAATAGGAATATTTTATGCATTTCTTCTGTTCTTTTTTTCTGTTCTGTATGTGTTGCCATAGATAGGCATTTTATAGTCTTTTTGCTCCTGCAGCGGGACTTTCTTTTCCATGTGCTTCTCAAAACATGGAATTTTGGGAGCATGTGCAGAGAGGAGGATGCAGAGGGGAGAAACAATCACCACTTAGCCTTCTATTGACAAAGGCATTCCAGTGGAAGAGATTAAACCAGGGGTCTCAAACTCGCGGCCTGCAGGCCAATTGCCGACGGGCAGGGCACGGGGGAGGGGCCCTGCGGCTTTCAAAGCGCTGGTGGCGCCCGGGCCGGCCTCCAGGAGCGACGCGGGATGAGCGGCCCACCACCACCGCGGTGGTGGAATACTGGATGCGGCCCAGCCTCACCCAGACTCTACTTCCAGCGGCCCCCAGGTAAGCTGAGTTTGAGACCCCTGGATTAAATAGATGCAGCCTTCCATCACAACTTTCCCACACAGAGGGATTCCAGAGATTGTGATGGCTATACATTAATGCATATAATGCCCCAGCTATGCTGGGATGTATTTATTCTTAAGAACATATAACAATACATGATGTCTACTTTATCCTACCCCTGAGAAAAGGAAGGGTTGTGTGACAAAAAGTACAGCTAGCCTCATGACCATTATTTGGGGGATGCTTAGAAGGACACTGAATGGCAAAAGGATGGAGTTTTGAGGATAAAGCTTCTACAGTTTTATCAGCCTGCCCCATTCATGAATGCTTACTAGATTTTGCCCATCTCTGATATAAACCTTTCCTGAGGTTGTCTTCCTGAGCACACTTATTTTGAAATGAACTCAGTGGGGAACTTCTTCTCTGGAAACATGCTTAAGATTGCACTGCATTTCCTCCTCCTCTTCTTTTTTTTTTTTTAAAGATATCTGTTCTCTTCTCCATCCACTTATTTTTTTGCCAGTGAGTCAGTAAATATGGGGCCCTGCTAAGAAATCACACAGATTTTTATCTTTCTTCTGGTCAATGAAGTCAAAATAAGTTGCAATGATTGTTTCAGGGGCTTCTGGGAACAAAGAAGATTCTCTAAGCCTTTCCTTATGAAAACTCTGGATTTCAACTTAGACCTTTCAAGCTGAGATGAACTAATAACATAAGAGCATTGTCTTTAGATCCACAGCCAATTATGCTAGGGAACAAACACATCTTTGACATCATAAGAAAAAGGCCTCACTGTTTATCTCTTTAATAACCATTTTCAAGGGAAATTAATGTTACTTTGTCCTTTGTGCTCAACAATAATTGGATTGTGCCTTTCAATTATAGCTGGACAAATGCCAAGATATTGAAATACTTCTAAATATTAGATTTTCTGGTCCAAAAATTAGATTCTATTGGCATTGTCTATCCAAGATTTCTTCATTTAAAGCTTTATTACACATTAAGATGCTCTCCACATAAGAATTCAACTTAAATTATTTTTAAAAGGGTCACTTTTAAAGAGATACAGACTTCCTTCCGTACCTTGCACACTAGAAAAAACTAATCAAAATGATGTTAGTAGCTAATTTGCCTTACCTGGGATGATTTTCTGCTATTTGTTTAAATTCAGTGTCCCAGTTTGGTCGTCCATAGAAGGTCTTCTGTCTCAAGCCAGTAATTACATCCACCTTTTCATCATGATGTAGGGCAATGTGAGCAGCCTAGATTGTAGTGAACCAAAGGTCATTACTTCAGAATCATCATGTTGAGGCATCCCATTAGAATCAACAAGGAGAGGCTATAATGCTTTGAGATGTAAATTAGAAGATTAAATATGTTTAGTTTAGCCCTTTAAATCCACAGTTTTAATGTTTGAACTATATTTAATGTTCTCATTTTTATTGTTACACAGTTTTACTGTTTAAAATTATTATGCATACCTTATCTTACTAGACAAGGCAGTATATACATCTTTAAAATATGCAGATACATAAATATAGATACCAGAAGCACACAAATGGTTGTATCCAAATCAACTTGCCTTCCACAGGGCTGGCAAAAGCAGGCTTTCCCATGACTCCTCTCTCTGGCAGCTTCCTTGGCCTCTGAAAAGTCTCCTTTAAAGGACTGGAAGGCCTTGTGAAATGGTATGGGCAGTGACATGAAGTGGGGAGCAGGCGATCCTGAAAGCAGGGTCACCTCCATCTGACTGTCAAGGACTTCCAGGGAGGAGAGGGCAGGGAAGTCAGCTTCTGACAGTCCGATTTCATACATTTTGATATGAAGTTATCCTAATGAATCATCTACATAGCCTTAGGCCTCTACATTTGTTAAGATATGGGAGACACAGTTGTCACAATTTTGCACATCCTGGGAATGACATAGTTTATGTAAGCAGTATCCCATAGAGATCCCACTCAGGCCAGAATAAAACATAGTGAATCAGAGAATCAGAATAGTAGAGTGGGGCCATGAAGGCCATTGAGTTCAACCCGCTGATGTTGCAGGACACCACATTACAGCATCCCACTCAGATGGCTGCCCAGTTTCTTTTTGAATGTCTCCAGTGTGGGAGAGCCCACCACCTCTCTAGGCAGCTGGTTCCACTGTTGTATTGCTCTGACAGTGAGGAAGCTTTTCCTGATGTGCAGCCTGAATCTGGGTTGTCACAATTTGACTAGATTATTCCGTGTCCTGCACTCTGGTATCAGCAAGAAGAGATCTTGACCTTCCTCTTTGTGACAGCCTTTGAGGTACTTTCAGAGGGATATCATGTCCCCCCTCAGTCTTCTCTTCTCAGGGCTGAACACACCCAGTTCTCCCAGTCTCTCCTTATAGGGCAGTGTTTCCAAACCCTGGGTCATATTTGTTGCCCTCCGCTGGACCCTTTCTAATTTACCTGCATCTTTCTTAAATCTTTGTGCCCAGCACTGGACATAGTATTCCAGGAGAGGTCTGACTAGTGAGGAGCTAGCATGGCAACTCCCCACGTGATCAAGGAGAACCATATGGACAGCCCACCGCACAGGTCAGCCCTCCCTAGCCTGATTCCTTCCATATGTGGCCAGTGGCTCTGAGTGATGGGAGATGTAGTCCAACACATTTTTTCAGATTGAGGAAAACAAGGGTACAATATAAAATTTAATCTACAGCACCCACTCGGAGTCAGCTGTAAAAGGTGGAGGACACTGCCCAATATCCCTTCTCAAATATCGGTTGCGCCTTCCTTTCTCTGTCTTTCCCCGCAGTGTTGGCCCGTTCACTTTTCCTGTCTCCAACTGTACATCCACACCTTAATCTTTCATTGCATTCCTGTAATGTGTATTTATTAATATTGCAAGAAGCCCAGCATGGCCATATAGATAGACTAGAACACATGAAAATACTAAGTCTAAAATTACAAATACACAGTGAAATACAATAAAAGTATCACCAGGACACCAGAGAATGGATCACTTGTATGTCTGTGCTAAAAGCTCAAGGCTCTGCCCTGTGTGGCAGCCCACATTCCTCAAGGGCATCCCAAATAAAACCTTCCCGGCTGATCTAAATCTTATGCATGCACATGTGTTTCTTCAGCAGCCCAAGCAGAAGCGGAAGCAGAAGCTGGTGCCCTCCCTGATCGTTAGCCAAATAAAGAACAGGTTCCATTGGTGTTCAGGTTACTCTGGAGGCAGCTCCCAATGTCTCCCTGTTACCTGCAATGGGAGTGGCCAACTTTTTCTGCTCTTGTCAGTCAGTCCCCCTAGCTAGTGCACAGGGCTTGCTGCAGCAGTGACCAAGATAGCACAGTAATACAGAAAGTGATTGCAATGGGCTGGGGCTACTGGCAATAAACTGAAGCAAGGCGAAGGCAGCAAAGGAGATGAGCTGAAGCAAAAAACGCCAGGGGAGCGGGTTCAGGTCTGGGTGCTCGTGCAGCTACTGAGGACCTTGGTGCCAAGGGATTCAGCAGCCATCCACTTGGAATGGATACTTTCCAAAGACAAATGTAACAACATTTCACTTTAAGGAAGCGATGCTTTATGCGATTAAGCATTCATTTGATTACTGTTCCTTAGACTGCAGTCCTGGAAAAGTAAGATTCAGTAACTGAGCCCCATAAGATTTCATTTGTACCTGACTTTCATCCCAGCTGGTAAGAAATATGTGATAGCTTAGAAAATGGGCTTTCCCTTTCTTAGCCATTTGCGCTTCCAGCAAGCACAGGAGATCAGCAAACCACTCAAAGGCAGATGGATCTCGGCAAATCCAATAGAAATAAACCTGTCAAGGGAAACTAAAACAATTCAACAAAGTGCAAGCTTTCGTCGGGCGTCCTATATGGCTCTTAAATTATTTATTTGAAGATAAGTGACTAATCTTATAGCCAGCCACTGTGCTCAGGTGTAAATTTATACTTGATTTTATATCCAGCATTGACAACATAGAGTTTGCTTGTTTTTTTAAAAAAAATAGTTCTGTACTCATTCATATATGATTTCAACTGATTTTTAAAAAAGAAATCACCATGACTACTCCTGAGAAGCTAAGAAAGCTTTTGGCCATAGAAATGAAATAAATAAATGAATAATATAAGATGCAGACACTCCACCCTGCTTGATCCCAACAGCTTCCAATGCAGTGACCAAGAGAGACCTGGCTGAAATATCCAGTAAGCCACAACACTCTGTGTGGGCTGGGCATTTGATGCAATACCTAGCAAATAAACCCAGGCTGAAATAGCCCTTAGCAGGGGAGGGCTAGGTACCTACAGGATCTGAGACTCTGGGCCACTGGGGGAGCAGGGCAGCGCAAGCACAACTTTGCATATGTTAAATTATATGTGCAAAAAGTGTGTATGCCCTTAAAAGAGTCTGTCTCCTAAGGACATCGTCATTTGTAAAAATGCATTTACGGGCAAGGGAGGGGAGAGATTTCCAAAAGGAAAAATAAAAAATAGGCAGAAAGATTCAATTGTTGAGGAGCACATGTGGACAAAAAGCCAGGGATCATCAGGGCCACTGTACCTTTATTCCAACAGGTAGACAGAAAATTGGTGGGGCAGGTGACCTCCCAGACATGTGGGGTTCTAAAGAAAAGATCTGGGGTTCCCACTCCAGTGGGCCCCCTTTAACACAACTTATGGATCTACCTTTTCTAGTTTCAGTTCTGCATTTCGATGGCAGCATTTATACCAAATAGATTTCAGAATGGATGCAAAAGGAGTGACTCCTATTCCTGCTGCGATGCACACACTAATTTGATACCAAAAGACATCTGTGACTGCAGCTCCAAAGGGTCCATCCACTGCTAGTCTGAAATGACATTCAATCTGATGTTATAAACCCATAATTGTCTGTGTTCTATTTTTAATAAATAATAATTTTGATAAATAATAAAGTTTTGTGAGTTTCTTTTTCTGGTATTCATGAAATCATTGTTTTAATATCTGGATTTTTTGTGGACTATCAATTTTTAAAGTAATAAGTTAAAATATAACACCTAGTGGGTCATTTTTTTGTTCTAAAAATTGATGATTCCATTGCCTTCCTTACAAAGGGGCACAGCTGAGCAGAGATTTAATATCAACACACACACTCAAAATAACATTTACAGTTTATTCAGACCAGCACAAGAGAGCAGGAAGGCCATATGAATAAGGGACCATTTAAGCATGCAATCACAATTTTAAAGATTTGGAAAATCTGATTAGTCACTTAATTGCATGGTCAATTTTAATGGGAGCATTTGCATATTTAATTATGATTTAGTAAAAAAAAGGCATCCTTTAAATAAAGTCTTTTCCTCTATCATGTGCAAAAATCAAAGTACAGAGAAACTGATTTAATTTGGGCATGTTCTTAATCGGTCTGAAAACTTCTTGCTATGTGGGGGAGGACAGAAAGATAGAATAGAATGGAATTGGAAACATTAGCATCTAATTTAATAAATATATTAATATGCCTGAGGTAAAAGGAGATTTGGAGATAAAACAAATTAGATCCAACCAAGGAAGGAATATTCATATAGAGAAGGAGGCTTCTGTTCTCACAAAGGATATGAATATAGACACACAATGCCATAAACATTACAATTGGACTGACTAGATTATTCCTTACTTATGAGAACAAGGATCCATCCACCTCTTCATCTGGAGCTTTACCTCCATCTAGCCGGGGACAGGCAAACCCAGTGGCCTCCAGACAACCCCTCACTCTTGGTCATGATGACTGGGGCTGATGAGAGCTGTGGATCATGGGTGCTGTCTACCACCTGCAGCCAGGACCAGCAAAAAACATTTTGCTGCCAGCAGTGAAGGATAAGATGTTGCCTTTGCTCCCATAAAAGCCGGCTGGATTTCAGCACTGCTGATGGGACAGAAATCTTCCTCTGCAACTGCAGACAGTTGGCTAGCGGGGAGGGTGCAGGGTAAGCCACGTGGCCCCTGTTGCTTGGTCCTCCACTCCCTGTCTTCTAAGTATCTGTGCCCGAAGTGGCCGCCTCACTGTAATGGTGGGGATGGCCCTGCAAGTGACTCGTGCGCAGTTCAGGTAGGATATTTCTCTAGGGCAATCCCAAATTTGTGGGATTACATGTGATTTACCAATACAAAGTAACAGGATTTAAACTGCAGGATTTGGATTGAATACAGTTTAATGATATTTTGGAGAAATCCAGAAAAGAAGGGATGGCTAATTGTCCAAAGGAAGATGCCTCATACCAACTCAGCCTATTTGCCCACCTCAACCAGCAGGGGCTACTCTGGCTAGCTGTGGCTTTGCTGGGTTCAGGCAGGGTTTCTTTGTACCACCTGAGACTTGTAACAGGAGAAGCTGCAGCCTGGACCAGGGTCCTCTGCATGTCAAGCACATTTTCTACCACTGGTCTCCACCCCTGGCCTGCACTAAAGATATGCTCATTTCTGTGAAGTTGGAGATATAGGAATAGCTGTCAGGGATTTCGTGTTGGCTAGCAAATTGAGTGTCTTGGACATCATGGAGAGATGCGTAAAAACTGGGATGCAATCAATGCAAGGACAGCATCCTGCACCCAGTGTTCTGTTAACATGTGGGCACTGTTTTATAGCAATTGGGTAGCAGGGAACCAACAGAGCTCTCAGTGTTACATTGTCTGCTGCACTGAGATGTGGCGCTGACCTGTCCTGTTTCCACTGTTGAAATAAGATTTGACTGCCAATTCAGTTGACTTCTGCACATTGAAATGAGAGGGGACCATTTTGATAACCCCTGACTCAGGCATCAACATGTTGTAATATTGATTACCTGACTCAAGTAGTCTCCATAGCCATGCCCTCAAGGAAATTAAATTTAAAAGCATACTCCATATCAGCAAACCACTTCTAGCACTTTTCTTCTCCACCAGGAGCAGCTGTGAAGTCAATGAGTCCTGATTGCCCATTTAAGACCGAGCTGCCCAAGGGCACTTAGCATTATACCAGGGATAGCTCAGAGTAAAAACATTGTTGCTGGGACAATGCACTTCCCCAGGTAAGCTCAGAGGGAACAGGAAAGCCTGAGGGGGGTGGCAGATGACATCAATAGTCCTGCTAATCAAAAAGTGAGACCTGGCCCCACTAGAACACTGGTGGCAGCTGTAAACAGATGTTTAACTCCTTCTTTCAGCCCTAGGACTTCGGCACGCTTTGTTTTGGCTGGATCATATCCACGTCAAATTATATTTAAAATCTTTTCTAAATAATATAATCTAAGTCATCTTTCTGAAGGAAAACATTAAGATAAGATATGCCTTTTCCTGCCAGTAAGACTGTGTATTTTACTACATCCATAATTATAATTTATATCCTCTTTTGATATGCAAAAAAGCATCACAAATCTTGAATTAATCAAAAATAAAATGACAAGTTTGAAACACTGCAATTAGTTATCAAACCTCGGCAGCTTCCAGGGCTCCTTAAAGGCTTTTCCCTCCGATCCAAAGGCACTGAAAAGGGCTTCTGTCCAGTCCCCAACAGACCTTATGTGGACACTGAAAAAGTCATCTTCAGGGGCGGACGTGAGAGTGAACGGGTGCCACTCCAGCTGCGACACAGCAGGGCACTGAAGAAAAATATACTGACCAGGCTTCATCTTAAAGCCACGTTTCTTCAGATGAAACTCCAGCACTCCAGAGGAATGAGACACCACCTAAGCCAGAGCAGAAAGACAGCCAGCCTACTATACTGGTTCTGTTTGACGGGGAATGCAAAACCAGGTGCCTGTGCAGGCTAGGGGAGCTTCCAATGAGACTGCCCCTGGCCCCTCAAAGGCATTCTTCAGTTCTCTCTATTCCTCCTTTATGGAGGGAAGAAGCAATAGGAAAACATGAGAAGGTTGCAAATGAAAGTCAAAGTCATCCAGATCCCATACAAAATTCTGTGAATATGCCAGGGAAACTGCATATTAAAACACATGCAAGCATCCTACAACCCATTTTGTGGCTTTCTCTTAGATAAGGATTTTTTTTTTTTTTTGGCTAAGAGGGTTGTATGGTTTAGCTTGGAATTATAAATTTTACCTTAAGCTATTCATTTTTATGGCATTGCTAGTTCTCATTTGTTATTATTATAGTGTTTTATAGTTTAAAAATGTTCTACTTACTTCTGTATTATAAATGCATGTGTTGGAAGCCTCCTTGTAAAAGTTTAGCCCTAAAGAGAGGCTGATAAATTCCCTAAATATATACAAAAGCAAGTACAGTGATGTTCTTCTAAAGGAACAGTCCAAGTTTAATGCCAGTTCAGCTGCAGGGATCTCCCGTTCTCCTTTTCCCTCCTTGCTTCTCCCAATATTGAGACTCCCAGCTCCTAATAAGCAGTGCTTCTTGGCTACAGTCCTATGCTTAACAATAAGCCAATGAGGCTTGCCGCCATACAGAAATCCATCGTGCTATGTGGGCTTGTTGAGGTTGACCACCTACCAGTCATGGTGGCAATATCCTACCTCCCATGTTGGAGGCAGGGTGCCGTTGTAGACCAGCTCCTGCAGAGCATGAGTTGCAGGGTGCTGTTATGCTCAGGTCCTACTGTTGTCTTCCCACTGAAGCATCTGGTTCACCATGGTGGGAACAGAATCTGGACTACATGGGCCTTTGGTCTGATCCACCAGGGATCTTCTTACATTCTTAAAGTTCATAAGAGATTATTCATAGAACTCATCAGCATGACTTGCTTTGCACTTATGCCATATCTACAATTTGGGAACCAATTAACCACATGTAACAGAAATCTGGTACTTATGTAATGACAACCAAAGTATGGGATCCTGATGAAGCAAGGGTTGCTGTTGAATAGTGCTAATACACAAACTCTGCACTATAGTTTAACTATGGACTGTTTGGTCATGCACAACTCAGGAGAAAGATCCCATGGTTTGTTGCTGGCTGTTAACGCTGGATTGTTCGTGGTTAATAACCCATAGTAAAACCATAGTACAGGGTTTGCACATAATGCCACCCATGATTTAACAGCTATACAAAACCCATACATATCCCAGACTCTGGGCTGTTGTTATGAGCAAGCCAGGCCATAGTGTGATCAAAAGGGTCCAAATTCAGGAATGGCCAATGAAACTGCTGGTGTCTGCTCCATGGTGTTAATTGGAAGAGAAGAAGTCTTGTGCTTACCCTTGGGCTTTGGGAACCAATCATGGTGGAAGTTGCCACAGCCAGCAGTTTGCTAGGTCAGAGTCACTAAATAGATTATCACCAGCAGCTGACATCAATGGTCTGTGCTCAAGATGGGGCAGCTATCTACTCAGCAACCATGCATTTGCATCCTCCATCTCCACTCCCTTCACCCAGGGGTAAAAGATAAGAGTGAGATACCCCTCCCTACTCTACAGTGATGGAGTGGCTGCCAGTGAGTGCACAAAGCAAATTGTTTACCAGCTGCCACTGCTCAAGTCCTACCTTGGCCATCATTTAACTGATATCTGCTCCTCAGTGGCTAAAATGATGCTACTGATTTGTAGACCTGATTATATGAAGAGAAGGATTCATCCGGAAGTCACATTATGTGGTCTTGTGAACTTCTTTGCCCCCTTTTCTCAGGTAATTCCACCAACAGGAGCAAGGGAGAAAAAGGACTAGCCACTCCAAAATGATCCTTGTTCTATCAACTGCTGCTCCAGCCAATTAGGGAAACCATTCAGTTGCTCAGCCCAGAATCATGTGATCCACTTGACATTAAACATGTAAATATCTAGCTACAATTTGCTCCGGGGTTCATAACTCCTTACTATTCGCAAAGCCCTGTGTATTTTTCAGGTGATGATGTTGCATCCACTGTAGTTCAATTTTGGACTTGGTGTAGCAGGAAAACTGATTTTATTTTTTCCAGGAAATCAAGGCGTTATTGAAATACTCATGAATATGGTAATAAACCTATGAACAGAATATGAATTACATTAACAAAAAAGGTCATAGAATTTTCTACCGATGAAGCCAAATAACCTTGGATTTTGATTTAATACAGATAACAATGTGTACACTTACCTTTAGAATGACAACCTCTTGTTGAAACCTCCAGAACCTTATTATTCTTTCACCAATGTACAATATCCCAGGGCCTAAGACCCACTTCCAAGCCTGTTAGTGAATTATATAAAGAGATTTTTTAAAAGTAAACACATACAACTTTTATTTTTCAGCATGTGCAGTGTTATTCCAGTCTATCTCCTCCTCATATTTACTAGGTGGATAGTAAAGGTTTCTCTGCATGAGTGGTTTACCCCACTGCTTTGCTGAGATGTCTTCTTCCTTTTTCATCACCAGAGGAAAAATGCGCCCCCTACGCAAGATTTCTTCCCTAGGCTTTGTAGTCCTGTTTTTCTGTACGTTCTATTAACCAACCACAACATGGTGCTGCAATATAGCTCTGTTCTGGTGGATTTGTGACTTCTCACAAGTCTTTTGTTTCAGTTCATCGCAATTTAAAATTTAATGCCAGATTTTCCAAATATCTGTCAACAAAGATGTAAAACCTGTGGGGGGATCTAGTGAACATCAGCTTTGCAAAATGGCCCTGCAACAGTTGTGAACAGAGCACAATAAATGCTTCATGCAGAGAAGCCCTAAGATGAGATACTAAGAAAGATGGCTTAGTTAAGATTGGGAATGTTGTTAAACTCCCTTCCTCTTGGATGGAAACAGAAGTTTCCATTCCTTTCTGTATTTATCCTGCATCCTGCCCTTTTTCTTTTTGTAAGGAACGCCATTTTATCCTCCATATTTTACTGTACCACATACAATCCTTTAGCTTTCATATAGAACACCTTGCACTTTGTAAACCTCTCTTGTACAGGCAGCGTGGTGTAGTGGTTACATTGTGGGATTGGGATTCACCAGAGATGGGCTCTAATTCCCACTTGGCCATGAGTGACTTTGAACTGGTAACTGATTCTCAACTTAACCTACCTCACAAGGCTGCTTGTAAGGATAAAAATGGGGTGTAAAGAATATTATGTAAGCTGCCTTGGGTCCTTGAAAGAGGAAAAAAGGAGGCATAAAATGCAATGTAATAATACTAAAAAATAATAAAATGGAGAGGCAAAAGAGAGCTATATCAGTCACCTTAGGTCCCTTGCAGAAAAAAGGTGGTTTGCAAATATAATAAATAAATAAACAAGTAAGGGGCTAAGAGAGATGCTTTTCTGTTGATAAAGGGACGCTGAAAAAAATTCCAATTGTCTTAGACAATTAAAACATTTGTTTCTCCGTAACTGCTGAAAAACAATGACTGTATATGTCTCTTAAGATTTGTAGGCAACCCAAATCAGATATCTGAATAGGCTAACATACTGATTCAACCTAATCCAGCCATGTAATTGCTCAGGTCCACTAGTAGTTTCCTGCTACATGAAAAGTTGGATGGCTCAGTTGACCCTTGTACTTCTGTTCCTAGACCTTCACAGCATTCGTTACTCTGTTCAGCTCTGTTCCTTAACTACAAAGTTGATGGAGAGATCTTTGTACAAGTTGAGGAAAGAGAATGCCTGGATGCAAATGTCTTTTTTCCCTCCCCATGGCAGAATGAACAAATATAGGAGTCACATAACTCCACACACTTTTGGTTCTGGTCACTCCTGTTGCTGGCATACTGGTTTCTACTGGGATGAGGCAGACCTCGTTAGCATCAGGAAGAAGTCCCTGGATACCAGCTTTCTAGTCCCCAGGGCTACATGCTCTGTTGAATCTACATTCTTCACCATAGCAGGGTTGTTGATTGGGCTTTAACTCATCCAAACAGAAATATCTCACGTCAAAAACTTCACTTTGGCTTAAGAAATGGCAGTGGTGCTTGTTGTAAAATGTCACTGCTGAAAAGTAAATCATTTGGCCTAATTACTTGCTAAAGAAAAAGGAAAGGCAAGCAAAAGAAAGCAAGCAAAAGCAAAAGAAAGAAGAGACTTTCTTCTTTCAGTTTGTATTGCACAGACATAAAAACCCTGGTGAGGAATTTTGAAAGTATTTGATATCCTCCCTGAGAATTCAGCCAAGGCTTTCAAATACACCCCTTTGATCCTTTAGCAAGCAGCTGTACAAAGCATTATCTTTAAAGTGTCTTTTTGTTGGAAATGAATAGTCTTTGACGGCCCTGTCCTGTGACCAAAGCTTCATTCCTTATATTCAGGACACTTGCCTTTTGCCAAGGTGACAAATTCATTAATGTTGACATTCAGTGGGTTTGGGTAGGCTGATGTCTGGGATTGTGATGTAGGCTTACTGTCCTAATGCAGAAGAGCCTTATTAAGAGGGAAAGCTGGTCAAATCCACAAAGCGTGGATCTTTCATAGTGTACACACTTTCATATAGTGCACATATATTGTTCAGACACTCAGTGGAAAAACAACAATGCAAAACAATGAAATCTGTGAAGAGATGCTTTATGTCATTCTAGGTTTAACTTACTGGATTTTCATTTCATTCCAGTAGCATTAAGCAATTGTAAACCAAGGTGACTCTCCTTTGGACTTAACGGTTTTACTGTCCTCAGAACAGGTATTTCTACTTTGAACAGCATTTAAGTAGCAGCCCTGTTTTATTTGCACTGTCTCATGAGCCCACCAGTGTTGACCATTTAGGCCAATCAGCTCTGAGAAATTAATATAATTATCCAGGAGATAAGCCCACACAGACCACTTGGGGAGGGGTCAGTTGAAACGTAACCAACAGGGTGATTTTTATCACAGATACCCATCTTGGAAATATAGATGTGGCTCACACATGAGGAGGAGCCCCTGTGGGTGAATTTCTCAGTGGGACATCCTGTTGGGGTGGGCACTGCCATTTGAATATTCAGGGTGTGGCAGGATATGAACCTAGCAAGGGAAGGTTGTTGGGAGGGTTGACAAGCCATGTTTGCTTGCAGATTGGCCATAGGAAGTTGCTTTATACTGAGAAAGCCCATTGGTCCATCTAGCTCAGTACAGTCAACACTGACTGCCAGTGGCTCTCCTGTGCGTTCATCTTGGAAAGTGCTGTTTCCCTTTTGCTTAACCACGGTTGTACCTCAAACCACTTGGGATGTCTTAGGGTTGAGTCTAAAGTTGCACCTCTGCTCAGTTCCATACACAACTATTCCAGGCCACAGGCATTTAGATCATTAATTGCTGTGGGTGTAACTGAAGTCACCCTTACTTTACCCCTCCTTGTGTGGATGTCTTCCTGATTTAATCGTAAGATGATGCTTATGATTTATTTCAATTTATACTGGCCAAAAGCTGAAGCTTCCTAGGTGGTTTACAACAGTTCATAAAACCGACGAGCTCAATGTCATGTCCCCAGTACTCAGTTATTTTAGATGTGGATCTGGTCACCCACAGTGCCTCTGTGGATGGAGCTGCCCCTTGTAAGTTTTCTGGTCTACTTGACACTGTGCCCTCTTTCACTCAGTGCCCTCCCCTCTCTTTCCTACAGGTTGTATATACAGAAATGCCCTCAGCTACCTTTTAACTCAAAGACAACATAGCACCAGTCTCAAGACACTCAGTGGGGAACCTCCAGAAATGCCTTGGACTTAAGATCCTTCCAGAGACTTCAGGCAGCTCAGGAGGCTTCAGAAAAGAAGCTCAAATGGACAGAAACTGTGCTTCAGGAATAGTTTTGAGGAGAAAAGGGAAAGCAATGAAATAGGTGCCAAAAGTCACAGTGGATACCTCAGCAGGAGAGAGCAAGCAGTCAGGCAGAGGAGAAGGCAGAACTTCAGAAGAGAGACCAGAGGCCCAATGTATATATATTAAATGCATTTATAAGTTCCTTAACTATTTAAATTTAAATTTTCACCATTGTGGCAAAGGGTGACCAGCCACCAGTTAAAATTCTATTAATTTTTTTTCAGGAAATCCATCTTGGCTATGTACAAACTCTCTAGATAGAATAATATCTTCAGTACATTCCTCCGTGTGAGCAGAAAAGTGTTGACCAGCTGATGTGATGCCCAGGCATTTCAGTGCATTGTGCTGGAAGAAATCTGTTGTCTGTATTCATGGTATTGATTTTCGTAGGGAGACGTAGTAACTTAGTGAAGGCTGTGGAGATACACTCTTTGACTTCTTAATATGCTGACAGGGTTGTGACAAACTCTAGTTTTATGTGAACATTAATCTAGGTCAGCCATTACAAACCTTGCTAGATATTGACTAATTTTTGCCCTCAAAGGTTTTGGTTCTTTTAATTAATTAATTAATTAATTAATTTAGAGCATTTGTATGCCGTCCCATCACATAGCCTCGGGACGGCTTCCATAAATAAAATAAAACATAATACAGATAAAATCCAGATGCCTGCTGCCCTCTTTCCTATCTCTTATCTACAGCCTATAAATATTTGGTTTTAAATGTTAAAAATACATTGTTGTCACTCATGCATTTGACATATTGTACATAATGATTACTTAATTATCCCCTGTGGATCTGCAATTTTGTTTAAAATCCAAATGAGCTTTCCAATCTGTTAGACCTTTTACTTGAGTTTTTTCTTTTACTTTTTCTTTTTTAAAGCCCCTGCATTAAATATTGCTCTTTGCACCATGTGGTCAGTCAGTCAACCATATTGTAATCAATGAGTTATAGACACAACATGCCCTATAATGAAATTTTCCAACAGTTTGGAAGGCACTGTTGGCAAATTCATTCCCTGGTAACCTATCTTCTGAATTTCTGCAATGCATTATATATTTGGCTGTCTGGAAACTCTATTACCGTATTTAGAATAGGGTAATAGATGTCCTATTTTGGCTTATCCATTATAAAGTAATAGGATTATTAATGCAGACAGGAAAATATGGTCATATTACACAAGAGCTTTGTGCTCTGGTCTGGCTTCCAGCTCATTTCTGGACCCAGTTAAAACTGATATTAACTTTTAGAACCCTAAATAGGAATTTAAATTCTAAATAGAAGACCTTTTCTATATATGCCACTCAAATGAGAGCAGGCAGGTGGCTACTAAGGAAAGGGCATTTTCAGTGGTGGTATCCCAATTGCTGAATGAGTTCCCCAGAGAGGCGCTTTTACATCACTCCAGTGCCATATTCAGAACTTTTTTTTTTTGTTAGCATCCTGGGCTGCTTAGTCTTTTCCTTTAAAAAAAAAAAAGACATTGCTGTGTTTTAGGAAAGTTGTGGTATTTTGTGGTTTAAATTCTTGCTCTGGGAACTCTCCAGAGAGCTTTGACTATTGGGTGATATAGAAATATAATCAATCGGTTGGTCAGAATTCACAGATTGTTGGCATTTTCACACAGCTGCTACCTTAAGTCCATTTTGTATGAGCACTGTTATTTTCTCACAACTTTCCAAACAAATACTCAGGATACAAGGCTCATTCTTACCACAGGAGCCTTTCCAGAAAACTGTGGCAGAGGACACTGAGCTGATATTTCCCACTCCAAATAGTGATCTTTGCAGTAAGTGACATTATGCAGCAATAGACTCAGAGTAGTCTGACCACGGATGAGCTGCCTGTAACAGGAAAACAAAGAAAACAAATGTAGCACTCTCACTGAACAGCCTGTTTCATTTCATATTCACTTTGGTTTCCCCCAGAACCCTCTTTGATCCAGGGTGAGAAGGCTATCACTGACAGCTAATCCTAATTCCAGAAGCAAAGGAACTACACCTGTGTGTACAGGTTGCTGGGCAATCCCACCAGGTTGTCCTGCTTGTGGGTTTTCCAGGAGCAGCTCTTTGGCCCCTGTGTGCATGGAATGCGCTTTGGGCCTTGTGATCCCAATGCTTTTAAAACCTCATGAAAATTTGGCTCAGCTCAATATGAACATATTTTTCCTACAAGTAAAACAATGATGGCGGCCTGGGAAAAATCAATGAGCCAGTTCCAGGGATGATGATGGTGCTGGTGGTGCTGGTGGTGGCAATCAACTTAGCTCACTCTGAGGCTGTTTCTGTGCCTCCCTTGGAAACCATCCACCCTCCATCTTGAGTCACAATATGGGTGAAGGCAATAGAATTAAGCTGCATGACATGAATACACACCCACCCTGTGCCATGGACAACCAAACCAATGAAGAAAACAACGAAGAGATGGTGGGTGTACCAGAACACCTCATAAAAGGATCTTGTGATGATTTCTGTAGATGAAGTCATGATCAGGATGAAGGACACCGTGATCAGGAGACCAGTTGTTCCAGCAATGGTTGTTAGTATTTCAGTCACTGTGTTCTGAAAAAGAAGAGGAAAGCAGTTTATGGGCACCAAAATCAGTGCCACAGCTTCAGTGCAAGAATAACAGTATGAACACTTTTTTAAGAACAACACCAGGCATAGACATTGATTTCTATTTTCCACCTAAGTCTGTACTGGGAAGTTCTGTAATGAATATTAGCTGCAATTAATTTGCTTCTGTATTGGTTGGAATCAAATCATCTCAGCAATACCTATTTTGCTGCTATGGGGTATCTCTGAAGGAAGGAAACTATTAGAGCAAGATTTAATGAGGCAGAAAGGTAACAATGGAAATAGCATGGAATATCCTAGCTGTGAAACAGTAGTGTGGACTAATGAGCAACATGCTACTTTCTTCTTTTATCAGCATAAACATGTGCTCTTCTTTGAGTTATACTCTGAGCTATGCTTTTGAGCATGTGTAGAGCTTCCAGTAAGTTGTTTTGGCTGTGCTGAAAACAAATAACATTCAACTCTTTAAGAAGAAATCTGTCTTCATAGTACTAAAAACAGAATTATGCAGCTGAGTAATTTAAATGATGATTTACAGTGCAAATCCTATTGCTGTCTGTTCAAAAGTAAGTTGCATTGTATTCAGGGGGCTTTTGGACTGCAAGCAAATAAAAGACTGAAACCTAAAGAGCCCCCCAGAAAGCACACAGTAACTGCTCTTGAAGGCAGGAGTGAGAGAGCTTACTTCACGTTCAGATACTGAGCTAAAGACAAACCTACACAAATAATACCCCATTTATGGGATTTACTGACCTGACACGGTAAGAATTCCAAGGTGATCATTCTTCTTTGCCACTTTTTAGTATGACTTATCTGCAGGTCAGCTAGATATTGCTGCTGCTAATTGAATTTCAACAGATGTTCATTATTTCTTTTGAAGCATGACAAAATGATCACACTTGGGATGAGAGCTCTTGTGAAAAATATGTGCTGTAGGTCCTGTCACAATGTTCTAGAATTTATCTGCTTTTCTTTGCATGTGGCAATAGATACATGCTATCACTTAGTTTATAATATTTTGCACGTAGACCTAAGATGTGTGGTTTGAAGATGGATGTAAAGTAGTTGGGCTGGGACTGGCCTGTCTCTGTGGCCTTCAATCACATTCTGAAACATGGGTTCTGTTCCAACAGGCACTCCGTATTCTGAACCTGAGACTCTTGTATAGGATGGGATAGAAATGCCTTGAATGAATGAATGAATGAATCTGTTCCGCAACTGAAGTCTGAAGGCTCTGGCCATATGGGCCATTTGAGGAACTGACCTGGGTACTACCGTAAAATAGCTGTGGTGGCAGACAAGTAACCTGGTAATAGACTGAATACAAGGCAGAAGTATGGTCTCAGCTCTTCTTAGTGTGGCATATTAAACTGTTCCTTCGGCACCAGCATAAACCTATTTCATGGCAATCTTAGTGGCCAGCAAGAAAATTCATTTTTTTAAATGCATGGGAAGGTTAGGGCACCTTGGTGGATACCAAGAAAGGTGTCCATGGGCACAGTAGTGCCTGTGGGTACCACATTTGTACTCCTGCCTTAGGATGCCTTGATCTTACCTTTCTAGCATCCATCTTCCTCTGCAGGCAATCCTCATGGGTAAATCCCACTGAATTCAACTGGTCTTCCTGCACAGGATCTCAGCTTAACCAACTGGTGGAAGCCCATGGGCCACCGGATGCTGCTGAACTATAAGTGCCATCATCTCAGCCCACTGGCTATGCTTGCTTGTGATTCTGGGAACTGGAGTCCAACAACATCTGGAAGCCCACCAGTTTCCTGATGCTGGCTTAACTCATTCCCAAGTCCTCTCCTGGACACTTTTCTTGTTCTGAAGGGAAATGTTTTCTCCAGGATCTGGAAGGTCCACACAGAGTATGCAGCTGCCTTCCTTCCCCCTGATTCTCTGTCTTGCGATTGTTACAGAACCTAACATGAAAATACAGACCCAGACAATGTTGCAGAGAGCTGTGCAGCTACTTGCCTCAGTATGTGTGAGAGCACAAGAACTCAGGCATACCACCAAACCTTTTGTGTTTGTTTCAAAGGTACTTGGTTAACACATGAGACTGGCTATATTTGTGCATGGGAGGGGCAGGAATTGGAACACATTATTGGATCATGTAGCTTTCTCACTGGATTGCAGAAAGAAGTCTGACAATGAGGAAAAGGTCCAGTGAGAAACAAAGAGGAGGAGGAGGAAGAAGAAAACCCAACTCACTGTGTCTTCATTCCTGATTGGATTCAAGTAGGTTTCATTAGGGCTTTTGCCAATACTGGACAATTTTTTGCTTAGCTCTCCTGCTTGTTCAGACTGGCTAAGGTGATAGCGTTCAATGTTGACAAGGTGTGCAATGATATGAATGGCTATAAAAAAGAAAATGCTGTATAAAGTGAAGACTGTCACATACCAGCATCCCTTTCACTGATGCAAGATTTCTAAAATGAATGACTTCCTAATAGATTTACATGCCCAAACAATGCCAGGCAGTTTCAGTTTGATTAGCTGCTTCTTTTTTGCAAAAATGGGCAGGTAATGATTGAGAAGATAGCAAATATTGCTTGTTTCACCCTTTGCATTCAGTGTGTTCGTGTGTTTAAAACCTGTGCTCTATTTTTGGGTAAATAAATGCTAGTAATTATACAATTTTTATCTAGGTGGTAAAACTTTAATTACGTCTTCTGCACTCTGAGGTAAACAAACACACACATACCCAAATATGCATAAATATATGTCATTTTATATTGCGGTACAAACCATGTAAGATCAATATATTATCATGCCTTAATCTGCATGTGTTTACATTGTATTCTGATTCTGTGTAAGTTCAATAGTGATCTTTAACATTCAAACCCCGGCTTGGGAAGATGTAACTTGTAGTAAAGCACAACTAGGCACTAGATGGAGGAAGGCTTACTTTGGGAATGGTTCAGTCTTTTGGAGTCTCTTTCCCTCCTCTTCTGCAGTGAACCCTGTGACATGTCCAGCTGCAAGTTCATGTGGGAGACATGGCATCCTTCCCATCAGTTCAAAAACCAGGAGCCACTTCCCTCTTCACTTGGATGGAATGGAGAAGGATGTGCACATAGCCTTATGATGAGCATGAGGTGATGGGGGCTCTGCATGAACTGAATCCTACCTAGCAGGTAGTTCAAAATGGTTAAAATTCTTTAAAAAAAAAGAGTGGAGTTCAGTACGTCTTACTGACAAGAATCAGACTACCCCCCTTTCTTCTGCCAGCAGTACTGCATGCAGTATCCCTTACATTCAGAATGTGGCCATCACTCATTTGGAACCACTGAGCTAAAGAATGTTAAAGAAACTTCGGGACTGCATGTGAGTAGTTTATACGCGTTTGTTGCTTTGTTGTCTAGCCTACAATTTCTTCCCTAGCTCAGTCTTGATTCTTTATTGGCAGATTACTAAATGAACAGCAATTGTGTGTCATTGCCCATCTGCTCAATAAGCAAAGAAAGACCTAAACAGGAGTTGGTTCTTTGCGTATTCAGTTAATCTGTTTGTTCTCAGTGAAGCAGGTGCAGCTCTTACTGAACCCGTGTGTGCACTTATTCAAGAATAAAGAGCACTTCTCTTTCTGCATGCCTGTCTGGGATAATAGTTGCACTGCGGTTAGTCAGCTTCTAATTAACCACTTGTCTTCTCATTTTTACAATCAATCATTTGTCAAACTGTATGGCATTACATGATGTTACATTAGTTTGTATTATATTTCAAGAATTGACTTATAACTGACAATTTGATTTTTGTCTAAGGCATTGTTCCAGATTCCTGGACCATCTGTGGGTCAAAGGGTAGCGGCAAGGTGTAGGTCCTTACTGGTGGTAGCACCCACTCTGCAGAATGCCTCAATTGAAACTTGCCAAGCCCTAAGACTTTACGGTTTTAGGTATTTGGCCAAAGCCAGGCTGCTTAGGAACACTTCCAGCTGAATCTTCTCTGTCTCTTTGTTAAAAAAAATGTTTGATTTCCTTTCTCTCTGTCTTCACTTGGGGTTTTGGGGTTATTGGATTGCATCCATTTGTGTGCAGGTGCCAGTTTAAGGGATGCACCTCATGTGAAGAACCTCTCCCTCTCTACACATCCCCCGTATAGGGAAAATACCTTCTATTATGGTTGTTTATTGCCATACGTAGGTTATTTTTGTAAATAATGGGAGGATGAACTGCCCATTGCTTATCCAAGTGCTGTGGTAAAGTACAAATGATAAAAATGCAATACAAAACAATTCAAAGGCCAATTGTAATCTTAAAACAGAATGCATCATGCCCTTTAAAATCATCAGCAGCGCACTGAGATACCAAACAGCTACAGGCCTGTGGCATTCTGTTTTAGAGCCTCTTAAAATTATTCAGTAGAGAGATATGCTTTATATATTTTCTGGCATATGAGGAAGAAATGCTTCTGTAAAAAGCAGTTTTCTGTTTCATCTTGGGGGTGATCACAGATGTAATCCTAGGTAGCTAATAATCCATTTTAAGGGCCCCAGAATAGTATGTCAGCCCAACCAATATCTCTGTTGTCTATTTTGCTTTTGATACTATTTTAATTTTATTGGTTTGCATAATTTTATTATTCTAGTTGATGTAATTATATATTTCATTTTTGAACATTTATATTAAGGTTTTATTTGTATGTGTTTTAAATGTTGCCAGTTGTCTTGAGTCCCAGTACTGGGAATTGTGGAATATACATAAATATCATAATAAATATAAAAATTGGGTGAAATGCATTTTGAAGACCTTGCTCCAGGCAACACCATGGCAGCACCAGCTGCTGTTTCTGAGCACTTTTCTTCAAGGGCAGCCCAACCCAGAATGCATTGCAGTTCTCTGATCTGGAGGTAACTAGGCAGGAACAAATATGCCAGGTTTCATCAGGTAAAGTCATCATAGGTGGGAAGAAGTGCCCCTCACTACAGTATCACCTGCATATCCAAGAGGTGCATGAGTCACGAGGTCAGTGAGCACCCTCATACTATGGATCCAATCTTGAAGGGAGAGTGTGACCCCATCCAGACCACACTGTACCCCTAAACCTGAATCAGATGGTCTGGCAACCAACAGAATTTTAAAGGATGCCCTTGATACAAATAAATCCCCCCACCCCCTGCAATGTCTGGCCAAACTAGGCAGTTCATTAATGCATCTTTGCATCTAAAAACCAGATCTGAAACAGTGTGAGTTCCTTCAGTCGGAAGGGTGGGGTGATAATTATTGAACTCACAAGAAAAGGAAATGGAGTTTTCTTCCCCTGCTGTCGTCCAGGGGAAGTCCCTGCTCTGTAGCCCTTTTTGCTCTGGGATGGCCTGCCTTCTTGGCATACTGGATTTAGGGTATGCTTAGTTTGGTATACGAGAAAAAAGAAACAAATCAGATAAATGCACTTATATTTCTAGGATGACTTGTTAATTAAAAGTGGGGGCCAAGTGTGCCTTCTTCAGGAATCCCTTCTTATGATGAAAGCAAACTGATAAATTGCTAGGCATGATAGATATTCAGCATTATCATACTGCATTATAACATGTTCTTCATTCCATGCTCTTTGAAGGGCTTTTTGTTCTCAAGGCCCAGGTGTTCAGGCATACTCTGTGAACTGACAGGGAGTGGAAGTGCTGGGGGGACAGGGGAGAGGAGCCAGAAGAACCTGGCCCTATCCTTGATCCCATGATGCACATCTGGAGAGATCTAGACTTGCCCATCTCCACAGGGGCACACCTAGAGGGATGGGGCCCTGGGTTACCAAGGTTCATGGAAATAGTCTCTCGCTTAGGTTCAACAAACTGCTCTGTGCATGCTCAGAGACTCTTCCTTTGTTGGCAAATAGCTTGCTGGATGTACATTGAAAATAAAATGATTTTGCCAAAGAACTGTCTGTTGTGTGGAAGAGCGAAGTGGGGCAGTGGGAGGAACTCAGTTCCTGACAGCCTGGGATACAAAGGGACTTCTGCATTGTTAAGGACTCTTTGAGACACTGGCAGTTCACTAAGAAGTAACTCCCACTGAATTCAGTGAGGCTGACTCCAGGATAAGCATGTATAGGATTGAAGCCTTAAAAGTGCCTCTGACTTGTAGCCTAACTGTAAAAACATGAGATACACAGACATTCTCTCTGTGTAGTTTATTTTATTTTATTTTATTTTATTTTATTTTATTTTATTTTATTTTATTTCTCACTTGCACACATCTGAGCTCCAGTTTCCTCAAGGACAGGAATAATATGAGCATAATCCCAAAGTACTTAACATTCTGATTTTCAGTTACTTGGGGGCAAATGACTTGAATAGGGCTATTTCCATTTATTTATTGCAATGCTGGTCTTTTGGACATGCATTTAGATTTAAATGTGCTTCAGGGTGCTGACTGAGGAATGCTGGAGTTGTAGGATTTTTTCTGTCTAAACATATAGGACTATACTGTAAGTGTCTCCAGATTATATCCACAGGGAATAAGTGGTTGTTTATTCAGATAAATGCACCATTATGGAGTGGATCAGACGGAATCTTATCCTGTTTTGCAGTTTCTGTCAGTCTTCCCCCACTTTTCCTGTTTTACTTTTCTTACCAACTATGAATCTTGGGATGGAACAGGCAACAATTCAAAGAAACAGCAGTGCTCAAATTAGCAATTGAGCATTTATCCCAAAGAAGAGTTCCCCTTGGCTTCGTTAGGGAATGCACTGTGTAGACTATCAAGCATTTTATAGTAAGCATGTGCATGTAATAGGCTATGTCTAGTTTAGAGGTTCAGCATCACACACATGGACACAGGTATACCTATGAACACCTCCTTTGGAGCTTCCCAGTCTCTGGGCTCCTCTGGGTTTTTTCTAAGCTGTAAAAGATTCATTTTAATTAAAAAGAAATTTTTAATTTAATTTAATTTAATTTAAATTTTTAAAAGAAAGAGGACATGCTACAAAATGAAGTGCCATGCTCCAGCACCATCTTTATTTCAAGGAATGGCTTTGGGACCCATGTGCCCACCAAGGCATTCTTAGAGAATAAAAGCCCCAGCACTTTAATTGGAATGTGCCCAACCACTCAGAAAACAGAGAAAAGTAGGCTGGGGAGGGAGGGAAGAGGACATGAATGGGCATCCTCTGGGGCAGCCATATTGTGAGAGTTCCCAAAATGCACTCTCAAAATTCCAGCTACACCTACTGACCCAAAAAGGTTGAGAACAACCCAGTATCTGTAAAACATAGGATGTGCTTTTAATATGAGAATATCTGAAGGAACACGGAATGAGATAAGAATTCATGACTAGCTCTTTGAACATGTACCAGTCCAAACTAGATTCTAAGGATATCTCGGGGGAGAAACACAGTAATTATGTGAGATTTCAGTCTCCCAGATATTACTTGGGAGACTCACTCAGCGGTGACAGCCAGGTCACGTCGCTTCCTAGAAGCTATAGAGGGAGGGTTTTTCACACAGAGTGTCCAAGAGGCGACGAGGGGGGGAAACATCCTTGACTTGGTCTTGACTTGAATAGGGAGGAGCTGATAGATGAAGTACAGATTAGGGGAGCTCTGGATGTGAGTGATCACTCCATCCTTTGCTTTGAGATCAGGGGACTGGGGACGTGCAGCAGGTCAAGCACTAGAAGCTGGGACTTCAAGAGGGCCAACTTTGGCCAACTGAAGGCCAGACTGGGGAAAGTCTCCTGGGATAGGTTACTGGAAGGTAAGCAAGTTGAGGAGGGGTGGATGGCACTCAAAAGGCAGATTTTGGAGGTGCAAGCCTTGACGATACCTCTAGTTAGTAAGGTGGGGAGGTGGAGGAGAGTGCTGCCATAGATGCGAAAGGAGGTGGTTAGAGGGATTAGATGAAAGAGGAACCTCCACAGGAAATGGGTACTGGGACAAATAGACAAAAGGGTATACCAGGAGGAGGAGGCCCATTGAAGAAGGATTCTTCACAAGGCTAAGGCTGATTATGAGCTGAGACTTGCCAAGAATATCAAGAGCAACAAAAAGGGCTTCTTTCAGCATGTAAATCGGAAGAGGAAGGGGAGACAAGTGGTGGGACCACTAAATAAGGAGGAAGGAGATCCAGTGACTGATATGAGGGAACAGGCACAGAGCTAAATGACTATTTTGCCTCTGTGTTCTCCCCAAAGCAGGACAGGAGATATCCGCATAGGAGATTAGATGAGGCTGGGGACTTAGGGGCACAGATTAGAGTCACCCCCCTTGAAGTCGAGGGGCTCCTCAGGGCATTGGACATTACAAAGGCGCCAGGCCCTGATGGGTTACATCTGAGAGCAGGGCATAGTTGACTGACTGAAAGCAGAGGGTAACCATTAGCAGGGAATCATCGGGATGGCAGCCAGTAACAAGCGGGGTCCCCAGGGCTCTGTCCTGGGGCCGATCCTGTTTAATCCTTTCATTAACGACATGGAAGAAGGGGTGAACAGTCTGCTGATCAAATTCGCAGACGACACTAAAACTGGAGCAGTGGCCACAACTGAGGAGCAGGTACTCCAGATCCAAAAGAATCTGGACAGACTATGGAAGTGGGCAGGAGACAACAGGATGGCGTTCAATGTGGATAAGTGCAAGGTCTTGCACTTGGGGCATAGGAATAGGTGTCATAAGTACAGGTTAGGAGACAAGTGGCTGGAGAGCAGCACTTGTGAAAGGGACCTCGGGGTACTGGTTGACTGCAGGCTAAACATGAGTCAGCAGTGTGATGCAGTGGTCAAGAGGGCGAACGCCACCCTTGGTTGCATAGCCAGAAGTGTGGCTTCTAGATCAAGAGAGGTATTACTACCACTCTACACGACTCTGGTGCGCCCGCAATTGGAGTGTTGTGTTCAGTTTTGGGACCCTCATTACAGAAAGGATATAGCCAGGTTGGAGTCAGTGCAGTGTAGGGCCACAAGGTTGGTGGCCAGTTTGCAGGGGATGCCGTATGAGGCGAAACTGAGGGAACTGGGTCTCTTCAGCCTGGAGGAGACTCAGAGGGGCTTTGTTGATGACATACAGGTATGTGAGGGGATGTCACATGGATGGGTAGAGACCTGTTCTCCCCTGCAGAGGAAGGCAGGACACGCTCCAATGGAGCAAAGCTCAGGGAGCCAAGGTTCCATTTGGATGCCAGGAAGCACTTCTTGACAGTCAGGACCCTGAAGGTGTGGAATGGGCTTCCACGAGAGGTCGTTGAGGCCCCATAGGTGCGAGTGTTCAAGGATAGGCTGGACGTCCACATGGTGGGCATGTCGTGAGCGGAGCCAGCTGGTGCCGGAGGTCAGACTAGATGGCCCAGGAGACCCCTTCTGACTTGCTCTGTTTCTATGTTTCTAAACAAGCACTGTGAAGCCTTTAGGAAAATAGAATTGGAAATCTTACTTGCATTTACAGCTACTCCATAGGCAACCGTCTTATGAAACGTGATATTTTTGTCAAGTTGCCGTCTCAGTACTCCTCTGTTGCACTAGATGAATAGAAGAAAAAAGCTACTTCAAAACTCCATCTTCATGAGTTTGAGACTGTGTTTGGACATAACAATAAACAATGGGTATCATGTCAGTAATGTGTCTAAGTAAACCTTGGTCTAACATATACTTCCTCCCTTGACCTCCCCTCATCTGTCCTGCTCACAAGAAAGAGATAGCATTACACCACACCCTAAACTATGGATAAACTTAACTATAGTTTACTACAACAAGGCACCACATAAAGTTGGCTTGTTTCAGTAAATCTCTGTTACAATTAATAGCAGTTTATCCAGTTTGTGCTTAAGGTTGAACTAATAAATCAATAAAAACAAAACATTTCCAGTGTCTTCACAGCTGTACTGGAGCAGAAGCAGAGAGTGAGGGAGTGCATGAGACTAATTCTGATAGTGCTTAACTGCAGCTTATCATTATATCTACATGCAGCTTGAAATGCAGGGGTTTAAAGTATTTAACTTATTCCTTTCCTTTTCCTTTTTGTTATTTTTCTGCCACACCCATCACAGAAAGCCTCAGGGCGGCTTACAAGGCAGATAAAACATAGAATAGGATAACATTAAAAATTCGGACTATCTCGGCCATAATTTAAAACCAATAAATAAGAACAACAAATTAACAATTAAAATATCATTTAAATAAAAAGGTCTTGGCCTGGTGCCGAAAAACAAATAATGACAGCGCCAGGTGGACCTCTCTGGGGAGCGCATTCCATAGGCGCATTCCTCCTCCGGGTACTCACCCTCCTAATATCCTTCACAGAGGACTCCCGGAGAAGGGCCTCCTCTGCCGATCTTAAGGGCCGGGAGGGCATATATGGATGCAAGCACTCCTTTAGCTAACCAGGTCCCAAGCTGTTGAGGGCTTTATAGGTGATAACCAACACCTTGAATTGGGCCCGAACTTCAATGGGGAGCCAGTGAAGCTAACGGAGGACTGGGGTTATATGAGAACAATGCCCAGTCCCCATCAGCAACCTGGCAGCTCTATTTTGCACCAATTGAAGTATCCGGACCGTCTTCAAGGGCAGCCCCACACAGAGCGCGTTACAGAAATCTAATCGGGAAGTTACCAATGCATGTGTTACAGTCGTCAGGCAGTCGTTCTCCAGGTAGAGATGCAGCTGATGGATCAGCCAAAGCTGAAGGAAGGCGCTCCTCGCCACCGCTGTTACTTGAGCTTCTAATGACAGCTCTGGGTCGAGGAGCACTCCCAAGCTGCGAACCCTGTCCCTAAGAGGGAGTGCAACCCCGTTCAGGACAAGGTCCAGGTCCCCCCATTATCCATTAATTATAGCACAAACATGTATTGTTTGCATATGGAAAACACATTCATTGTAGGAATTAAATATTTGTTAAATGTTGACATGGCCATACTTGGCCATTATGAGATAAGATTCATGGCCATGATCCTACGGCTTTTCTTTGCTGTCTAGGATAGACAGAGTCCCTGCTCTGTCCTTGCTCTTGGAAATGAATTCCAAGGTTGGAGTTGAGACTCTAGGTCCAGAAAGCCCTCTCTCTGTCCTCACAGTGAGTATGCTGCTTTGAGTGCCTTCTTCCAAGAGTGCCGTTTTGGAACCACTATGTGGGGGGGAGGGCATTCTGGGGGTGCAGAGAAGGGAGATGTGTAGAATCCCACAACCCCTCCTCCTTATGGGCAGGGGCAAAAGGCACACACAGCTGAAATTGGCCATCCAGGAGAAGTGCAGAGGAAATCCTTGCACGTGATTGAAGGTTACACTGAATGGTGCTCACAATGTTTTGAATTGGGCAAGCCTAGAAGAATACAATGTAATGCATTATTATAATGACACATTGGAAAACACGTGCTCAGATATATGGGCTTGATACGGCAGAAAGAGTGTTCAGTTTTTAAGACTTTTTAAAAGTATATTATCTTTTTCCAAGAGTGCCTTTTCCTTTTGTATACATATTTGATTGTTAAATAAACAGATTTACAATATTCCATCTGTCTGTCTATCCAAAATTCTCACAGAACTGATTATCCATCTCCTACTCAGTACTCATGGCTTTCTGGGCTGTAGATATACCTACGCTCTGCTCTGGTTTGTACACTAACCCATGAGATATAATAGACTGCTTAACTCTGAGATGGTGTGATATGTAAGTCCAGCCAAAGAATCACAGTTTGTACCTGGTTATAACCTCTATGTTATTTAAATCATGGCGTGTTGTTACATGTGCACTCAGAACCAGGAATCTTTTGTGGTTTGCTTGCCAGGCTGCAGGAGGGGAACGCAGGAGTGCTTAAAAAAAATCTAGTTGCTCTACAAACCAAAACCATAGCACTACAAAGACATTTGGGATATGGGGCAAAAGAAAATGGAAACAAATAAGCTGGGAAATGAGTAAACAATCCATTTTTTATCACTTGTCAGGCAAACCATGGTTACCTAAACCATGGCACCAAACAATGGTTACCTAAATCATAGATTAGCATTTTGCATGAACGAGGCCAGAGAGTTACAACAGTTTTGAAAGCAGCTTTACAGAGCTTCCTGCGAAGTACTGTGCAAGTTATTGTTCTGAGAAAATGCTGTGAAGAAGTAGTTTCCCAATTCACAGGGGTTCCTTTATTCGAAGCCATAACACTTGAACAGCATGGATGGTATGGTGTAAAATTGTCCTCATTATCACTACTCATTAGTGGAAAAATACTAGTCAAAACTGAAAATTACACTCGTGCATAATATAAAGTCACAATGTAGTAATAAAGTCAGGCATGATAAGATCACAGTGAGATTAATTCTCCTACGTTTGTGTGGTACGTATGTTCTGTGCATATGCCTTCCCATGTTGAGAGTTGCTACTTAAGGCAACCTGCACTTGCGACACAGTAATTCCTTAGCTGTGCTTTCTTCCTTGCTTTCTTCTCTAGCAGACAAGAATGACTGGCCACCTAGCATGTTCTACACTCTGAATAAACTGTGGGTTGGATCCAGAGCTATCCTTCTATGGACAGAAAGGCTCCTGTCCACAGAAGTGACCAAGATGCATTGGAGGCTCCCCTGGAGAAGAGGGGAAGGTGGCTTTGGCTATTCCTTCTGGCAAACCTCATTGACATTTACTTCAATGTTCCAGAGTGCTCCCATTTCTCAGCAATTTTTCAAGGGGCATGGGATGCAAGGGAAAGGAAGGATCAGTACAAATTGATCCTTCTTTCCTCCTATTGGAAAGTCCTGCTGAGTAGAGCTCCACTCTTATGAATGCTGCATCTAAGCCCATGTTCCATAACCAGTTCTTTTCTAAAAAGTATGCTTTAGTGAAGTTATATTTGCAATGCTCAAGTGCTCCTATGAAAAATGTACTTCTTGCTACGATTTTCCACTTGAAGTAACTGCTACAGTTTATCTGCTTCTATTAAATCACAAAATGTGCATTTCTAGTACAGCGGTCTGAAATCAAACTAAACAGATGAACACTGTCGATAATAGTTTAAAAGGCAATAGTTGCGCGATAGACAAGAATACTTACAAAATGTGTTCCCCTTAAGAATGAAATAAGGTTTCTACTGACTGGTAAGAGGATTAGCAGGCAGTTGAAGTTGAGACAAGTGGCAGAAGCTCTTGCCCAGGCGAGTGTGGACTGCACAGAGAATGAAAAAAAACATCACACATTGGAAAATCACCCTCGGCATCCTCAGCACCTAACAGCAACTGCAGGGAAGTGAGGAGGGGTTGTGGAGTGGGCTGGGGGAATTGGCAGAGAAGTCAGAAATTCAGGTCTGAATGGCGTCGCAGGGTTTTCAAAGGGTGGGCACTAGCTGTGGTTCCAAGGTACATTTGGGCTTCACTTTAGACAGGGGAAATGTCTAGGGTGCACATTACCTTTGTCTGCCCCTCACAACTTGCCGCACCAGCAAAAGAGTTCAGGGAGACTGGAAAAGTGATGCGCCACTTCATTGACGCCATTGTGTTGAGCTGGCAGGATGCGATGCTCCGGCAGCAAGTGGTTGCGGTGAGGCAGTGGTGTTTCACTAAAGGCACTTTGGAGGTTGCAGGGAGAGGAGTGATTTTAAAAAAGCAGTCAAATTATGACTGACAAAGAAATCCTAATATATGGATGCAAGAATATATGGATGGATATATTCTTAAGGAACAAATTAAAACAAGTAAAATGGGAATAGTTGGGATTTTTTCCATAAGCAATCAAATACTTAGAGAAATGACTATGCATCATTTGGATGCAAAATTAGAAAGAAGCCTAGTAGCAGAATGTCATGCAAGACTTAGGTGTGCATAAGAATGAAGATTCACGGCTAAGAAAACATCTCCTTGTGGAGGCATTTAAGAATTGTTTACTTACACCTAGTATAACCCGTGTATAGAGATAGGCATATTCTTCTTCATACCAGTTGAATGTGTCGATAAAGAGGTATATGTTCATTCCCAGCCACAATAACTGCAACAGAAAAGTTTTCACCAATCAACACTGAAGGGTCTGTCAGTTTTATAATTTCTTCCTAAGGGCTTTGGAAAATTCATAAGGGCCATTCTAACATGCAGATAAAGAAGATAGCAGAGAGAATCTAGTCTCCCACCTAGAACCACTTAAAATACAAAATACAGTCAAGAAATCTCATGACTACATGGCATTTCTCAAGTAGAGCCTGATTTGAATAGATGCATGTCTTTCAAAAAGAAGTTTCTGTGCATCAGGTGCAGAGATATAGCAAAACTTAAGAAAAAGTTGAGAGTTCATATAAAACATCAGAAAATTAATCAGAGTCAGTAGCTTGATTATGAAATAGATACTTACAAATAACAGAACTGACAAGCTTTCATTCAAAATCCAATACACCATCTTGATTGTCTCTGTTCCGTGCTGTAACAATTCACTATTTCCTTGTAATACAAATTGAGTTCTCTGGATCTTCCCTTTGCTGCATAATCAACTCTCTGGAGTAGCAGCCTAGGAATATTCTAATTAAGGACTTCCTACCAGATGTCAGTCTCCAAAAGGGACATCGTCTGTGATGTGAGAAACTAATAGGCAGTTTCCGACTAAATTATTTTGGAAGAAATGAAAGGTTTGCTCTAATCAGTAAATTCTCCCCTCTCCCTCCAAAACTATCCACACAATTGCAAGCCACAATGTAAGAATCCCTCACAGATTGTTTCTATTGCAAGCAAAGGTAATGAAGCAGTTAGCATAATTTTGTGTCAATGTAATATATGGGATAGCGCCAAAGATGGAAAGGCAGAGCTTTTAATCTGCCCATCCCCCGCCTCCCAGAAGCACTTGCTGCAACAAAGATCACCCTAAGCTTAAGCTCTTGTAAACCACCCAGAGCCTATGGGAATGGGATGGTATATAACAATGAAAGGAATGAATAAACTGTAAAGACCAGGGGCCCTGATGGCCTCCAACGCATCTGATCCCTCTGGATGAGCTGGCTTTTCCCCACATGCACAACACTTCTTGCTCTCCCCACCCACCTGGAATCTTTTTGCCTGAGGTCTTTTTCTGAAAATAAATGCCCCTCATCACATCCATACATCCCTTTACAAATAGGGCCATCCTTAGGATGCAGGCCCCTTTAAAGCCCACCTCCCAGACACACGCATGCAGCCCAGCTTTAAAGAGCCCTGAGGCCAGCTCTTTCAGTACCCGGCACCTCCCCTGTTGGACGGAACAAGGTCCATGCTGGTTAGAACATGCTGGAATGGTTGGCTTTTTTCCTACCTAAACATGCATAGGATTGTGCTCTTATACGGCAAGCTTGGAATGATAAACACCCACCATTCAGTTGTCTGAGGACTTTACTGCTTTCCCTACGTTTTGCTGATATGCCCTGTTGCTGTTGATTTCATTTGGATCCACTGTTTATACTAAGGAACATATCTAAGGAATGAGTGCTGATTTTTGTCAATGTTACCATGAACTGGCATGGTTTCTTGTTTGTTCTCTCTTTTCTTTTGGTATATTCCAAATTGAAAAGTCAAAGTCTATAAACCCCCCACCCCCATCCTACACAGAACACTTTACCACCCTTGAGGGCAGAAGACAAGTTTAGGGAATATGGAGGAATATACAATTCTCTCCTCCAATATATATCTGCTGCCCCACCATTCCCATTCCGCAGCCTAGGCCACCTGAGATAGTGGCTGCACTTGGCCTAATGGCATGGCCAGCCCTCTGGGGAGTCACTGGACCTTCCAAAATATTTTCTGATTCAGTGTAAAGATTTCACCAGAGTGGGCAAATCTGATGTTTAAGGTGCAAAGGTATTTGCATTGGATTCCAGCTTGCATTCTTTTCCAAGGACTGCACATAATATGTCCGCTTAGAACTCACTTCCACAATATCAAAGGACTGATAAAAAGAAATATGAGCTAGAAAGATCATTATTTACTTATTAGGTTGATGGGTGTGCATTCTGGAGTGCCTTAGACTCAATCTGTTTAGGCATACAATTGTGTTAAACAAATTAAACACGTGTCTACATATTTTGAATCATAAAATTAACCAATTGTAATGCCAACTTTCTGGGTACTCCTGGAATGTGAATGTATTAATTGTATATTACTTCTTCTCCAAACATAAGCTCGCACAAACCTTTGAGAAGAATTATTTTTGCCAGAAAGTATTTTTCATGCCAAGAATCAATCCTAGTATCTGGTAAGTAACAGTGGAGAACAGTTTACCTCTGCCCATGCCTAAAATGGCTTTTCCTTCCCACTATATAACCAAAACCAATGCTACTTCTGCTTTCCCTGGCAGGGCTACTTTGCCCTTAGGGCACCAGGGCCAGCCCTGCCTTTGGGCAAGCTGAGGTTGCTGCTCCAAGAAACAAGTGGGACCTCACCCCAGTCCTAATGGGCATCCATCTCAGATGGACACAGAAGGTGAAGGATACAGCTGTGAGTGACCCAGAAGCCTGAAGGTTCACCTGTGCCCCATAAGCCAGCTTGCTGCCCTTTGCTGCTGCCCTTTTGAAGTGTTGAAGCAAATTCAACTAGAGTCTGGTTGGCTTCCAAACCTGGGCACCACCTTGTCCTTCACCTCCACAGCAAAACGCCCCAAGAGACTTGACAGACAAATATTCTACAATGTGAATGCTATTTCATAAGGAGGGAGGTGGAAAACCATCCTGAAGAATTCCGTCTATCACACACCTGTTTCAGACCAGTGGGCCGATCCATTAACAGAAATTTTCTGTATGAACAGCAGGTAGCTGTTTTGAGGTGAGGGAATATCTTCTATTTATTTCAAACATTATATGCTGCTCTTCCTATGCTCATAGCAACTTACATTGCTATGATCAGCAACCCAGGCAGAAACTGTCAACTAATCAAATATAAACAAAAGGCAAACCAACCAGAATCACCAAGAACCTCCCAATTAGAAAGAACTTGTAGCCTTTTGAAAAGGTGCACTGCCAGTTTGACTCATCCTCCCCACACGAGAAAGACAAAGCATGAGCGTAATGCTCTTGGGCAGTCTCAGCCGCCAGCTCTGGGTGCAGAGACTGAATGCACAGTTACTCTCTCACTTTGCCCCTTTTTGAGTGGTGGGGCTTCGGGGAGTGGGAGGTGGGAATGGCCTCACCTGAGGCTCTACAGGCCAAGTGGGCCAACCTAGCTGGCCATACTGGCCCATGAGCTGGAATATCCTGTTCTTGGGTTGGGTGTCAGGCAGACTTGCTTTTTTTAAGGTTTCTTGTTCATAGAAGGTGCAATTAGTAATAGTAATAGTAATAGTAATAGTAATAGTAATGCATATCAGAAACAATACAGTTTTTTATTACAGCTAAAGAGAAAAGAAAATGAGGAAGCAGCAAAGAAGTGGGATCTGAGGATGACTAAGTTCAGATGTTTCTTTTTTCTTTTCTTTTTTCTTTTTCTTTCTTTTTTTTAAGAGAAAGCCAGCATCTGAATTAGCCATACTTCAAAGCAAAAGACCTGTACGAGACTTTCTGCTTTGAAGTACAGCTGATCCAGACACCAATTTTCTAAAATGAGTATTTTTTTTTAAAGACATCTGACTGGGATTTTTCCAAGTACAACAGAGTCAGAAGCTGCTTTGGATTCCTAAACTTGTCTGTGCTTATAGCTGTACTTCAAAGAAGAATAGCTCAGTGGCGCGTTCTGCTTTGAAGTGCATCTCATCCAGATGCTAGTTTTCTTAGCGAATCCAGAACTTGTACATGGACTGAGAGCTCTTCTCTAAATTATTATTTGGCAGGCAGTAGAGTGCATTCTGTCATATAAAATCAATTAGTATAAAGATGAATGAAGTGATGGGGTAACTTTGCCAGCTGTATGGGGTAACTTTGCCATTGCCATCAGGGAGAAATAGTTACCTCTTTTTGTCTGATGTAAGCAACTGACTGAAGTTAACACATTTGAGTATAGTAAAAACAGAGGACACTCTGTATGTGCAGTATGTTTATGGAGTTGTCCAATTAAATAGAAATAGCAGCCAACACTTTGAGGAGAAATTCATATGGTTCACATTTTAATGAAAACTTACCTCATTTGCACCTTCTGAACAATATGCAAAATAATGAATCAATATGCAAAATAATGTACAAAATGTGTGCATTAGGAGAAATATGCATGAATTCTCATGTGGACTTTACAATTAAAAAAGCAAACTGATGTAGCAGTGGGAGAAACAAAATAAAGTGGGAGATAGAGACACCAGAACTGACAAAGGACTTCGCTAGATGAGGCCTTCAGTGCTTTATTGGGGTTTCTTGTCCCATTTTCTTTCCTTGAGGAAGAACTGGCTTTTGCACAAGACAGTCCTCATCCAGGGGACAAGAAGGTTCCTCTGAACCTTTCTCTATGTTCCTACATGTTCCATTACATAACAAAGGTAGTGCTGTGGAATTGAGTGGAGCTTAAACTTTATACAAGACTTCTGCCTCGAATCCTGGCGTCATCCAGGGAAATACAACAGTATCCTCACTCTATAAACAGCCATAGAAATGGCTGACAAACATGGAAGAGGTCCTGAAGGATTCTGAGCACACAATAAATGCCTCATGTAGAAAGCCCAAATCCGTCCATCCATTGTTGCTGTCTCCTGTTTCTTACAGGTCTGAAGACTAATCAACTTTCCTTGAAAAGAACAGCCAATACCCATAGGAGAGAATCCTGGTGACACTGCCCAGCTTACTCATGGGGAATCATGTCATAAATGCCACCTGTCTCTAATCATCAAAGGCAGCTCATCTCTGGTGCTGTCTGTCCCTATTCCATCCATCTTTTGTCTTCTGCATACATTTTGGGGTGCCTTTTAAAATTTTAATGAATTGTCTTGTAGCATCATAAAGGTTAATAAAATATGCCTTTGAAGACTAGACTCTACTTCAACAGGTGCTACAAAACTTCTGGATGTTTTTGCTGCAGCAGACCTAATGACTACTACTCTGAATATGTTTTAATTTCTTGCTAGCAAAAAATGGAGCCAAGTAAGACACTCTTCAGATTTTAACTGGCTTCCCAACTTTGTAGAAATGAAATCTGTTGAGCAGAAGTATGCATCTTGACTGGAGAATACTCATATTCTGCTTGAGGATTTCCTGTGGACAGCTGGTTGGCCACTGTATACTCAGAATGCTTTATGAGATGGACCACTGGTGTGATCCAGCATGGCTGTTCATACTTTTTATGTGTAAGCACACATATGTGGTGCATACTAGCTGGGTTTTGCTTCCCTTCTGTTTCGGAATCCACTGGGGATAGGAATCCATGGATTTCCTGGGCTTGGCTCCCTGGAGCCTGTTCCATTTTGCAGCAGCCTTGAGTCAGGGCTGTGGAGCGGGTGGGTTTCCCTTCAGGCCATACTGCATCTGCTTAAAGGGAGCCAAAGTCTTGGCTCAGCCTCTTTCCCAGTACTGGCCACTGTGGGGTTGCCGAGAGTTTTGAGTCACAGATGGATTTAATGTGTTCTAACAAGAAGGATCAACCATGGTTTTTTCTCCTTTGTTTTTGCCACTTTCATGCCACCATCACCACCGTCATCATTATTAATTTCATTTCTATACCACCTTGTTGCCAAAGCTGTCTGGGAGGGGGGCCGGATGTGTTTATTTATTTATTTTATTGCATGTGTATGCACCTCCATAGGGATGCATGTGGTGCTGTGGTTTAAACTGCTGTGCTGCTGGGCTGGTTGATCGAAAGGTTGCTGGTTCGAATCTGCACAACGGGGTGAATTCCCATTGCTCCGTCCCAGCCCCTGCCAACCTTGCAGTTCGAAAGCATGCAAATGCAAGTAGATAAAAAGGTACCACTTCGGCGGGAAGGTAACAGCATTCCATGCACTTTGGTGCTTGGTCATGCCAGCCACATGAGCACAGAGACTGTCTGCAGACAAACACTGGCTCCCTTGGCTAGGAAACAGAGATGAGCACCACCCCCGAGAGCCAGGCATGACTGGACTTTAATGTCATGGGGAAACCTTTACCTTTACCTTTTATGCATCTCCATAGCTAAGGCCAAATGGTTTGCGACACCATCACTTCAAGAAGCTGTGGTCAATTTCTCCCCATCCCTCAGTTTAGTGTTCCAGCAGTCCTGAGCGGCAGGTCAGGCTAAGAGATCACCCTCAGACTATGCAATTAGCTTCATGGCTGGAAGAAGGTTTAAAGCTGAACCTCCGCAGCCTTTGTCCAGTGTTCGATTACACCAAAATGCCTCTCCATTAACTGCAACTGCATGTGCAGGTGATGATGATCCAAAGAGGATTTGAGATGCAATTTATTAATAATAAACACGTAACCAGCACCACAAATTTAAAGACAAATTCATCCGTCAGGTTTAAAGAAGGGCCAGTTCACTTTACTGAGCACCTGGACTCAGTAGCCAGTGCAAAATAGTCAACAACCCTCCAAAAGAGAAAACTTTTGGGAATGACATCTAATCAGAGACAGAGATCCTGCATGTGAGAATATGGGTTTTAGAAGCACATGAGACTTTCCCTATTTTATTTGCTCCCCTCATTCTTTGCAGGAAGCTTCCTGCAGATAGAAAACTGTCACTTTGGGAAGAAAGTAGCTTAGAACTAGCTTGATATGTTCCGTTCCTGGGTGCAGGGCTCCTTGACACATGCACAGAGAACCACTGAAACATGCGCTTTCCCATCTGTATGTAAATGGTTCAGTCCAAGAACTACTGCAGCAAGCGGATCAGCAAATGTCCCAGTGATTTCAATTAAACTGGCATGTGTGTAGGACTCTATGCTGTGTTATTAGAAAAGATGGGGAAGCTGGTAACGCTTTCTGTTCTTCCCTCCCCCTCCAGAGCTATAAGCTTTAGGCTAGCCTGAGGCTTTTAGTGCTTTAGGAAAAATGCATTTGAAGGCTTTTAAAATGTTGCAGTGTAACAGGTGGATACAAAATGTTTCTCATTCTGTTCAAAATGGGAACTTCTGTTACTAGAAAGATTGAAAGGAGCCATTAAAACATGCAGGGACTTTTAATATTCCCCAAGGAATGAGAGGGAGGGAAACAGAGTGAATTAATTGTACTCTGTAATGAATAATTCATTTTTTAATATTTCAAATCTATCTTATTAGCATGACAAGTGGTAGGAGGATTGCCAAAGTATACAGGAGGGTGCCAAATCCCTAGTGAAGCTGACAGAGAGAGAGGCCAAACAGGTCCATCTCTGGGGTCTGGAGGAAGGTCAGTGAACACTCGCTTCTGAGTGGATGCATGTGCAGAAGTTATGCGCATACTTCTGCACATACATTGTCAGTGTGTGAGGGTGGGGAGGGGAAACTGGGAAGGGGCTGACTTTGGTATGGCCCTTTGTACTTTCCGTATCCTGCAAGTGGTTACGTCGCCTTCCCTTTACTCTCTTGGAATTCAAACTGTGGCTGAGTCTCCTGAAAGCCTTGCTGGCTTGGTACATTTACACTTGGCCCAGTACTGTGCAATGGCACAAACAAAAAGAACAAATGATCCACATAGGAACTGCTCTCTCACAGCATGTTTTCTTTGCTACCCCTAACAGAGAAACAGTCAGAAGGGGCCTCCCGGGCCATCTAGTCTGACCCCCAGCTCCAACCAGCTCTGTCCATGACATGCCTACCATGTGCATGTCCAGTGAAAGTTGAACTGAGCTGAACATCTCAAGGTGCCAGGTTGGGGAAGGATGCTCTAGACACCTGACCCAAGTGGCCTATCCTTTGGGACTGAAGTCAAAGCAGTCCTTTATAAATGAAGCATTGGACTCATTTGGTGGGAGGAGAATCCTGTTTTTGTTGTCTCTGATGCTGACTCACTGCAATGTACGCCACAAGTACTACCTAAATGCCAGTTTTCTGGCACACACATGCTGGCTACATGAACAATAATCTGAAGCTCTGAAAGGTAAATTGTATCTATATGTCTTCCCAGGTGGACATAAAGCATTTACTTTCAAGGCACAATTTGCCTGGACAATTAGTGATATAGAGTCAGTTTCTGAAAAAGATGTAAAACACTGCTTTCTCACATTGCCTCATTTTCCAACCCCTCCCCCCCAAAGCAACAATGTGACATTTGTCTCTGTGCTGAATGGATCAAGATGCCATATGCTTCTTTGATCAGGCATTCAGTATCTCTGAGGAAAAAAAGACATACGCAAGACAATTGGGTTGCAAAGCCATTTTCAGGCGGCTCTGACCAAGCAAAGGCTATGGTTCAACTTTGATCGGCTCAGGATTCAGGCTTCTGCCAGAAGAACTCACTCTGCATCTACTCTCAGTAACAGGTAATGGAGAAACCGTCACATGCCCATTGACACAGGGAGGCCCCATCTTCTAGCAGCATCTAGATTTGGAAGTCCTGGGTTTTTATCTCAAGAGCTCCTCCTCAAGAACATACAGAGGTCCTCTCCCATACGTTTCTCTGTGTGTGTGGACTGGTGTTGGATAGCATCAGATCAAGGGATTGGGCCTAAGGAAATGGAGAGAAATGGATCAGATGCAAAAGGCAGAGCCATCAACTGTGGTAGACACTCAAAGGGAGACATTCCGATCCTGGCTTGATATCCTTGGGACTGAAGTAAGGTTTACACAAACCTGTTCCCAATATTTATTTATTTATTTGATGAATTTATATGCTGCTACAATAGCCCATATCTGGACTATTTTACAATCTAAAAACAGCCCAACATTCTTTGAAAAAATAAATCCTCATATTCAAAACATATTATCAACGCAATCCAGGTATAAAAGATAATATATCAAATCCCACCTGCCACGGACAAGTGCAGGGACTAGTTGTGTCCTCCCGCCACACTCTCCATCTCATCCTCAGTTGGCATCTCGTTCATGAGAGGTACGCCTGTACCATTGAGCTGGCTGGGGAGGGAAGAGACAGCTCAACAAGAGCCAACTGGAAGCAGGGAGTTATGCTGTGCCACACTGGGTCCCCCCTCTGGACAGGGCCCCGAAGGCCCTGGACCTGCCAAGGACAACAGCCTTGGGATGTTGCTGGAGGGCAGATGCCAAAGGGCACAGCCTGTTGGCGGCTGTTTGCACCCCATTCAGGGCCCATTTGAGCTACCCTGCTGTGTCATGGGGTAGAGGAGAAGTTGAGGCAGGGCTGTGCTGACTGTGTTTTCTTAGCCAATTTGTGCTGGCTTAACTGTGCGGGGGGGATTATAGCTATATTTCACTGTGTAATATTCTGTACTGTATTATTGTATTACAGAATATTACATAATGAGTTTGAGCTTGTTTGAGTTTGTATTGCTTTGTTGCTAATATTGTATTTGAACTTGTATTTGCCATTATTATATTATTGGATTTATATCAATTTTGTATTTTTGCCATTGTAAACTTTTGATTATATTATTGGATTTATTTTGTATCTTGTTGTATGTTGCCCAGAGAGCCCTATGGGCTATAGGGTGACATACAACTGTAATAAATCAAATCAAATCGAATAATATATCAAAATTTGGATGAAACAGGGAACTGCAGGGTGTTGCTGACTGCGAAACAGTAGCGCAGGTGGTAATTTTGGATCCTGGGCTTGATGGTCTTCTGCACCAGGGAAACTTTAGGCAGCCACATGGATTATGTAACCTGGGAAGCACACAGCTAACCTTTCCCTGCCTCTGTTCTCCCTTCTGCTTTCCCTCCTACATACACCATTCCATGCTTTTCAACTGCTTCTATGATCCTTATATATTTGTGCAAACAACTGCTTGCCAACCCTGAAAAAACAAATAATAAATAGTTTAAGCATGTGCAGCTTTGCATTTTAAACTCGTATAAATCATGGTGCTATCATAATTACAAGCATAAAATGATGTTTGCTTCTGCTGCCCTAATGCTCAAGACGTGGGCTTGGGAAAAAGCACGATCTGATTGTGGAATAGGATAAAGGAGGTCGCGTCCCATTGTGCTGGTGCACTCCTGAGCATGACCACTCATGTAGCCAGGGCTTGCAGTTTCTAAAACAACCCCCAACGAGCGGAAATCCTCAATCTGGGAATGGGATAGCTCCCTGGAGGAGGTTGTCCTGTCCTGTCCTGGTTTCTGCTCATTTTTTAGAAGCACAAAAGCCTCACTGTGCTTCCACAAATGCAGTGAACCTGCAGGTGTGCAGTGGCTGCATCAGATACTGCTCGTATATATTGAATGTAAAAATAATTCAATGAGCACCATGGGCATTGCTGGACCACCATCCTGTCTACAAATGGAGAAGCAGAGAGGTTGCTGCAAGTGAGCTGTTTCTTGTATGCCTTTGCTGGCTCAAGCATTGGCACCCTCTGAGTGGTCATGGGGTGGTCGGGCTGTGGGCACCTGCACTTTGGCCACAAGATCTAGTCCTAACTGTACTACTACAAACATGAAGCTTATAATGTCATGTTGTCTGTGCTACCCTGAAGAATCCTTGTCAGACAACAATCTGAAGTCATTTCAGGTGACCCCGGGGCTAACAAGAAAGATTCTGAACCCTCAGGGGAGGTGGCATTTGGTCAGCCCCTGGTGAAGTGCAGGACTCTGCTTCTGGTTTGGAGGATGTCAACACTGTCACCAGGAAAATAATTGCCCACTTACAGCTTCTCATGTGTAAAGGGAAACCCTTTAGCAAGGGTGTCCTTCCAGAGGACCTCTGATGACCTACAGCTGAGCCTTGGGAGAAGCTCAGGAGTTCAAGCTCCAAAGTCTCAGACTGAGGCAGAGCCACCACATCACTGTCTGGGCACTAAGCTTCATTATGTGTACCTTCTGCCTGCTGAGCTTGTTCTCCTGGAATCCCTTCAGAATTTGGCCTGCCTAGCAACCATATTTCTGCTCATAACTTGATTGCCTTCTGACCTTGCATTGGTCCATAACCAATGGCTTGTTCCCCTGACTTGGCCCTGTCTAAAACAGGACAGAATCCAACAGGAGAAAGAGGCTGATGAGAAGGTAGAATGCCTAGTCTGCACATATAACAATATAGCTTTTATGTCTGAACTGGGCCTAATAAGTGTGTAAATAGTTATTTGGTCAGAAGCTTCGTTTCTAGGACTCACGTTCTACCAGATTATCAGCTGGTGAGAAAGAAAGGTAGAAACATGAAAATAGGTGCCAGAGGGTTAGGAGTCTGTTCTATTCATACTGTTGTTACCATGGCACACAAATCTGTACAATCAGACTGTCTTTGTGTTTCTTCATTTAATTCCTGAAGGAAAAGTTTCAGGATCTTGAAAAAGTGGTTTTCTTGTCAGCTTTCCAATAACATATTTTCCCCAATATTGGCAAAGACGTTCAGCAGAACACAGATGCACAGTTAGATTTGCAAGTGTACAACATTATATGCATACTGATCCAGAAATGCATTTTTACAGTTAAGAAAATTGTTATTGTTTGACATGTTTAATTGATCTGACATAAATTTACAGAAAATAAACATGTCAGGCAAGAAATGTTGAATATTTAACTTGCTCTGTGCATTAGCTTGACCACAAGTTCCTGAAAATTACTTTCTTTTTCTATTGGCATTTTAAAAGATAATCCATATAAATATAGAGTATAGTGTAGTATTCCATCTAGTTTGTATATTTAATTTTCAGATGAAAATTCTAGGTTTCTAAATTATGGCCTAGCAGATAGACACAGTGTGTTCTCCTGAGTTATCATTACCTTTCTCACAAGAACACAAACTAATGCAGTTAAATAGATAATAAAATTGTATGAGATAAGAGCAAATTACAATAGTATGTATTTTTCTTCACCTACAAAGCAAACATATTTGACTGCATAAATTGTTCAGTTCCAACATTAGGATAACCCTCCATCTCTGTTTATTTCACTAAAGTCCAGGGATTTATGCAGTATTAATATTTTAACCTCCTTAGACAAACACTTAATTTTACAAAATTAATTTTGCCTTGTTTGTTTAAGACATAGATTATTGGATTAAGATGATCTCACTCCTGGCTCTTATTCAAACAGTTTCAAGGTGGATGACATGCTTTCAAGTAAGTTGAATAAAATATTTGCAGTGAGATATTCAGTGTTCTTTCTTTGGTTACTGGCCTACTTTCGCATGTTTTTCCTCTGGATATAACAAACAAAGGCTGTGCAAAGAGTCAAAATGGGAATGCTATCATGTTGAATAAAAGTTTAATTACTAGTTTACACTGCAATCAATACTTAAAATAAATTACCTTAGGTATTTGGGCTGAACGGTTGCAAATAAATTATGTCAAGCAAGTTTCATGGGCACAAGTTCTAAACAAGATGTTGGTGAATTATGTGCATGTGTTTCAGAATTTTTCTTCACTGTCAATTTAAAGTGGCCCAAAAAAGGAGCATTTTAATAGAATTTGCAAGATTTTTAAGATTTTGATCTAATATGATATTTCAGTTGTACAGAATTCCATAGGAGTCCAGTATTATGCAAGATTTTGGTTTTGTCCACTTGGGTTGCATTAATTGAAGTATCACTTCAATGGAGTATTAGTTCCTCTCAACTTGGCACTGCTTAGGCCTCATTTTGAGTATCGTGTCCAGTTCTGGGCACCACAGTATAGGAAAGATGCAGACAACTGGAAAGGCTTCAGAGGAAGGCAACAAAGATGACTGAGGGACTGGAAACAAAGCCCTTTGAGAAAGGACTGAAAGAACTGGGCATATTTAGCCCTGAGACTGAGAGGAGCTATGATAGCACTTAACAAATACTTGAAAGGCTGACACACAGAGGAGGGTCAGGAATTCTTCTCAGTCATTCTAGAGTGTGGAACACAGAAGAAGCAGCTCAGGTTACATGAAGCCAGACTCTGGCTGAACATCAGGAAAAACTTCTTGACAGTCAGAGCAATATGACAATGGAACCAATTCCCAAGGGAGGATTTGGACTCTGCTACACTGGAAGCATTCAAGATGCAGCTTGACACCCGTCTTTTAGTGATGCTTTGTCTTGGAGACCTGCACTGAGTAGGGACCAAAGGCCTTATTGGCCTCTCTATGGTTCTATGATTCTATTAATACTATCAGCAGTCGCCAACAGACAATAGTGCCGCAGATATGTATATAACATTCAAGTTGCTGTTAAAAATGACATTTCTCACTTATTGGAGGACTATGATTATTGGCCTGTCTTTCAAAAGCCAACAGAAACAGAGGTCACATTCAACTCAATCAACTTAACTTTGGCAGCTGTGAAATCCTGCCAGAGGTTTTTTCAATAGATTTGCAGTTGATTGTAAGATTGACAACTGATGCGGATAGTTGTAAGTTGATGCTGGAAATGGGAAATGCATGTTTTATTTCATTGTAGATCTTTGATATTGTTTTTGTGTATTTTGTAATATTGAATTTGTTCTGGTCTAAATTAAACAAACTGATGAGAATGTCAGATATAAAATATTTAGGGCTGAGACCCTAAACACACTTATGCCAATAGATCTTATTGAACTCAATGGATTTTCCTTGTAAGCGGATACATATGGCCTTGTAAGCAACTTTGTCTAACCATGGGGAGAATAAATGAAATAAGTGATTTAAAATGCACTGAAATAATGTCACAAAACCAGTTCCTTGACAGAGTTCTTCCTTCCTAGAATATATTCATTATTCCAGAATAAGAACTATACCACCTGGGCCTGATCCAACTGCAGATCAGTGGAGAAGTCAGAGTAGCAGGCCGATAGACTTTGATAGCTAAATGGTAATGGCATTACTCAGATGTTTGGAGGAGATGGCATGGTAGGAGAAGGCCCTCCTTTTTACAGCTGATTGGTACTACTGTCAATCACCTGACTGGTACTACACTCATACAATTGTATTGGAGGACAAACTATGAGTACAGCTCAGCTTTCTGAACTTTTTGACCCATGGGTACCTCTGTAATTTGAGAAACTGCTGTGGGCACCACCACAAAATGATTCACCAATAGACTGCCACTTTGGTAACTATCTGCCACATCTTATTCAATAAAAGCTTGCATTTTCCCACGTTCTGGATGTTGCAAGTTCTCTTTGATAAGGGATTGTCTAATGCTGTACATTGCTGGCTGTGCAATACAGCTAATGCTTCTTCTAAACATACGGTTTGGCAACATCCAGGAGTTGCTTCCTTTTGGGAGAAGATTATTATACAGATGCATTTTGTACTGGAACAGTCTTTGATCGTCACTGATGAGCATGCTCTCTTAAATTATTTAACTGCTTCATGAAGATTAATTAATAGTCAGTGTGGATTTCTGTGCCTTTTTGACAGCTTAAGACTGATATTTCTATGGTAGAGGGATAAATACCACCTATACTGCAAGAGACTGCATTATTGCAACATTTTTGATATTAGAATGCATAGCATACAAATGCCACCTTCCAATGGATAGTTGTTGAGATATTTAGCTCATTTGGTTGAATCCTGTGCATAATCAGTTAAAGATTGTGTGTATATCACATGCATTTTATATGGGGCTCACTTTGCAGCCCAACAGACAATTCTTTTGCTACTGTTGTCAAAAATTGGCGTTCTGGCAATGCCAATCCCCTGTGCAACTATGGAAAATTTGTCAGCAAACAATTGCGGAGGCTTAAAAATGACAGATTTACTGGGGAGGACATGGGATATGTCCTTTTTAAGCCTCAATTATCCCCTGTCCATTGCTCCCCATGCATCAAATGTGAGAGGCAGTTTTGTATAGTGGTTAGAGTATTGGCTTACGGTGTAACTGGTTTGGTTCCTCATCTCCACTTGGCCATGAAGCTCACTGGGTGATTTTTGGGTCAGTCACTGATTCTTAGTTTAATCTATTTCACCGGTCAGTTTGAGGATAAATGGAGAAGAGTCATCCATATCACAGTGGATTTCCTGGAGAAAAGATGGAATATAAATAAAGAAATAAGCTATCTGCCACTTATATAAAATTATATACAATACTAAGTTGTCTAGTCCATGAGGCAGAACAGCTTCAGTGGGTCTCATGTTTTGTGTACAGTGGAAAATATAAACAAAATCTAAATAGAAGAAAGACATAAACATTCCCTGCCACCTGTGATCTATATGGTTGGGTCAGTACCAAAATACAGGATTTTCATGCCCAGACTATGAGCCAAAATCCCATGATTGTATGACTCAGATGTCAGTAAGGCTCTGGAAGGTTTTGGATTTTAACCAACTTGCTAGTTTTCCACCTGCTTTTCTTTAGACACAACAGTCTGCAGCTGAATTGCCACTTGGTGGCAGTGCAGGATTGTATAGACTGGAGAGAAATATAAACCTTGTCTGGCCAGATGTAACTCAGAGGGCTTTCTGCTGCCTACCTTCTGGCCAGATGCCTCTAGTAGAGGAACAAGGTTTATCATTTGAAATAAGTTATATTGATACTTCTGAATTCCACATTTGGAACTTTAGCATCAACATTAATTGATGAAGTAAGTATTGCCTAAAGCATCTTTACAAAGCTAGTAATCTGAGCATTTTTTTAGTTCCAGCACCGTCCTATTTATGTAAAATACACCAATTTGTGTAACATACTAAAAAAATATGCTAATTTTGATGGGTAGGGAGTAGCTGGATTTAAATCCTTGTTCATGCTCAGCCATCAAGCTCAATAGACCATTCATTGCCTCCTCGGCTAAGCCAAATCACAGGGCTGTTGTGAGGATAAAATAGAAGACACCATGTGTGCAACCCACCTGCAATGAAAATGTTGAAGTGCAGAGTCCCCCTGTTCAAAGGTCCATCCATCCATGACCTCCTCCACGACACTCCCCCTACCCCGTTCCATTTTCCATTCCTTTATCCACCTTCTTTCAGCATGTCATGACCACTGTTTTCCATCCTTTGTGCCCTTTCCTGTCCTGTCCTGCCCTTCTTGTTCTTTCAGGCCTACTGATACCTCTGTAATGGAAAACCATCAGGGATTCCCCGCTCTCTTGGACAGTTGGGCAAAATCCTGTCCAGAGCTTCCTAAGTCCCACAATTCTGGATCAGTCACTGGATTCAGCACACCCAATCTTGGGAAAGAAAGAGTTCATTAGAAGGATAAAAAGTAGGGGTGGAGGGATCTCAAACATGCAGTCTAAAAGGATGAGACAGAATAAAATAGAGGAAGGCAGGGGAAAGGAGAGACTGGACAACAGCAACTTTACAGTATACAGCCAGCCACGAAACCCCACCTCCCAGGGCCTTGTTGGCCACTCAGATGAAAAAAAAAGAAATCTAAGTCCTAGCCAGAACTATACATACCTTCAATGTACCTTCAAATTCTACCTTCTACTGGCTCAGGAACACAGGGTAACACGACAATCTTCAGCACGGAGAAAGAGCAACAGACTGGAACATCCCAGGAGAGGAACAAAGAGTCTTTCTCTCTCCTGGCTTTATCCCCCCTGCACCATAGGTCAGCTGAGCTGTGGGGTGATGGTCCATCTCCCAGTTCTTGGAGCCAGTCATTTGTTCCAGGTGCCCGTCATTAGCTTGCCATAGATGTTATCTCTGGTGTCCTTAAGGCTATAATTTTAGAAAGTTCTCTTCACAAAGGGAGGAAAACGACTCCCCAGGTCTTGGGTGCCAGATTCCCCTAGGCTGGCACCTGGATTTATAAGTGTTTCCCAGTTACAAAATTAATCCTTCCCTTGCTCTCTGGAGCCCACCAGCTGGTTCACGTTACAAGCTCCCTCTTGTTTGTACATAGTGTCATGTTGGCTGCAGAAGGATTCATACTCAGAGAATGAGAATGTATTACAGTGTATCTGTAATAAATAACATGCATATCCAGAGAACGATCCCTACTCTTGGGTGGGTAGAATATAAGAAGTGCTTGCTACATCCACTCCAGTTTCGTCCTCCACACTGCCCACCAAATAGGCTGAAAGTTGGCTGTTCCAAGGAAGCTTGCAATCTGTTTTTCTTTCTCCCTTTTTCTTTAGAGTTTGTTTTGATTTACTTCAGTGAAACGCACAATAAAAACAAATTTAAGTTAATAATGAAATAAGCAAACAACTATGATAGATCCATAATAGGGAATATGATGCTGGGGGCCTACCTGATATGTTCTGCTACCTTTGAAAATTTGGATTTATAATAGCGTATTTGATTTGTCCTGCTCCCTGCATTATGAAATACAATAATTTTTTCATTGCATTGCTAATAATTCTCTCTCTCTCTCTCTCTCTCTCTCTCTCTCTCTCTCTC